>NW_012113919.1:10812365-10950893 GCF_000951035.1 Colobus angolensis palliatus | reverse complement strand
CAGACACAGTTCAACTGATGACATTAGTGAAGGCAAAATAGGATAGCATACGAGCATGAGCGTGGGGTATTACTAAATGTAAAGAGTAAAAGTTTGTTTTTTTTTTTGGTCAATGCAGCATTTTAGTACTTTGTACCTGGATAAGACCACACTTATCATTTGAATCAAAACATATAAATAGCTACATATAACAAACAATATCTACAAACCAGTATTATATGATAAAATAAATATATAATATATGAATAAAAGAATATTACTTATTTCTGCTATAGAAAATAAATAATATAATCTGTTAAGCAAGTAAAATGCCCAGATCAAGTAGAACTTGATTTTGCCAGTATATTTGCTATTATTTCACTAGGAAGAAGAGACAGAGAAGCACATTCCACAAAAGAGAAAAAGTGCAGAAAATAAGATACTCAAGGAGTGTTTGGGGGACAATTAAACTGCTTGCTTGAGTCAAAAATATCTGTGAAAGCAATCATTAGGAAAACATTCAGGCAAGGTAGCAGCAATCCAGTGACATTGTAAAAATTTGAAATTGATTCCAGAACAGGAAGAAGTCATTACAGGCACTACCACAGGACAGTAGGATGATACTAAAATATTCTCAGAGCATTAGGTATTAATGTGGACTAGGATTTAAAAATCAGGGACAGAAAGTACAATAGGCTTGTACTGCATTAATCTAATTACACATGCTTCTGGTGATAGCACATGCTGACAAACTGCTGTACTTTCCTGGAGTACCACAGTGAATTTGTAAAGTGGAGCATTCCAGGACACATCATTAAGGAAAATAACAGGGACACCTGTAAACAATTTAACAGTCTATAACTTTTAGATTATTTAGAATCATTTTGTTAATGAACAGAACTATTAGTTTCTTTTGTTTTTGCCCAGGGGTGCTAAGAAATTCATTGAAATACATAACCATGAACTGAAAGAGACTGGGAATCTTTAGCTTATTAATCAAAGAATGAAATTTTGCCCCTCAGAGTTGCTCCGTAGCTTTGTATAGTTTTATATACACTTCTGTATTTTGTTATCTTGTCATTTAGATTATTTTTATAAAAATCAGTTTGTTGATATTGTACTGGTATAAAAATTAGTCAACCTCTTCTTTAATTTTTTTCTAGTGTTATTGGAGGCAAAAACTAGAGAAATAACATTTTGCCCAAATGAAACAATATTTTACTCTTAATGAATTTTACTCTCCCACATTCAGGGTTTGTTTTTATTTTTTGAATTTTGCTAACATCATTTTCAGAATTATTGTTACAACTTTTATATTTTAGCTTTTACCATTAGCTTTAATATTTTACTTTAATGTGTATACTACATATTTTTATCTGATCTATTTGATTCCTGAGTCAACTGCAAAACACATACCTATATTAATAATAAAACTGAGAGAGACTGCGAGTTTCTTGCAAAATGGCAGCATAGAAGCAAACTAGCTTCACTCCCATTCAGAAGAAAACAAAACAAAACAAAACCAACATTACAGCACTGAAGTTATCACCAGAAACATCCTGTAATTCAAATATGAGAATGAGACAGTACTTAGTGCCACAGAGAAGTAAAACAAAAAACAAAAAGACTGAGCAGAGACTAAAAGAATTGGACTTCCATGTCTTTGATGATGCTCTCCCTAATCTGCCTGGCACCAAGTCTGTGAAAAATGTTTCTCCTACTCATGGTTTCTTTTCTGGGAATAATGTGATGGAGATGAACAATCAGCCTCCCCAACCTCTCGGGTTGCCCAGAGGAGACCTATCCATGTTTGAATTCGTGGGAAGCATCACAAGTGTTTAAAGGGATAAATATATCTGAGTACAACCAGAAATCAGGGGGTCAGTGAGTCTTCCATCCCCAGCTATGGAAACCAGCTGTAACTGCCCTGTAACTCAGCCAAAGGAGACAACAAATCATGGTGGTTGCTCTATAGCATCACACTTGAGGAGGTATGTTCCATAGTTCCCCTGAAAAAAAAACACCAGCCAGCTTTACAACACTGCCAATATATTCCCTTTGGGACTTTCCCTGAAAAGGGACAGCCAGTGTTTTGATAGTTTACTATATCCAAAGTAAATCTGGGCAAAGTAAATCTGGGCTTGAAGCACCACTGAGTGGCAAAAAGGAGGCAGTGACCTAGTAGAGGGAAAAGAGAGAGAGAGAGAGAGAGAAAGAGAGAGAGAGAGAGAAATTCAACATGTAAATTATAAAGAATCTCTAAGCAAATGTCTCCAATAAAAATCAAAACAAGCCAGACAGAGAAGATTGGACAAAGAACTAATCCTTCAATGCACAGGCATAGACATACTTCCACAAGAAACAACAATAATAGAGAACCATGACCTCCCAAAATGGAAAAGTAAGAAACCAGGTATTGACTCTAATAAGATGGCAATATGTGAGTGTTCTGACCAATAATTTAAAATAGTTGTTTTGAGAAAACTCTATTATTGCCAAAACCACAGTAGATAAGAGTAGAATATATCAAGCAGAGCAAATAATCTGTGAGCTCAAAGATAGGCTATTAGAAAACATAGAGGAGAAAAAGAGAAAAAGAACGAGAGGGAAGAAATAGAACCTGCAAATAGAGAAAATTATCTGAAAAGACAAATCTAAGAATTATTAATGTTCAAGAGGAAACTGAGCAATAGTGAGGGAAAGAAAGTAAGAAATAATCATAGAAAACTTCTCAAAACTTGAGAAATATATACACATCCAGGTACAGAAAGGTCAGAGAACATCAAATGGATCTAGCCCAACTAAAATATCTCAAAGCACGTAATAACCAAACTCTGCAAAACAAAGGACAAAGAGAGGATTCTAAAATCAGCAAGAGAAAAGCAGCAAATAACATATAAAGGAGCTCCAATTTAACAATTCATCTAAAAACAGACTTCTCATCAGAAACATACAGGCCATAAAGAAGGGAATGACATTTTTAAAATGTTTTAAGGAAAAAAATTGTGCTAAACAAAAATACTGTATTCAGCAATTCTGTCCTTCAAATACGAAGGAGAGAGAATTTTTTTTCCCAGACAAACAATACCTGAGAGAATTAATGAACCACAGGACTTATTTTATAGGAAGTGTTAAAGGCAATTCTTGAATCTAAGAGAAAAATACACTAATGTGCAAAAAGAAAATATTTGAAGGGTATAAATCCCACTGATAAAATTAAGTGCACAAACAAATCTAAAATATTCTAATACCATAATTATAATGTGTAATTCACTAATAACTGTAGAATGAAGCCCAAAAGAGAAACCTATTAAAAATAAGAATAGCCACAGTAATCTGTTACGAGGTAGGCAATATGAAAATATGTAAATTGGGAAACAAAAAATCAAAGCGGGGGAGCTAAAGGCGGGAGCTAAAGTGTAGAGGGTTTTATTTTTCTTTCTTTCTTTTTGTTCTTCTCTTTGTTCCTATTCTTTTCTTTGTGATTGAGGTTATCATTTCTCTAAAATAAATTGTTTAAGTTGTTTTTATAAGTTCATGTTACCAATAATGCATAAAATTATAAAAGACTCACTAAAAAAAGCAATAAACTAAAATACTTTACCAGAAAAAAAAACACTTCACCACAGAGAAAAAACAGTAAGAAAGGGAGGAAGGAAGAACAGAGCTGCAAAACAACCAGAAAACAAGCAACACAATGGCAATAACACGTCGTTTTAATCAACAACACTGAATATTGATGGACTCAATTATCCAGTTAAAACACATAGAGTGGCTAAATGAATACAGGGACAAGAACCCACTTAACCTATAAATGCATACATATACTCAAGGTAAGAGTGTTAAAACAGATACCACATGCAGCTGGAAACCGAAAATGAGCAGGAGAAACTATACACAGAACGTAAAATGACAAAATGTTAAAGATTATACCAAGAGACAAAGAAAGTCACTATATAATAATAAAAGATCAGTTCAGCAAGAGGATACATCAATTGTAAATATGCACCCAACATTGGAACACCCAAGTATAGGCAACAAACAATGGATCTAAAGGGAGAGATAGGCTGCAATATTATAGTAGTAAGGGACTTCAACACCCCACTCTCAGTAATGAACCACTCATTCAGAAAGAAAATCAATAAAGAAACATCAGAATTAAACTACACATTAGACCAAAGAGGCTTAACTCACATTTACAAAACATGTCACGCAACCTCTGCAGAATACACACTTTCCATCATCACATGGAACAATCTTCAGAACAGACTGTATCTTAGGAGACAAATCAAATCTTAACAAATTGAAAAAACAAAAAATCATATAATCTTTTATGGCAACAATGAAACAAAACTAGAAATCAATAACAAAAGGAAACTAAGAAACTACACAAACACATGGAAATTAAACAACATGCTCCTGAATGACCAACATGTCAATGAAGAAATTAAAAAGAAAATTTAAACAATTGAAAATGTAAATACAACACAGCAAAATCCATGGGATATGGCAAAAGCAGTACTAAGAGGGAAATTGATAACAATGAACATCTGTATCAAAAAAATATAAAGACTTAAATAAACAGGTGACACACATTAAGGACTTAGAAAAGCAAGAACAAACCAAACCCAGAATTAATACAGGGGATGAAACAATAAAGATTAGAGCAGAGATAAATAACAGTGAGACTAAAAATAATACAGAAGATTAACAAAATGAAGTTGATTTTAAGAAAGATAAACAACATCAACAAAACTTTCAGCTAGACAAACTATAAAAAAGAAGACCCAAAGAAAAAAATTCAGAAATGAAAAAGGAGTTATAGCAACTTACACCACAGAAATGCAAAAAATCATTAGAGACTATTATGAACAACTATATGCCAACAAATTGGAAAACCTAGAAAAAAAAATTGAAAAGTTCCTGGGCACATATAACCTACCAAGGATGAACCACGAAGAAACAGAAAATCTTAACAAACCAAAAATGAGTAGTGAGATTGATGCTATAATGAAGTCTTCCATTAAAGAAAATCCCAAAACCTAATGGATTCACCAGTGAATTCTACCAAACATTTACGTAATTCCATTTCTACTCAAAGTCTTCAAAAAAATTAAAGTTTAGAATATTTCTAAAATTATTCAGTGAGGTTAGTATTAACCTGACATCAAAACCAGACAAAGATACAAGAAAAAAGAAAACTATAGGTTAATATTACTGATGAATACATATGTCAAAATTCTCAATAAAATATGATAGAATATTTTACAACCCATTAAAATATCATTTACCATAATCAAGGGGGTTCATCCCAGGATAAATATATGTATACATCCCACTATGCAAGAATGATTTAACAAACAAAAATCTATAAACACGATACATCACATTAACACAATGAACAAAATCTATATGATATCAATGGGTGCTAAAAAAGCATTAGACAAAATTCAACATTCCTTTAATGATAAAAAAACCTCTCAATGAACTTGGTGTAGAAGGAACGTATCTCAAAATAATAAAGGTCATATAGGAGAACCCCACAACTAACATCACACTGAACAGGGGAAAATTGAAATTTCTTTCTCCAAGATCTAAAACAAGTATGCCCATTATCTCTACTTTTATTCAGTGTAATACTGGAATTCCCAGCTAGAACAATTTTTTATGCAAGAAAGAAAAATGAAGGGCATCTATTGAAAATAAGTAAGACAAATTATCTTTGTGCACAGGCACATGCTAATATAGGAAAACAAAAAACAAAAACAAAACTAAAGACTACCCAAAACTGTCAGAACTAATATACACATTCAGTAAATCTACAGAATATAAAGTCAACATAAAAGAGCAGTAGCTTTTACATAAGCCAACATTGAACAATGTGAAAAAAATCAAAAAAGGAATCCCACTTACAAATAATATAAAATATGTAGAAATAAATGTAGCCAAAGAAGTGAAAAGATCTATAAAAGGAAAATTATAAAACACCAATGAAAGAAATTGAAAAGAACATATAAAATATTCCAAGCTCAGGTATAGGAAAATAAATATTGTTAAAATGACAATAATACCTGTATTAGTCCATTTTCATGCTGCTCATAAAGTCATACCAGAGACTGGGAAATTTACAAAAGAAAGAGGTTTAAGGGACTTACAGTTCCATGTGGCCGAAGAAACTCACAATCATGGCAGAAGGTGAAAGGCACATCTTACATGGCAGCAGGGAAGAAAAAGAACTTGTGCAGGAAAACTGCTGTTTTTAAAACAACCAGATCCCGTGAGACCTATTCACTATCACGAGAACAGCACGGGAAAGGCCCATCCTATGATCCAATTATCTCCCCTACAGGTCCCTCCCACAACATGTGAAAACTATAGGAGCTACAAGATGAGATTTGGGTGGGGACACAGAGCCAAACCATATCAATACCTAAAGCAATTTACAGATTTAATGCAATAATTACATAAGCAAACAGAAATAACAATCCTAAAATTTATATTTAACTACAAAAGACCCTGAATAGTCAAAGCAATCCTGAGCAAAATGAACAAAACTGGAGGAATCACACTACCTGACTTTAAAATATAGTGTAAACCTATAGTAATGAAAACACCATCGTACAGGCATGAAAACAAACACCAACTGAATGGAATAGAATTAATAATAGAATAAAATTAAATATCTATGCATTTAAAGTCAACTTATTTTCAACAAAGTTACCAACTGTATTAGTGTATTACACTGCTATCAAGATACTACCCAATGCTGAGTAAATTATAAAGAAAAGAGGTTTAATTGATTCACAGTTCTGCATGTCTGGGAAGGCCTCAGGCACTTACAACCATGGCAGAAGGTGAAACAGGCATGTTTTACATGGCAACAAGCAAAAGAGAAAGTGTGTGAATGAGAGACTGTCAAACATTTATAAAACCATCAGATCTTGTGAGAAATCCCTCCATCACTATCATGAGACCAGCATGGGTGAACCACCCTCATGATTCAATTGCCTTTCCCCAGGTCCATCCCTCACACATTGGGATTATGGGGATCACAAACATGTGGGGATTATGGGGATTACAATTCAAGATGAGATTTGTGTGGGGACACAGAGCCAAACCATATCACCAACAACATACAATCAGGAGAGGACAGTCTCTTCAATCAACAGTGGTGGAAAAACTGGATTACCATCTGCAAAACACTAAATGTAGACTCTGATAGCTCACTATATTTTTAAAAAATGTAAAAAAGATTTAAAGACTTAAACCTAAGACTGGAAACTATGAAACTACTACAAGAAAGTATTGCAGAAATGCTCTAGAGTATTGGTCTGAGCAAAGATATTTTTGT
This sequence comes from Colobus angolensis palliatus, assembly GCF_000951035.1. Lineage (NCBI taxonomy): Eukaryota > Metazoa > Chordata > Mammalia > Primates > Cercopithecidae > Colobus > Colobus angolensis. Next base: position 10,943,563 of record NW_012113919.1, on the reverse strand, counting down.
GTAAAATCCCAAAAGCACAGGGAACAAAACCAAAAGTAGGCAAATGGGATTACATCAAGGCAAAATGCTTCTGCACAGCCAAAGAAATAATCAAGAATGTGAAGAGACAACTCAGAAAATGGGAAAAAAAATAAGCAAACTACTCACTGAAAAGGGACTAATACTCAGAATATATAAAGCTCAAACAACTCAATAGCAGTAAAGAAAAAACACAAAATCCGCACAAAGAATCTGATTAAAAATTGAGCAAAAGCTCTGAAGAAACATTTCACAAAAGAAGTCATACAAGTGGCAACAGGAATATGAGAAAGTGCTCAACATCACTAATCACCAGGGAAATGCAAATCAGAACCACAATGAGCTATTATCCCATTTCAGTTAAAAACACTTCATTAAAAAGAAGGTAAGAACAAGAACATGGTGGTGAAGCTGTGAAGAAAGGGGAATGTGTGTATACTGTTGGTAGAAATGTAAATGAGTACAACCATTATGAAAAACAGTATATAATTGACATACAAATACTAAACGTAGGATTATCATATGATCTAGCAATTTCACTACTGGAGTTATATCCAAAAGAAAGGAAACCAACGTATCGAAAAGATATGTGAACTCTCATGCTTATTGCAGCACTATTCAAAATAGCCAAAACATAGAATTAACCTGTGTTTATCAATGGGTGAATAGATAAAGAAAATATGGTTTTATACACAATAGCCTATTATTCAGACATAAAATAGTGAAATCCTGTCATTTGCAGAAACATGGATGAAACTGGAGGTCTTTATGTTAAGCGAAATAAGCTAAGCACAGAAAGATAGATGTGGTCACTCATATGTAGGAGCTTAAAAAGTTGATCTCTTGAATATAATCAGTTGTCAGGTTATCATGGTTATCCGAGTCTGGGAAAATTGGCAGAGGGAGATAAAAAGAGGTTGACCAATGAGTGCAAATATATAGTTAGATAAAAGAAATTAGTCCTAATGATGGATAGATCAGTAAGATGACAATCATTGAAATATACAATATTGTATATTTTAAAACAGCTATAAGAAAATAATTTAAATGTTCCTATCGTAAAGAAAATATAAAAATTGGAGATACTGGGGATCCCAATTACCATGATTTGATATTTACACATTATATGAATATGTACCCCAATATAAATATCAAGGTAATGGGAAGCCCAATTACCCTATTTTGATATTTACACATTATATGAATGAATCAAATTATCACATGTACCCCCAAAATATTTTCATATATCATATATAATTTAAAAAGTAATATTAAATAAATAATGTAGGATTAATTAAAATAAATTTTCTCAATTTTAAATATTATGAAATTATTTGTAGTATTTTTAAACTTTTAAAAGTAATTTAGACATGTGTTACTCCATCCAGTTTCTCAATATTGATTTTATTATTTTCCTCCTTAAAATTTTAATTATCTTTGCTAACCTTTTCCAGAACTTACAAGAACACCATTTAGATTTCTTTCTGACAAGTAACTGAGTTTTAAATTTATCAATTTTCTTGCTTTATCTACTTTCTAAGTTAATTTCATATTTTTTCTATATTATTTTGACATAGAAGACATTTTTCTTAGTGAACAGAAAGCCAAAGAGTTCTTAGCTGTTTTCAGGTTCCTGAGTGTATCATTTTCAGAGTTCTGCACTTCATCTGAGGTTTTTAATTGGATTCCTCTTACCTTTCCTACATAATTTTCCCATATGTCCACAGAGCTTACAAGAATTTTATTTGTTGTGATTTTAAAATTGTATTGCTTAAATGCTTAATTCAATTAGTTTCAATCTTAATCTGAACAGTTTAAACATTTCTCTTAAATTTGCTTTTGAGTAGTACTTCTGATATTATTTAAGGTTTTGATATTAAAGAGTCTTTTTCTTCTGTGAGTAAAGTAATGTTGATCTTGGATTTTATTTTCTATCCAATAGTGATTTAGGTGAAAACACTTTAAATATATTTTGAAAATGTATACAGATTTTTAAATGATTAATTTCGTTATTAAAATATCCAGCCTTTGGGCATAGTTTGTTTCATTTCTGAGTGTCTTATAATTGTTCATAATTATTACTACTACCATGTTATCTGTATACTTTTAAACCATTTTACAAGAAACATTTCAAGACTATACATTCTGCTGAGTAATGACCATTACATTTTTATTGTAAACTGTATTTATTGATATATACTTATCTTGTTTAATGAAAAAATAATAAAAGTAAGATTAGACAAATATTATTATTCATAATCTAGATTTGCAACTTTATAAGAACATTTTATTCATTAATTACCAGTATATGTCAGACATACTAGGTATTCAGTTCCAGACCACCACAATAAAGCAAATGTATCAATAAAGCCAGTGACACAAATGTTTTGGTTTCCAGTAGTTATAAAAATTATGTTTATAATATACTATAGCCTATTAAGTGTGCAATAGCACACTTGAAGCTTCTACCATTGTGTAATGGGGGAGGGACATCTGCCATTGCTGAGGCTTGAATAGGTAAACAAAGTAGCTGGGAAGCTGGAACTGGGCAGCTCAATGAGGTCTGCCTGCCTCTGTAAACTCCACCTCTAGGGGTAGGGCATAGCTGAACAAAGGGTAGCAGAAACTTCTGCAGACTTAAATGTCCCTGTCTGACAGCTTTGAAGAAGGTAGTGGTTCTTCCAGCACTGAGTCGGAGATCTGAGAATGGACAGACGGCCTCCTCAAGTGGCTCCCTGACCCCCCGTGTAGCCTAAGTGGGAGACATCTCCCAGTAGGGACCGACTGACACCTCATTCAGCTGGGTGCCCCTCTGAGACGAAGCTTCTAGAGGAAGGATCAGGCAGCAACATTTGCTGTTCTGCAATATTTGCTGTTCTGCAATATTTGCTGTTCTGCAGCCTCCGCTGGTGATACCCAGGCAAACAGGGACTGAAGTGAACCTCAAGCAGACTCCCAAAGACCTACAGCTGAGGGTCCTGACTGTTAGAAGGAAAACTAACAAACAGAAAGGAATAGTATCAACATCAACAAAAAGGACATCCACACCAAAACCCCATCTGTAGGTCACCATCATCAAAGACCAAAGGTAGATAAAACAACAAAGATGGGGAGAAACCAGAACAGAAAAGCTGAAAATTCTAAAAATCGGAGCTCCTCTCCTTCTCCAAAGGAACCAGCTCCTCACCAGCAACAGAATAAAGCTGGAAGGAGAATGACTTTGATGAGCTGACAGAAGTAGGCTTCAGAAGATCAGTAATAATAACCCTCTCCAAGCTGAAGAAGGATGTTTGAACCCATCGCAAAGAAGCTAAAAACCTTGAAAACAGATTAGATGGATGACTAACTAGAATAAACAGCATAGAGAAGATCTTAAATGACCTGATACAGCTGAAAACCACAGCACTAGATTTACATGACGAATGCACAGGCTTCAGAGCCAATTTGATCAAGTGGAAGAAAGGGTATCAGTGATTGAAGATCAAATGAATGAAATGAAGCGAGAAGATGAGTTTAGAGAAAAAAGAGTAAAAAGAAATGAACAAAGACTCCAAGAAATATGGGACTATGTGAAAAGACCATATCTACATCTGATTGGTGTAACTGAAAGTGATGGGGAGAATGGAACCAAGTTGGAAAACACTCTTCAGGATATCATCCAGGAGAACTTCCCCAACCCAGTAAGGCAGGCCAACATTCAACATTCAGGAAATACAGAGAATGCCACAAAAATACTCCTCGAGGAGAGCAACTCCAAGACACACAATTGTCAGATTCACCAAGGTTGAAATGAAGGAAAAAATGGTAAGGACAGCTAGAGAGAAAGGTCAGGTTACCCACAACGGGAAGCCAATCAACTAACAGCAGATCTCTCAGCAGAAACTCTACAAGCCAGAAAAGAGTGGGGGACAATGTTCAACATTCTTAAAGAAAAGAATTTTCAACCCAGAATTTCATATCCAGCCAAACTAAGCTTCATAAGTGAAGGTTAGAAAAGAAAAAAAAAAACATATCTTAAATTTTAAAATACTCTTTGCTAAAATTGCTAACTATCCTTTGAGTCTTCCGCGAGTCATATCATGTTTGTTGGTAGAGGGTCTTGCCTCAATGCTGAGGACCTTGCTCTGTATAGATTTTGCCTTAAGGGAATGCCGTGGCTGGTTTGACCTATAAAGACCATTAATATATTCTCCATATCAGCATTTTTTTTTTACTGTTTTGCTTTCTTATCATTTGTGTGTTTACTATAATAGCACTTTTCCTTTAAAAACTTTAGATTTGCATTCACAACTTGGTTAACTGGCATAAGAAATCTAGCTTTTAGCCTATCTCAGCTTTCAACATGTGTGTTTCAACATGTGTGTCATTAAGCTCAATAAGCTTAATCACTTCTAGCTTTTGATTAAAAGTGTATATACAACACTTACTTAAACACTTGGAGGTCATTGTAGGGTTATTATGTAACTTAATTTAAGTATTGGTGTATCTCAGAGAATAAGGAGGCCTAATGAGAGAGAAGAGATGGGAAAATTGTAGGTTGCTGGAATTGTAGTCAGATAGCACATTTATTGATTAGTTTACTGTCTTATATGGGCACAGATTGTGGTTTCCCAAAACAATTGCATTAAGGATACTGGCATAAAGTTTTCTTTTCTGTTGTTGCGCTCAGCACTAGGATGATGCTGGCCTCACAGAATGAGTTAGGGAGAATTCCCTTTCAGTCAAATTTTTGGAATAGTTTCAGCAGGAATGGTACTGGCTCTTGTTTTGTACATTTGGTAAACTTCAGCTGTGAATCCATCTGGTTCTGGGCTTTTTTGTTTGGTAGACTATTTATTACTGATTCAATTTCAGAGCTCATTATTGGTTTGTTCAGGGATTCTATTTCTTCCTGGTTCAGTCTTGGAAGGCAGTATGTGTCCCGGAATTTACCCAGTTTTCCAGTCTGTGTGCAAAGATTTTCTAGTTTGTGTGCAAAGGGTGTTCATAATATTCTCTGATGGTTATCTGTACTTCTGTGGGGTCAGTGGTAATATTCCATCGACTGTTTCTAATTGTTTTTATTTGGATTTTTCTCTTTTCTTATTAGTCTACCTAGTGGTCTATTTTATTAATTTTTTAAGAAAACCAACTCCAGGATGTGTTGATCTTTTATACGATTCTTAGTGTCTCAGTCTCCTTTAGTTTAGCTCGGAAAGAGCATTGAAATAGAAAAAAGGATAGTCAAACTATCTTTGTTTGCAGATGACATGATCCTGTATCTAGAAAATCTCACAGAATTCAGCAAAGTATCATGATACAAAATCAACATACAAAAATCACTAACATTCATATAAACCAACAGCAGTCAAGCCAAGAGCCAAATCAGGAATGCAATCCCATTCACAATTACCACAAAAAAGAATAAATATCTAGGAATATAGCTATCGAGGAAGGTGAAAGATCTCCACAAGGAGATCTACAAAACACTGCTCAGTGAAATTAGAGATGATACAAATAAGCAGACAAAAATGTATTATGCTCATGGACAGGAAGAATCAGTATTATTTAAATGCCCATACTGTCCAAAAAACATTTCATAGATTCAATACTGTTTCTATCAAGCTACCAATGACATTTTCCTCAGAGCTAGAAAAACTAATAATTCATATAGAACTAAAAAACGCCCCCAATGCCAAGCCAGTCCTATGCAAAGACAACACAGGTAGAGGAATCATGGTACTCAACTTCAAACTATACTACAGGGCCACAGTCATCAAAACAGCATAGGACTGTATAAAAACACACATAGATCAATTGAAGAGAATATGGAGCCCAGAAATAAGGCTGCAACTATCTCATTTTCAACAAAGCTGACCAAAGCTGACAAAACAATAGGGAAAGGACTCCCTAGGCAATACATGGTGCTAGGATAACAGGCAATTGAAATTGGACCCCTTTCTTAAACCACATAAAAAATCAACTCAAGACAGATTAAAAACTTAAATGTAAAACTCAAAACTATGCAAACCTAGAAATGCAATCTAGGCAATATGATTCTGCACGTAGGAATGGGCAAAGGTTTCATAACAAATATCACAAATGCAATCGCAACAAAAGCAAAAGTTGACAAATGCAATCTAATTAAACTAAAGAGCTTCTTCACAGCAAAAGAAGCTATCAAGAGAGTAAACATACAACCTACAAAATGAGAGATAATATTTGCAAACTATGCATCTGACAAGGGTCTAATATCCAGCATCCATAAGGAACTTTAACAGATTTACAATAAAAAAAAGACCTCATTAAAAAGTTGGCAAAGGACATGAACAGACACTTTTCAAAAGAAGACATGCATGTGGCCAACAAACATACGACAAAAAAAGCTCAACATCACTGAACATAGTAGAAATGCAAATCAAAACCACAGTGAGATACAACCTCAAACCAGTCAGAATGGCTATTATTAAATGGTCAAAAAATACCAGACTAGAGCCAATGTAAACAGTTGCTAATGGCCTACACTCAAACAATTTGAGCAATAAAATGAATAAGATAGCAATAGATCATAATTCATGTATATATACAATAAATATTTCCGTCTACACGGACATAAATAAAGGGTTGAGTAAGTAAACAAATCAAGAAAAAGATATATGTCCTGTGCAGGACAATTTCAAATAATTTGTGAAGCTCTTCCATCCAATAAATAAATAAATAAATAAATACATACATACATACCAGATGCTGACAAGGTTGCAGGGAAAAAGGAACACTTACAAAGTGTTCCTGCGAGTTTAAATTAGTCATTGTTGAAAGCCGTAGGGTGATTCCTCAAAGAGCTAAAATGAGCTACCATTTAACTCACAGTTCCATTATTAGGTATATTCCCAAAGGAATACAAATCATTGTATCATAAAAGCACATGCACATTTGTGTTTATTGCAGCATTATTCATAATATCAGAGACATGAAATCAACCTAAATACCCATAAGTTGCAGACTGGATAAAGAAAATGTGGTATATGTACAACATGGAATACTATCCATTCATTCGAAAAGAATGAGATCAGGCCGGGCGCGGTGGCTCAAGCCTGTAATCCCAGCACTTTGGGAGGCCAAGACGGGCGGATCACAAGGTCAGGAGATCGAGACCATTGTGGCTAACACGGTGAAACCCTGTCTCTACTAAAAATACAAAAAACTGGCCGGGCGAGGTGGTGGGCGCCTGTAGTCCCAGCTACTCGGGAGGCTGAGGCAGGAGAATGGCATAAACCCAGGAGGCAGAGCTTGCAGTGAGCTGAGATCCGGCCACTGCAGTCCAGCCTGGGAGACAGAGCGAGACTCCGTCTCAAAAAAAAAAAAAGAAAAGAAAAGAATGAGATCATGTTTTTGCAGGATCATGGATGGAGCTGGAGGCCATTATCCTTAGCAAACTAATGCAGGAACAGAAAACCAAATACTGCATACTCTTACTTATAAATGGTAGCTAAATGATGGGAATACTTGAACACATAGAAAGGAAAAACACATATTAAGGCTTATTGAAAGATGAAGGGTGGGAGGAGGGAGAGGATAAAGACAGATAACTAATGGGTAATAGGCTTAATACCTGGGTGATTAAATAATCTGTATAATAAATGCCTATGACACAGTTTGACAGTATAACAAGCTTGCATATGTACCCCTGAATTTAAAATAAAAAAGTACAATTGCAGTAGTAACATGAAAGATCAATGATCAAAGATCATTATAGCAGATATAATGATACCAAAAAGGTTAAAAACATTGTAAGAATTTCTAACGCATGACAGAGACTCGGTGTGATTGCATGCTACTGGAAAAATGGCACCCAAAAGACTTGCCCAATGCAAGTCTTGACCCAAAGTTTCAATTTATATAAAACGATATTTGTGAAACACAATGAAGCAAAGTATTTTATAGTAAAAGGAGATATGACTGATAAACAAAGTATTTAAAAATATTACTGTTGCTTTCAAGGTAGTGGGAATCTGTCTAAAAATTAATCTCCATAAATAAAAGTAGGAACCTGAAGATAATCACTCTCTTAGAACTCAGGACAGATTTCAACAAATTACTTGTTCTTCATTATTATATAGGCATATGCCCCCATGAATTTCTTCCTTTCCATTAATAATGTATGTCCAAATTAATTAACATGATTTTTCATAAGATTTTACACTAGTTTTCTCTGAGCTTCCTGCCTCACTCAACGAATGTCATCAATTCTTGCCTGTAGATTCCTTCTTGTCCTGCTGTCAGAGAAAACAACAACAGCAGCAGCAGAAGCATCAAGAGCAACAACAAAACAAAAGAAAACTGTAGAACACTAAGGAGATTTAACACAAATAGTTCTAACTCAAGATATTTAATAATCAAACTCAATATGATCAAAGACAAAGGAAGGATCCTAAAAGCAGAAAGAGCAAGAGCAAGAACAAGGCAAAAAAATAACATACAAAGAAATTCCCATACAGTGGGCAGCAGCTGTCTTCTCATTGGAAGCCTTATTAGCCAGAAGAGAGTGGCATGATATATTTAAAGTGCTGAAGGAAAAAATATATATATATATAGGATATATATATATTTTTTAGGATATATATTCATATATATATTTTTTAGGATATATATATTCATATATATATTTCAGGATATATATCCTAAAATAGTATATCCAGAGAAAACATCCTTTAATCATAAAGGAGAAATAAAGAGTTTCTCAAACAAAGCTAAGGGATTTCATCAGTACATGGCCTGTACTATAGAAAATACAAAAGAGAGCTCTACAATCTGAAAGAAAAAGACATTAATGAGAAATAAGAAATCATCTGAAGGTACAAAACTTATAATAAGTGCACAGAAAACAGAATATCATAACACTGTAACTGTGGTGTATCTTGTGTAGAAAGTCTAAGAGATGAATCTATCAAAAATAATAACAACTTTTGAAGACATAAAGAATACAATGAGATATAACAGAAAAAAAAGGAAAAAGCAGAGATTGAAGTTAAAATAGAGAGTTTTATTAGTTTTCTCCTTGTTTGTTTATTAATCAGCGTTAGGTTGTCATCAGTTTAAAATAATGAATTATATTGCTTTCAAGCCTCATGGCAACTGCAACTAGAAATATATACAATAGATAAACCAAAAATAAACAGCAAGGAATTAGAACATACCACCTGAGAAAATCACCTACAATAAAATTAAGACAGAAAGGAAGGAGAAAAGAAAGAGAAGACCACAAAACAATTAGAAAACAAATAACAAAATGGCAAGAGTAAGTCTTTACTTATTATCAACAATAACATTCAATATAAATAGACTAAACTCTCCAAGCAAAAGACAGAATGGCTTAATAAATTAACAAAAGACCCAATGATTTGTTGCCTACATAACAAACACACTTCACCAACAAAGACACATATAAATGAAAAATAAAGGGATGTAAACAGATATTCCATGAAAACAGAAACCATAAAAGAGCACAAGTTGTTCCACTTATAATAGACAAAATACATTTCAAGATAAAAACTGTAAGAAGAGACAAAACTGGCATTATATAATAATAAAGGAGTCAATTCAGCAAGAGGACATAACTATCATAAATATATATGATATATATGTACCCCACATTGAAGCACCCAGATATGCAAAGCAAATATTATTAAAGAGAGAGATAAACCCCAATACAACAATGGTTGGATATTTTAACACCTCACTTTCAGCACTGAACAGATCATCTAGACAGATAATCAACAAAGAAACATTGGACATAATCTTCACTATAGACCCAACAGACCTAATAAATATTTACAGAACATTTCATCCAATGGGTGCAGAATACACATTCTTTTCCTCAGCACATGGACGATACTCAAGGACAGACCATTTGCTAGGCTACAAAAGAAAGTTTTAGAAAACAAAAAATATTGAAATAATTTCAACTATCTTCTTTCACCACAATAGAATATAACTAGGAATCAATAAAACGAGGAATTTTGGAAACTATGCAAATACATGGAAACTAAATAATATGCTCCTGAATGACCAGCGGGTAAATGAAGAAATTAAGAAGAAAATTTAAAAGTATATTGAAACAAATGATAATGAAAATGCAATATACCAAAACCTATGTGATACAGTAAGAGCAGTTGATACGGTTTTGCTGTGTGTCCCCACCCCAATCTCATCTTGATTGGTATTCCCATAATTCCCATGTGTTGTGAGAGGGACTCAATAGAAGATAATTTGAATCATGGGGGCAGTTTCCCCTCATATTGTTCTCATGATAGCCAGTAAGTCTCATGAGATCTGGATCTGACAGTTTTATCAGGGGTTTCTGCTTTTGTATCTTCCTCATTTTTCTCTTGCCGCTACCATGTAAGAAGTGTCTTTCACCTCCCGCCATGATTCTGAGACCTCCCCAGTCAAGTGGAACTTAAGTCCAGTTAAACTTCTTTATTATCAGGCTTGGGCATATCTTTATCACAGCATGAAAATGGACTAATGCAGAAGTACTAAGAGGGGAGTTTATAGCAATAAGTGCCTACCTCAAAAAAGTAGAACAACTTCAAATAAACAAGGTGCTGATGCATCATAAGAACCAGAAAATCAAGAGTAAACCAAACCTAAAATTAGAATAAAATAAACAACACAAATTAGAGCAGATACAAATAAAATTGTAAAAAAAATCAATGAAATAAGAAGCTGTTTTTTATCCAATAAAATCTTCAGACCTTTAGCCTAAGAAAAGAGAGAGAAGTCCAAAATAAATAAAACCAGGGACGAAAAATGAGACATTACAACCAATAACGTAGAAATTCAAAGAATCATAGCAAATAAATACCAATGAATTGGAAAACTTAGAAGAAATGGATAAATTATTAGACTCATACAATCTACCAAACTTGAACGATGAATAATCCAAAATCTGAACAGAACAACACTAGGTATCAAGTTTAAAGTCAATGAAAATCTCCTAGTAAAAATAAGCTTGGGAAACAATGGCAACACTGGTGAATTTTACCAAATATGTAAAGAAGAACTAATATCAATCTTATTCAAAATTATTCAGAAAAATAGCAGAGGAAGGGATACTTCCAAACTTATTGCACGAGGCTAGTTTTATCCTGATACCAAAACCAAAGACGTGTCCAACACAGAAAAAAACAAATCAGAACAATATTCCTGATAAACATTGACACAAAATCCTCCACAAAATACTAGCAAACCAAACTCAAACACATTAAAAAGATCATCCATCCTGACCAAGTGGAATTTATCCAAGGGTTGCAAAAATACTTCAATGTATAAAAATAAATCAATATGATATATGGTATGAACAGAATGAAAAACAAAGTCCTTATGATCATTTCAATTGATGCAAAAATATTGTATAAAATTCAACACCCCTTCATGATAAAAACCGTCAAAAACTGAATATAGAAGGAACATATATCAACACAATAAAAGTCACATATGACACACTCACAGCTAGTATCATAAGGAATAGAGATAACACAATAAAATGTCTAACAATAAACCTAATGAAAGAAGTGAAAGATCTCTATAATGAAAACTATAAAATGTTAATGCAAGGAATTGAAGAGGACACCAAAAAATGGAAAGATATTTTATGTTCATGAGTTGGAAGAGTTAATATTGTGAAAATGCATACATTACGCAAAGTAATGTACAGATTCAATGCAATCCATATGAAAATACCAATGACATTGTTCACATAAGTAGGACAAAAATTCTAAAATCTATATGGAGCCATAAATATCCAAAATAGCCAAAGCTATTCTGAGCAAAAAGAGCAAAACTGGAGGAATCATATTACCTGACATCAAATTATACTACAGAGGGATAGAAATCAAAACAACAATGTAGTGATAAAATAAAAAAGAGAGATAAACCAATGAAACAGAAGACAGAACCCAGAAATAAATACATACTTCTACAGTAAACTTATTTTTGACAAAGTTGTCAAAAACATACTCTAGGAAAAGGATAGTCTCTTCTATATGCAGTGCCTAAGAGAACTGGATATCCACATGCAGAAGAATAAAACTAGATCCCTGTAACTCACCACATACAAAAATCAAAATAAATGGATTAAGTACTTAATTCTAAGACCTAAAAATGTGAAACTACTATAAGAAAATATTGGGGAAACTCCACGACATTGGACTGGGCAAACATTTCTTGGGTAATACTTCACCAGCTCAGTCAATCAGGGAAAAAATGGAAAAATGGGAACACATCAAGTTAGGAATCTTCTGCACAGCAAGGGCAAAAACCAACTAAGTGAAGATACAATCCACAGAATGGGGGAAAACTTTGCAAACTACCCATCTGACAAGGATTAATAACCAGAATATATAAGGAGCCCAGACAACTCTACAGGAAAAAAATCTAATAATCCAAGCAAACTGGGCAAAATATCTGAATAGACATTTCTCAAAAGAAGTCATACAAATGGCAAAATGTATATGAAATGTGCCCAATATCACTGACCATCAGAAAAATTCAAATGAAAACTACAATGAGATATCATTTCACCTTAGTTAAAATGGCTTTTATCCAAATGACAAACAAAGACAAATTCTGGAGAGGAATCCGAGAAAAGAGAACCCTTGTGTACCGTTGGTGGGAGTGTAAATTAATATAATATTTAGGGAGAACAGTTTGGACGTTTTTCAAAAAACTAAACACAGAATTACCAAAACACCACTGCTAGAAATATACCCCAAAGAAAGGAGATTAGGATATAGAAAATCAATCTGCACTTTCACGTTTATTTCAGCACTATTCACAATAGCCAAGATTTGGAAGCAACTTGGGTCCATCAGTGGATTAATGGATAAAGAATATGTGGCACATATATACACAATGGAGCATTATTCAGTCATAAAAATGAATGAGATCCTGTCATTTGCAACTACATGGATAGAACTGGAAAATATTATGTTAAGTGAAATAAGCCAGGCACAGAAAGACAAAATTCACATGTTCCCACTCACGTGTGGAACCAAAAAGAGAGAAAAAAAAGAAAAAGCAATTGAACTCATGGAGATAGAGAGTAGAATAATAGTTATCAGAGGCTAGGAAGTGTAGTGTGGGGTTGGGGGAGTGGCGATGGTTATTGGGTGCAGAAACGTAGGTAGATAGAATGAATACGATCTAGATGTAATAGCACAACAGGGTAGCTATAGTCAATAATAATTTATTGTATATTCAAAAATAACTAAAAGAAAATATTTGGATTGTTTGTAACACAAAGAAAGAATACATTCTCGAGGTGATGGATACCCAGTTTACCTAATGTGATTATTAGGCATTATATGCCTGTATCAAAGTATCTCATGTATCCCATAAACATACACACCTACTATGTCCCCACAAAAATAAAAATCAAAAATAAATAAATAACAACAAAAATCAATAGTTTTCTATTATTGTCTCACTTCATCATAACCTTTTCTAGGACCTTTTCCAAATTTCTACCATATTTGAAGCTTAAATTAAAATCAAGTTGAAGTAGTCTTTCTTCGTTTTGCAGGTCTCCTTCAGTTTATCTTGTTGTACTTATGTGCTTACTAATCTCTATCTCTGAAATGCTCCAGTTCTTTTCATCAATGCTCAAAGCTCCACATCAGCACCACCCTTACAAGTCACAAGAGTTTCTCTTCCCTAGACCACCTTGGTTTAGAGAGACTGAGTTGGCACTCATTATAAACTGCACTCCTCATCATAGCCGAGTCCCTGAAGCCAAGGAGAGGTGTTCAGTGAGATCTCTGCCCTGCTTTCTAGGCCACATAGATGCTAACAGGAACATGAAAAGAATGAAGATAGATGCAGAGCCAACAGATTTGCTAAAGAGAGTGTCACTGTTTAAACAAAAAAATTATTTACACTCCACAAAGGAAAACTAATAGTTAACATATCATTACATCTGCATTAGCTCATTTAATCCTCATGGTATCTCTGTACTATAGGTACTATGATTATTCCCCATGTACAGACAAGAAAAGACAGACATAGAGATTTACAAATACTTTCCCAAGCCATAAATGTTGTATGTGGCATATGTAGGATTTTCATCCAGGAAGTGCTGCTTCCTAGAAGGAACTCCTCAACAATGTGGCCTCTAGAAATAAGACTAAGAAAAATATAAATGTAGATCTCTTTTTCTTTAGCTAGAACATAAACCAGAAGGACAGAAGTAAGACAAAGAATACAAATCACAAAGAAGTACAAAACATTAGATATTCTTGAACTAAGATTTAACTTATTTCAGTTTCCAGAATTACAACAGCCTTTTTTTTCCCAATAGTGTGTATGCCAACTATGTAACTAAGAGTTTGATCTGAGGAAAAAACAAATGACTTAGCCTCAGGGTAAATTCCTTTAACAAAATGAACCAGAAGTAACAGAACTGTGCATGTTTTCTGACAGTTCTTTTAATAGCCTGATTTCCTTATAGTCATTCATTCTTGAGTTTACATTTTTAAAAATCTTTTACATGTAAAAATTTATGCTAAAGTAGCTGAAATATCATATGAAAACATTCTATTTTGCCAAAGTAGTAATAATACTTGTAATATTGCTCCTGGATTTATTTTTATTATATAAATAATTATTTGATAAAATTAACTTTTAATCAAACTTCCTTGATGGTTATTTAATCCAGGCTACATGTTGCATAATGTTAGAAATATTTATCTTGTCATTCCTGGAAAAGCCATGGACACTCAATGCCAACCTATGAAAGCAGTCAGGAGGGGAGCTGTACCCTGCAAAGTCACAGGGATGGAGCTGCCCAAGTCCATGGAAACCCACCTCTTGCATCAGCATGACCTGGATGTGAGAAATGGAGTCTAAGGAGATAATTATGGAGCTCTAAGATTTGACTGCCTCACTTGATTACGGACTTGCATGGGGCCTGTAACCACTTCATTTAGACAATTTATCCCTTCTGGAACAGGTGTATTTACCCAATTCCTGTACCCTCCTCATTGCATCTAGGAAGTAACTAACTTGTTTTTGATTTTACAGGCTCATTGTGGAAGGGACTTGCCTTGTCTCAGATGAGACTTTGAACTGTGGACTTTTAAGTTAATGCTGAAATGAGTTAAGACTTTTGGGGACTGTTGGGAAGGCATGATTGGTTTTGAAATGTGAGGGCATGAAATTTGGGAGGAGCCAGGGGGCAGAAGTATATGGTTTGGCTGTGTTCGCACCCAAAACTTATCTTGAATTGTAGCTCTCACAACTCACAAATCCCATGTGTCATGGGAGGAATGTAGAGGGAGGTAATTGCTTCATGGGGGCGAGTCTTTCCTGTGCTGTTCTTGTGTTAGTGAGTAAGTCTGATGATTTTATAAAAGACAGTTCCCCTACACAAGCTCTGTTGTCTGCCACCATGGAAGATGTGACTTTACTACTTAGTCACCTTCCACAATGATTGTGAAGCTTCCCCAGCCATGTGGAATTGTGAGTTAATTAAACATCTTTCCTTCATAAATTAAAAAAAAAATGTATTTATTTTGTCATTTCTGGATGAGAAATTATGTTAACAAAATTTGTTTGAATAGTAAAATTCTTAATTTCTGAAGAGTTGCTTCTCTTTTTGTTTTAAGACTTTATGAAGGAATGCAGATTTTCTGTAACTGCTTCTTACTCAAAACTGTGGAATCTTCACTGTCACAGAAGATAAATTGAAATGTCTTTTAACTAGGCCCTTATGACTTTCAGATTCTCTGAAATCTAGTTACTATTTTGAACATATAAAATTACTTTAGCAGATACTTTCCTCACTCTTGTTTCTAGAAATATAGGTCAAGTATTTAATCATCAAACAACCACAGGTATTTAACAGGCTCATATTTTTCATGATAATAGAAAACCCTAGGGTTATTTTGTAAGAGAGCGGCTCATATGAATCTTAGTTCAAGTTATTGTAAGATGTTATCAAATTCAGAATATTGGACCCTTCTGCCTGAATATTCATATTGATTTTGTAATTTTAGATTTTAAGCCAAATTCATAACATGAATATGTATTTTAATGGTTATATGAGTGTGCACCAATGAGACAGCTTGGATTTTGGCCAGGAAAAATCCTTAGGTTTTTTTCTTCTCTTTTGTTTTAATCTTTTATTTATTACCAAATCAATTCATACTGGATAAGCTCTCATTAATACTGATTTATTATTTTCTGCCAAATCTGTTATATTCACCCACCTTTTGGTTAAAACTTCACTGACATAATTAAATGCATTCTTTTTAATTAAAGAACAGTGTTTCTCTTTTTACAGACATGACAAGTCCTTCAAATTATGATACAAAATAGTGCCAGGACATTTTCATTGTAAGTTTGTTTTTTCTAATTTGCAAGAGTGTGTTTTGAAATGATTATTCAGCATATACCAGAAAAATGACAATTTCTTTAACATTATATTGTGTCACAAACATCATCTCTAATATATAAACATACATTAATATCCATACTTGTTCTCTTTCTCTCTCTCTTCCTCTCCTTCTCTCTCTGATTTTATTCTCTCTCATTCTTCTTGCCGTTTGCCCTCAGCCCCAAAATATTTTTCTAGGTGCTACTTAAACATGCAAAGTAAAGTGGCCTTGCTACTCAGAAGACAGCCTCTGTCTTCCGCTGTTTGGATAGCTCTTTTCTTCACTTTCTTCAGATCACTCATCAGAGGTCACCACATCAGTGACACTGTCCCCAGAAATCCTAGTATCATACATGCTCATGAAGTCACTGTGTACCTTCTTTCCTTGTTGTATTTTTCCTTCACAGCTGTCGTCACCTCCTGTGACATACTGTTTCTCTCCCATAACTAGAAGGTAATCTCTATTGAAGGAGAACAATATTGACTTTGCACTTTTTGTCACTGTTTTTCTATGCCTATACAAAATCCCTGAGATAAAGTAGACCTTCAATGAATATTTGTGGAATGAATAGATAAATGCATAAAGATCAACTTTCTATGTTATAAAAATAGTAGATAAAAAAGATGACCTTTATATTTAAATAAAATATCAGCCATAGCCTGGTAATATCACCCACTCACCCCCATACACAGACACACATTGAATATTCCTTGTGCTGTAGACACTCATAGGCTCACTACAGTACCAAATAGTGGAGAAAACAATATCTTGGAAGGACTTTGCATGAGTGTTCTATAAAGAGTGGTGAGCATGAAGAAGCTTGGAGTTGGCTTCTCTTCTGGAGAATTCTGAAGTTAGTAGGGATTCTTCAGAGCTGCCTGTGATGTCAAGTCCTAGTTGAGCAGCAACTAGAGAAGAGAAAGTATTTTGTATGGAAAAAAAATAAGATTCCTGGGAGCAAAATGGATGCCTACAGAAGGTGTCTTGACCTGAACCACTTTAATGGTGTTTTGATCAGTAGGAGAAGGGTGCTTAGATGTGAAATGGAAAGTTTTAAGCTTGAGTAGAGGAGACTTGAAAATATCTGAAAGTAAGTTGTTATAGTAATAGTGAATGTTCTCATCGTAAATGGATGAATGGCTGTGGGATCTGTTCAGGAAGAGGGATAGTAGTAGGACAGGACTATGTTTGCAGGAAGTGATGGGAGAAAAATAAAGGCTTTCAGCATATCAACAAGCATTTGAGTCTGAAATCTTTATTGTTTTTAAAAAGGAAAGTAAATGCAAATGTTATTTTTTTAAAAAGCAAGATCTACTTGTACATACACATAAACACATTGGCCTTCAGAAAGCAAAGAATTCTTCTTATTAAAAGTGTATCTTTCAATGTATGCACACCACTAAATGAACTATTTAAAGTGAAAGTATATAAAATAGCATTCAGTATATAGCTGTCACTGTCATGAAAGAGCCAAATTATATTTGACAATCAGAGTTTCAACAGCAAAGTGATATTGGGTGATTATTATAATTAAAAGAAAAGGAACAATGTGTTAGCTTCAATAATATATCTCTTGTTAAAATGTATCAGTCCCATATTGATGTGACATATGACACAGATGCATTGCAATTAGAAGGTTCAGTTTTTGATAGAGTTGATACATGCTTTTTCAACAGTAAAATAATTGTCGTTCTAAGGGAAATTTTCACTTTAAAACATGAAAATAATAAAGCTCTGAATACAGACACTCTCAAATGATTTTAACAAATCAGATCTTTTCTTATTGCTTATATGCCACAAAACTAACGAAAAATATCAAACACATAACTATTTATAGATCCTTCCATCACTGCAACAAATCATATGAAGAGGAATAATTATTTACCACCATATTAGAAAAATGTATCTTACATAAAAATATGCTCAAGCCACTAGAAATATATAAATTGTTTAAGTGTCAGCAGAGGAGACAGATTTTAGATATGAATTCTACTAAAAGTAGTTAATAGGTTGGTTACTTTTTCTTGCAGAATATGTAAATATATTAGAATACATTTAATATGTTTATCAGAAAGTGATCCTTGTGACTATTCTTACCTACATTTTGGACTTTTTTGTCAATTTTGTAATAATTTGTTAGTAGATTCTATTTACACAGATAGAAATAAGAAAGCAGAAACCACTCATAATTTATCCTAAGTTAAACATTAATCTTGAGGTTATTTCAGTAAGAAACCAACATGGTGATTCTATGTATTTTTTATATCAGTCCTCTAATTTATGTAATTAGTGCACATTATATATATATATACACACATATATATATAAAACTAATCAATAAAATATGCATATTTAAGATTTGTTACTAATCTTAAAAATTATGTTACAAGCTAATATTGAAGGCACTGTAATATGCACTTTGAAAATTATAAGTATTGATCATTCTGGGGCACTTCATTAATCTTACAACATTAATAAAAGGACAAGTTATTGATGTATCATAATTTTAAAAATTCAATACATATGAAGTCTTATGAAAATATGTGATGAAGTTCCAAAAGTAGGGTAGCAGTATTGAATGTGTGAATACATTGCATAAGGAAATGAAAAAGACACTTGCACATGCATGTTTATAGCAACAAAATATGCAATTGCAGAAGTATGGAATCAGCCCAAATGCCCGTCAATCAACAAGTGAATAAAGAAAATATGGTATATAAGATATATTTTCATATATACCATTGAATTCTACTCAGCCATAAAAGGGGACAAAATAATGGCATTTGCAGCAACCTGGATGGAATTGGGGATGATCATTCTAAGTGAAATAACTCAAGAATGGAAAACCAAACTTCGTATATTCTCACTGTAAGTGGGAGCTAAGCTGTGAGGATGCAAAGGCTTCAGAATGATACATTGGATTTTGGGGACTTGGGGGAGAGGGTGGGAGAGGGGTTGAGGGATAAAACACTGCACAAGTGTACACAGCTTGGGTGCTGGGTGCACCAAAATCTCAGAAATAATAAATAAATAAATAGATAAATAAGTAAATAGAATGGACAAAATACTTCCAATGTGGTAGAAATACCTTCTTTTTGAGGGCTCTTTGGAAGAATGTGTCTTCTATTTCAAATGCCACTCATTCTGATATGCTTCTGATCTTCATTTTTTACTATTTTGTGCAATCATTTATGCTTATCACTAACAATGTCATTGTCCCACTGGAGCCTGAGACTATCCATGAAAACACAAACATACACATAGACACAGACATGCACAAACACACACACACATACAAATCTGTTCATTCTGCATCCTCACTAACCTCTGCCATCTATCTCATCTTTTCTTCTCAAATAAAAAGATTTTTTTTGTAGGTGCAACTTTAACTCCCTACTTTTTATTCTGTAGTTTCTATGCTCAGAACCCACTGAAACTGCCCTGTATAAATTTACTACTTTACTTAAAAACTTGATGTTTTCATATGTCCTCCTACACAGAGTCATTGTTCTTCAATGCTTTTTGATGGAACCATTATCAGTCACTCTTGATTTTAACCAAATTACAACCTCCAAGGCGCTTCTCCATACACACACATACACACACCTCTTTGTTCCTTCCTTAATAGCCTCTAAGAGTTGAAATGACTAAATTTGAATCACTGGCTGGGTATAAACAATTGTTAAGGTCTTACTCTGTTCCTCCCGCTGTGAATGTTCTTTTACTCATTCACATTCTAATCCTTAACCCAATTATTTTCTCCATACACAATAGCTTTCCCATTTTCACCTCCTTTTTTGTCCAAATCACATTGCACAGTGGGTGAGACACAACACTACCACTGCCAGTAACATCAACATACTCATGTTATTTTTTCCCTTTCCTTTCTTGCACAACCTTTGAGATAACGTATATTCTATTTGCATAGCTCATACACGTGGGCTTTCTATTATAATTGATAAAAATCACACAAATTCAGAGGAAGATCCATCTGAAGATTCATGGTTTCCAGCGTCATTTGGCTCCCACATTTTTGCTGAAATACTCAATTTTCCCAGAGAGCTTTCTGTTTAATTATTTCCACAGTTTATTTCCACACTCCACAAACGTTCTAATACAGCAGGTATTCACAAATAACCGGCACATGACTGTGCTTCTGTTTCATGAACACACAAAGATTCAATAATCAAACCTCACCCAACTCATATAAATTCAACACTATATGTCTTAATCTTTTCTCCACACACATCTTCTCTAAAATTAACTGTTCTGTTAAACTTTGAGTCATTTTCATTGTTCATATCTTAGAAATCTAAAAAAGCAATTTTTGTCTCCTTTTCTGTTAAGTTCAATCCTTCCTTCACTATCCTCTATCAGTATTTTAATTTTATTTTTTATTTAAATTTTATTTTTATAGAGAGAGGGTCTCAGTATGTTGCCCAGTCTGGTCTCTTAACTCCTAGACTCAGGCAGTCCTAATACCTCAGCCTCCCAGAGTGCTGGGATTACAAGGATGAGCCACCATGCTCAGTCTCTATCAGTGTTTTAAAATGTATTCAGATTTCTTCTATCTAATCTAGAAAATAAACACAAACCTTCTTAGTTCCACAATTGTCTACAACTTTTTCTCTCTTCTCTGACACAGGTATCACTCCTTCCATTTCATTTTCTCTCCGTTCCTCAACCTATTGCAGTATGAATTAATAGCCTCACCATTCAGCTAACAATGCCTTTTGAAGATCATCAAATAATTTATTTATGTTAAATCCAATATTCGTCATCTACATGTATTTCTTTACTTTTCTATCATATGACAGTATTAACCCAGTCCTCTTACTGGAAACACTCTGTCCTTAGTTTCAGTAACAAAATTTTGTTTGGTTTGGTTTTCTTTCTACCTTTTTTTGTTACTCCTTATCAATCTCTTGAACTCATATTTTTACTAAACAGATCTTGCAATGTCATACTTCTCATTCCCTTCTCCTTGAACATTTATTTTGACTAGAAATTTTTGTCCTCAATCTAGAAGTACTATAAGTTCAGGGGTGGGTTTAATAGTTTCATTTGTCTTCAAAATCCTCTTCCTTTTTGAAAAATTATAGGTAAAATTGTATATATTTATTGTGTACAACATGATGTATTAAAGCATATATACATTGTGGAATGACTAAATCTACCTAATTAACACATGTATAACCACACAGTTATCATTTTTAGAAACAATACTTAACATTCACTGTCTCAACATTTTTAAAGAATACAATATATTGTTATTAAGTGTAGTAATCGTGTTGTACAACAGATCTCTTGAACTAACTTCTCCTGTGTAACTGAAATTTTGTGTTTTATGACCAACATCTCCCCAACCCCTCTCTCTGCTCCTGTTAATTACCATTCTACTCTTGCTTTTTATGAGATCAACTTTTTTCGATTTCACATATGAGTGAGATAATACGGTATTTGTCTTTCTGTGCCTGGCTTACTTCATTTAGCAAATATCCTCCACGTTCACCTATGTTGCCACAAATGATAGGATTTTCTTATTTTTATATTTCAATCAATGGATGAATGGAAAAAACAACATGGCATATATACCCAATGAAATGCTATTCAGTGAACATCCTCTTCTTGACAGCAACAGAATGGACATCAGTCTTTTGTGTGAGATTATAGTCACAGGCTCTGATGTAGGATATGCACTTAAGGTGGGTTATGTTAAGTAAATTCATATTTATGTATAGCTTCAGGCATAGACTGATACATGGCCTTATTGATAGTTGGTGAACGTTTTTTGTAGTTATGGGTGTCTTTGCTATTTCACTTTCTATGCCATATGAGGATGCTAGCAAAAATAGAAGACAGAATAAACCTGGAGAACATTAAATGGCTGCCAAGACCCTCAAGCCTTTGTTTTATGTGTCAATATATACTATCAGATTGTTGATTAAAAAGCCCAGAATTTAGAGTTATATGTTGTTTACTGAGGTCAGTAAAAGATTATTTTCAATGCGCTGTGTACTTCACATGAACTTCACCTAACCAATTTAATGTTTTGTTCCATTGAATATTCTACATCTCCACACGAAGCCCCACAACTTTAAAACATGTACTGACTGTGATTAGCACATTGGAAAATGTGCTCCCAGGATCTACCA
Organism: Colobus angolensis palliatus; assembly: GCF_000951035.1. Classification (NCBI taxonomy): domain Eukaryota; kingdom Metazoa; phylum Chordata; class Mammalia; order Primates; family Cercopithecidae; genus Colobus; species Colobus angolensis. Next base: position 10,920,975 of record NW_012113919.1, on the reverse strand, counting down.
TATAAAATCAGAGACTATTTCAGTTAGAAAACAATGCCAGGAATTTCACAATGCTTGCGGTATTGCTGATACATTATTATACCATTAAAAATATGTTTTGTCCACTAAATGCCTCAACTTAGAATTTTTCATTAAAAAATAATTTTTATATTTTGGTAACCACATCTCTTATTTTTTATTGATAATATACAAATGTATCTTATTAGATTTACTAGTGGTTTTAATTAAAACATATTGTTCTTCAACTCCATATATTTTTTAATCTTTGCCTTATTTTTGGACTAGATTCTTTTTTCTTCCTTAGCTATGTATATTTTTGTATGGTTGTAATTCTGGGCAAAGAGCCCAGATTGGGATAATTTTTGTTTGTTCCTCACATAGTGTCCCAGATTCTGTTTCGAGAGAAGCATTGTAAATTAATAATATGATTACAGTTTATTTTCATTATTTATTTTCTGTAGGATCTAGCATACTAAGACATATTCTTTGCAGTACTTAGCTCCAAATACGAATACAGTCTAGTTAGTTTCTAGGCATTGCCGTTACCAGCATTTATTTTTTTCTCCTTAGACAATTAATTATACCTATTCTTTCTTTCAGGAATGAGAAATTGAACTGATGAGTTTTTCTAAATTCATTTGACACTAAAGTCCTTTATGGTCTAGGTTGTATGGTGCTCCATTCATTAGGAATAATACATTGCATTGATGTCTCTGCTAATAATTGTATGTGTATAACAGAAAGCCCTTTGTGTATCAATGTGTAATCCTGAGAGATCCACTACCTTAGGAATCAGGGAATCACGTATATGGTCATTCACTAAGCTCGTCAACCGCTAAACTCCTGCAGTGCCTAGAAAATGAAATTGGTCACTCTGAGCCTATGAAATACTTGAAATTCTGGTTAATACTGTACAATGTATTCTCAAAATCAAATTTCCCTTATTTCTAAGACATTCAACCATATCATGATGTGATATCTATAACTCAATGACCAGAAAAACTGAGCTTCCTAAAGCAGTTATTTATTTCTATCTAAATTATCTTTTATTTGGTTACAAATTAAATAAACTCTAATTTTCCATTGTTAATTAATGACCATCTTGTAACCCAGTAATCTATGTAGCTATTACCAGTTTTTAATTTTTTCTTACCCATCACATACATAGCTTCATTTCAGATAAGCAGAGACTTTCATCATCATCATCATTATCATCATCATCATCATGATTATTTGTGGGGATATTATGTTTTAACTAGGTTCTACCTCACCCTTCAAGTTTATTCAATATAATAAAATGATTTTTGTTATCGTAGGTCTTCTAGGAATTGAATATAGCAAAGACTCCAAAAACCCATCACATTTCTCTGAACAAATCGACAAGAGGAATAATTAGTCCTTGCAGGCTAAAGCTTTAAATGTTAATAAACCTGTATACACAGAGAGGGAAAAAAGAAATCAAAGGTATAGATGTTAAAACACCATCACCCATAGGAAGTGATCATTCAATGCCCTTTGCAAGAAGTCTGTCATATGGGGCCCAATAAGTTGTTTGAATTGTATTCAGGTTGTTTCTTGGCATTGGTAGGTATGCTAGTAAGCTCCATCATTCACGGCCACTGCTGCTATGTGTTGTAATCTGTTTTATATTCAAAATAACTCTTATCTACAAAACTTGAAATCAAAATTGTATAAGTGACAAAATTTATAGCTTTGCAACTTTTAAAAATATATCAAAGTAAAACTTTAGGGGGTTTAGTTCCCCCTAGTGGTATGTGAATCATCAAAATTCTACAAAATTCATAAAAGGATCAAACCAGAAGATTTAAGTCACCTTAGAAATCACTGGATAATGTCGGCCGGGCACAGTGGCTCACACCTGTAATCCCAGCACTTTGGCAGGCCGAGGAGGGTGGATCACCTGAGGTCAGGAGTTCGAGACCAGCCTGACCAACATGGTGAAACCTCGTCTCTACTAAAAATACAAAAATTAGCCAGGCGTGGTGGTGCTCCTGTAACCCCAGCTACTCAGGAGGCTGAGACAGGAGAATCTCTTGAACCCAGGAGGCAGAGGTTGCAGTGAGCCAAGATCACACCACTGCACTCCAGCCTGGGCAATAAGAGTGAAACTCCATCTCAAAAAGGAAAAAAGAAAAAAAAAAGAAATGAAACAAAGAGATCATTGGATAATATTATCGTTTTACAATTTTTGAAATAAGGTCTACAGACATTATGTAAGCCAAAAATATTGCAAAACTGAATGGTAACAAAAAGATATGTTCTGATTCCCAGATCAATGTTTACTGATAATAAATAAAATCATTTTGGCTTATTGGTTTCAGATTAAGACAATATAATCTTTTTCAATATCATAATTTTAATACATGAATGTCTGTATTATAAAAGATAAAATTACAGTAATAGTAACTTTTAAAGCTAAATCAATAGATTTCTATTGTTTAAAATAATAGATGCTAGAATGTAAAGAGTAAAATTAATATTCTAGCTTAATAAAATAAACACTCAAACTCTTCTAAGAATTTTTTACCAAACATAAATACAAGAATTTCACTGTCTTTAAAACAAAATATCAAAACAAGCGAAGCAATTCTAAATTGATTTCACTAAAATATTTGAAAGACTATTTCATCCCTCACATTTTTGTTTTAGCTTTTATGTTTTAGGGTTTCTATTTATTTTTTAAGAAGGACTCTATAGTTGACCTTTGCTTGTAGACTGAATCTAAGAGAAGATGGCAATTTGAGGATTGAATTTGATAATTTTTCATGCTGTCACAAATGATCTATACGTTTCATTATCTTATGAACTTAAATCCTCAGGCAATAGGTTCTCGAAGAGAAAGGCTGAACCTACTTATTTCAAATAAACATAACTATGATACATAACTATGCAATGTTGGAAAATAAAGGAAAGAAACACATTAGCATCTAACTTTAAATTACAGTTATTAGGCTTTGTCAAAATGCCATTAGAGTTATTTTTAGTTTAGAATGTGGACACAAATTTTTGAAGTTACTTATTCTCTGAGATATATCAAATATTTCAGCCCCCTTTGCTGTTTTTACCATCAAAAGTCATTCTTTCTTTCTTTGTTACCTGTCACCATGCCAAATGGGATATGGTCTGCTTCTGACTTATTTATATAAGTTACATTGAGACAAAGACATGCCACACTGACATATGTAATAGGCATGTGAAGACAGTTTTTAAGAAGAAAATATAGCAAAAATAGTATTTTTTAGTTTGAAACACTTTACATTATTTATGTAATAGTTGAAAGTTATCTTTAATCATATACGCTACATTTATTATTCACTCATGGAAAACAAAAGACTTTGGCTGAGGATGTAACTACTATATTTATAATTTTGACTTTGAGAAAGAGTATTGCATTTTAGTTCACAAGGGCTATTTCACAGGTATGTAATTGTCAAATAGCCAACCAGATTATTCAGTAAAAATGAATATACGTCTCATAGGTTTCAATAACAATAAATAAGTTGCAACCTGATTAATCCAGATGATGTTAAAAATCCTGAAGTTAATATACATAACTTTCTTCTAAGAAATTCAGAAAATTTTCCTCAAATTATGCTTTCTTGTTCTCCATATTACTATTATATTTCAACTCTAATTTCCCTAGCCCTGTGTATCTGAATATATATAATGTATATACTTTAAATATTATATTAGTATATAAGTATTCTCATAAGGAGTAACATACATTTACTATATATCAGTTAAACATATATTTAAATGTATAAACATTATTTATAATCCATGATTATTACGAGGTTTATGAATTTAACACTTTGTATCTTTCACTGTTTTTCTTCTATTTAAATTTTTCAACAGTTTTTCAGTGAGAATATCATACCAAAAAAGTTTGAAATTTTATTACTGTGTCATATTTAATGATAATCTTAGCTAGATTGATAGTCTATATTGACAGATAGAGCCAGTTAGCACTATACATAATATTCTATTATCTTCTGTTTTCTTTTTTCTAATGATAAATGTACTATACATTGTTTGCAATGTTCCTATTTGTTAATTTGTTATTTGCAAATTTTGTTTTTCAGTATACCTCTACATATATATGTACACATGCATGTATATACATAGACACAAACAGACGTGCGTGAGTGTTTGCATGTGTATTTATTTGGGAAAGAATTTATTTTCTTTATTGTATTCAAACCTGGTATTCCACAGTATTGTTATCATGTCTGTTGGTGTTTCATTGTGTTTTACTAATCTGAAACATCTTAGTGACAGAAAAATTACAAAACTAAACATAATTCTCTGCTGTCCCAATTTTTAAAATCATATTTTAATTTTGCAGTGTTCCTGTAAAAATGTGAAGTCTATCACCTTCTTGAATCAGATCTGGCTTATGGTCTATTTTATTCCATGGAAAATGGTAGAAGTGATGTTGTTTAGGATATGACTTAGACTTCAAAAGTCTTCGAGAACTTTTAGTCTCTCTCTTCGTCTTTCTCTCTTTTTCCCAAACTTGCATCTACCATAATAACAACACTTTTATTCTGCAAGGGTATAAAGGAAACTTGGAGAAAAAAGAATATTTTCATGTGAGGCAGTCCTATACCAGCCAGTTCCCAGTTCCCAGTTCCCAGTGAAGCCGCTGGATGACGACAGATGCATAAGTATGAGCAGTTTAAATAAGGAGAGTTAGCTCAAATAAGCAGGATCATCCAAGCAACATAGATACCTGGGCTAAACCCTTATTCATTTTCTCTTGAATATTTCTTCTGTAATATTCTCTCTAATGTCACCTCTGGCATTCCCAGTAATCATAGTCTATTCCTAATCATCGAATTCTCCATTGGTCGTAACCACTTTTTCACATTATCTATCATTTTATCTCTAATCGACGCATTCTGGATAATTTCTTCAACTTATGTTCCTGATCATCAGTTCCCATGAATGGGATTAATGCTTTTATAAGAAGAGACATGACAGCATGCTTCCTATCTCTTCTCTGCACTTTGTAATATATATCAAGATGACGGCCATCTGTAAACCGGGAAGCAGGCCATGAGCAGACGCTAGATCTGCTGCAGCCTTGTTCTTGGACTTTCCAGGCTCCTGAACTGTGAAAATCAAATGTTTACTGTTTAACTCGCTCATTCTGTGGTAATTTGTTATAGCAGCATGAACTAAGATGATTCCCAAATTAAAACATACTCAAAAACAGTATTAAAAAAATTCTGTAGAACAACTTTAAGCAGCCTACTGTGTATATAGTTTGAAACCCCAAAGAATAGAGATGGGCATAGGGAAAACAATATTTGAAGAAATAAAGACAGAAAGGTTCCAAATTTGATGAAAATTATGAAACCACAGATAATGAATCTTAACATATCTCATTCACAAGAAACATGAAGAAAACTACAATTGGGGAAAGTATCCAGTCTACATTACATTGAAGGGGAGGAATCCAATCTACATTACATTAAAATGCAGAATAACTTCAGAAGTCCTATATTATAAATTTTTAAAAATACAATAAAGATAACATCTTAAAAACAGTTGGATGGTTATTTGTACACAGAATAATGAAACTGGACCCCTACATATCACCATATAAACAAATTGACTCAAGATATATTTAAGACTTAAATGTAAGACTTCAAAATATAAAAATCATAGAAGAAAACCTAGGAAATGACCTTCTCAATATTGGTCTTGGCAAAATATTTATGGCAAAGTTCTCAAAAGCAATTCCAACAAAACCAAAAATTGACAACTTAGACCTAATTAAACCAAAGAGCTTTTGGAAAGCAAAAGAAACTATCCACAGAGTAAACAGCCCACAGAATGGGAAAAACATTGCAAAATATGCATTTAACAAAGGTCTATTATCCAGAATATAATGAATTAAAGCAAATCAACAAGCAAAAAATCAATAACCCTGTTAAAAAGTGGGCAAAAGTCATGAACAAACACGCCTCAAAAGAAGACATACAAACAGCCAACAAACACATGAAAAAATGTTCATCATCACTAATAATCATAGAAATGCAAACCAAAATCACGATATATCATCTCACACCAGTCAGAATGGCTTTGATTAAACAATAAGAAAGGAACAGATGTTGGTAAGACTGTAGAGAAAAGAGAATGCTTACACACTATTGGTGGGAATCTAAATTAATTCAGCCAGGGTGGAGAGCAGTTTGAAGATATCTCAAATAACTGAGAATTGAACTACCATTCAATCCAGCATCCTACTATTGGGTATATACCCAAAGAAAACTAAATTGTTCTATCAAAATGACACATATACTTGTATGTACATCACAGCACTGTTTGTAATAGTAAATCAATGGTGGACTGAATAAAGTAAATATGATATGTATACATGATGGAATACTACACAGACATTAAAAAGAACAAAATGATGTCCTTTACAGCAACATGGATGCAGCTGGAAACCATTATCCTAAGTGAACTAACACAGAAACATGTTCTCACTTACAAGTGAAAGCTAAAAATTGGACCAGTAGACACTGGGGCATACAAGAAGGGAGGAGGGTAAGGGTTGAAAATCTACCTGCTGCATACTATGCTCACTACCTGGGTGACAGATTTATTTGTACTCCAAACCTCAGCATCACACAATGTACCTTTGAAACAAGCCTGCACATGTATACCCTGATTTTAAAGTAAAACTTGAAAAATATATATATATAAATAAAATGTAAAATATAAATAAATAAAAGCAGTTGGATAAAATAGACATGTTAATTACAAAGAAATAAAAAGAAGAAAGATGACTAATTTTTCTTTAAAGTAATGAAAAAAAAATCCAACCAAGAATCCTATACCCAGAAATATTATGTTTCAAAGATTGAAGCAATCAGAATTTTCTTTATATACTATTGTATTGATATGGGGAAAGAAAGATAAGTTGCAAATTGCCAATATCAAGAATGAGCTAGTGGCATCACTGAAGTTATTGAAAGGACAACAACAAAAAAAATACTACAAACAATTATATGTCAATTTAAGAATTTGAATTAAATAAATTCTATGAAATACAGAAGCTACCAAATATCCTAGAAGAAGAAATCAAGAAACTTAGTGTTCCAATATCTATCAAACAAATTGAATTTGCATTTAAAAAGTGCCAACAAAGGAAATCTAGACACAGGTTTCACTAGTTAATTCTTGCAAATATTGTGAGAAGAAATCAAACAAATTCTACACAAACTCTTCCATGAATTTGAAAGTGATTATTCCTCAGTTTATTTTTATGAGACAAGTATTACCTTGAGACATATATTACCAGACACTGATATTACAAATTAAATATAACAGTTCCAAATAGCATGCTAGCAAATCAAATCCTACAGCTCGTACAAACAAAAAGAAAGAAAAGACAAGACAGTGCATTCAGACCAAGATAGCTTATTTCAGGAATGCAAGTTAGATTTCTCACAGAAAACAATCAATCAAAATGATACTCTACACATAACAAACTACTAAATCTCAATATAGTTTTTTAAAAAGGGGCTTTAAAAACCTCACCGAACATTCCTAATGAAAATTCTTGAGAAATTACAAATAGAAGATAACTACATCAAACCGTCAAAGGGCATCTACAAAATGCCAAAAGAAAAATTACAGTTCATGGTGAAAGACACAATGTTTTTCTTTCACCCTAAGAAGAGGAAAAAGAGGGGTATATTTGCTCTCATTAATTCATTCAATAGTATACAGGGGTTTCTTGCCCATTAAATAAAGAAAGAAAAAGAATATTGGGCAACCGAATTAGAAAGGAAGAAATAAAAAGTTACTTTTTCCACAGGTGAAATGCTTATCCATGTAGAAAAATTGATTAAAACTATAAAAAGGTAGTATACTTAATAACAAGTAAACTTGCAAGATATAAAATCAAACACAAAGAAAATCAATTTATTTTATGATATCAACAAGGACTCAGAACACAAAATGTCTTGCCATTTATAACAAGATTAAAAATATGAAGCATTTAGGGATAAATCTGATAAAATATATAAAATATCTGCACTACAAAAACTATAAAACAGTGATGAGAATAATTAAATAACAACTAAATAAAATGAGAGCAATACCCTGTTCCTGTGTCAGAAGATGTAACACTTTTAAGATATCAATTTTTCACAATAACACTTTTAAGATATCAATTTTTCACAAGTTCATCTACAGATGCAACACAATTCCAATTGAAATTGAAGTAAACTTTTCCTAGTAACTGGCAAACTGAAAATAAAATTCACATGAAAATTTGAAAAATATAGAAGAGTCAAATCATAATAACAATAACAAAACTAAAGAAAAATAACACTATCTGTTTTGAAGATTTATTATTAACTCACATTAAATAAGAGACTATGGTATTGGCATAAAGATAAACACAAATCGATCAACAGAACATCACAGACAGCCTAGACATAGGTCCAATTATACATGGGCAATTGATTTTTGACAAACATGAGAAGACAGTTACTGGAAAATGGTAATCATTGTAACAAACAATTCTAGAAAAAAAATTGATCTATACCTTGAACCTTAAAAAAATTAACTCAAAGAGGGTCATAAACATAAATGGAAAACTTTCATCAACCCTCCCACAATAAAACATAAGATAAAACGGTTGTAATCTTGGGTGAAGCAAAGATATATAAGGTTCAACTTCAAAATAATATAATTTCTATATGTATCTATCTGAGATATATGACAAGAAATCAAATGGCAAGTGATAAACTGATATAAATTACTTGCAAACCAATTTTCTTAGAAAGCACTTGTATTCAGAATTTCAATAGAAATCTGAGCTTCATAAGGAAGCCAATAAAAATTTGGTAATAATTTGAACAGCCATTTTTCCAAAGAAGATACACATAGGCAAATATGCACATGAGATTAATTGTTAAGAAAATACAAAATAAAACTGCAATGAGATAACTCTTTACAACTGTTAAAAGGGCTAAAGTCGAAAAGGTCTATCATACCAAGTTTTGACAAAATTGTAAAGGAACTTGAACTCTCATACCCCGCTGGTGGAGATGTAAAATGGTATAATCACTTCACAAGTCAGTTAAACATATATTGACAATATGATGTAGCTATTCTACTCCTTGGCATTTACACCAGAGAAAAGAAAGTATGTGGCCATATAAAGGCTATGAAGGTTTAGAGTTGCTCTATTCGACACAGGCAAATACTGTAGACAATCCAAATATCTCTTGATAGATGCATGCTAAAAAAACAAAAAAACAAAAAAACAAAAAAACACAACACTATGCTGTGATTAAGCATATAAAGGCTATGAATATTTCCATATAATGGCTACTAATGCTTAGATCTGTTTTATCTCTCATGGAAAAAAGCTGTAAGCAACCCAAATACCTCTTGATAGATACATGCTAAGAAAACTATGCTCCAATTAAACTGTGGTATACTTGGTTTTCCAAATGAAATAAATGGAATATAATTTGGCAATAAAAAGAATGAACTATTGATACATACTATCATATGGATGTATCTAAAAAATAATGATGCTTAATACAAGGAACAAGGGGAAAAAACAGTATGTACTGAATAATTCTACTTATAAAATTCTCCAGTAGGCCGAGCGTGGTGGCTCACACCTGTAATGCCAGCACGTTGGGAGGTCGAGGCAGGCAGATTGCCTGAGCTCAGGAGTTCAAGACCAGCCTGGGCAACACGGTGAAGCCCCATCTCTACTAAAATACAAAAAATTAGCCAGGCGTGGTGGCAGATGCCTGTAGTCCCAGCTACTCGGGAGGCTGAGGCCGGAGAACAGTGTGAACCCGGGAGGCGGAGATCACAGTGAGCCGAGATCGTGCCACTGCACTCCAGGCTGGGTGACAGAGCAAGACTCCATCACCAAAAAACAAAAAATAAATAAATTAAAAAGTTCCGGTAAATGCAAAGTAATTTATACTACCAGACACAGGTTAAGGAGATGAGAAGGCAGAGAAGATTATGAAAGAATGACAAAATAAAAGAAACTTTTCTAGATAGTGAAAATATATACTACTTTGTGCTGATGACTTCATGTCTATATTTATTTCAAATTGCATCACATTTTGCACTCTAAATATTTTTAGTTTATGCATGTCAATAATACTTTAATAATGTTAAAAATATTTATAGTTAAGTGAGAATATGAAGATGCTTGACAATCTTTCAAAATGTATCTTTATCTTCTATTAACTTCCACCACTGTTGCTTGCCTTTTGTTTCATTAAGAGTCTCCTGGATCTGGGCCTTAAAAAAGTATTATCTGGCTACAATCATGCACACAGGTTATGAGGTAAAGAAGTGTTGAAATAAAAAAAAAAAACAATAAACAGAGAATATGGACTTCTGAAAAGGAAACTTTACTAAGTGAATTACCCTACACTGAAGTGGCATAATAGAAAAATATGTACTAGAAGATAATATACGTATTTTAGAACAAAAAAGGGAAAAATAGTTAAGAATAATATGTAAATGACGAGTTAATGGGTGCAGCAAATCAACAGGGCACATGTATACATATGTAACAAACCTGAATGTTGTGCCCTAGAACTTAAAGTATAATTTAAAAAAAAGAATAATATGATTACTAATGCTAAAGGAAAGCAAAACAATAGTGGATATCCAAGTTTAGATTTAATACATTAGTTTTTATCAAATTAAATGTTAGCAGTACTAAAAACAATTAGTTGGCAATTGGAAACTGATTTGATCAAAAAATCAAGATATGATTTTTGATTCATATTGTAAGTATCAATTGAGACAAAATATATGATAGTTCTTTATAGGCTGAAAACTGTGTGCATAAATTTATTTTCTGTAGCACTTTGAAGAATGCATCACACATGTATTTTTAAAAGTATTAAAGACCAGACTTGATACATTACTAATTCCATACACACCTCAGCAAAATTTGATTACTTCCTTCTTTCAATTCTGTTTTAAATGCATTGCTTCAAGACTCGCAAGTATGCAATAATATTTGACTGTATAGTTCAGACACATTTTGAAATATATTCTTTCTAAAGCAAAATATTCACAATAATTCCTAATTATACTCTTTTCTTCTTGAATCTGTTTTAATATCTGTAAAGCTTCATTAAAGCCATGCTGTCTTACATAGCTAGAAGCTCTGCCCAGTGAGAACTGAGGATGTATAATCTATTAAAGGCTCAGTAAGCTAATGTTTTATTCTCAAGCTCTGCCTTTTATTTTGTGCTGCTTGTTTAAGGGGGAAAAAAAAAGAACCATTGTACCTTAGGAACAGAAACCACCTTAAGAAGAGAAATGTATTCTGAAGAAGTTTGATGATATAGAAAAAACATGAATAAAGCTGAAAGAGTAGCATTATAGACAGATTTACATATTTCATCAAATGGTGAAAATGGCAATTATTATATGTTTCTTTCATTTATGTGAATAAATTACCAAATTAGAACAATTTCAAAGCATTTATCCTCATTTTGAAAATATGAGAAAACAAAACATTACATTTACAGTCTTCCTCTGTGTAATGGATATTAACAAAAATATTAAAAAGGGTTATCTTTATGGAATTCCTTAATATGTGTCAAGTATTACATCATTAACTTCTTGTAAAAGTGTCAAAACAACTTTTTTTTAAAATAGGTGAGAACATTTAGGCATAATTTTCTTAACTCTATCAGCAAATAATGACTAGAACTGGGATTTGAACCCAGGCCTCAGATCTCTCTGACATCGAAACCTAGCTTCAAGCATATATTCTTCATATTACACCAGTCCTAAAAGCAGATGAGAGGCTTGGTGGAGTGCCTGACCATGGTATGAGAGTGTGTGTGGGCAAGCTTGGGTTAATGGCTACAAGTGCTTTATAGACTTAGGGATGATGTTGCAGAGGTGCTTTGATGGCAAACATGAGGCCCTACCTCCATAAGGATAATTATTTCTAACTCTTCAGAGACGAATATATATATCTTAAGATACAGAAACTGGCCGGGCGTGGTGGCTCATGCTTGTAATTCCAGCATTTGGGGAGGCCGAGGTGGGCAGATAATGAGGTCGGGAGATCAAGATCACCCTGGCTAACATGGTGAAACCGCGTCTCTATTAAAAATTCAAAGAAAAAATTAGCCGGGCATTATGGTGGACGCCTGTAGTCCCAGCTACTTGGGAGGCTGAGGCAGGAGAATGGTGTGAACCCGGGAGGCGGAGCTTGCAGTGAGCCGAGATGGCGCCACTGCACTCCAGCCTGGGCGACAGAGCAAGACTCTGTCTAAAAAGAAAAGAAAAGAAAAGAAATTTAGGAATCTTGCTTAGTCAGAGGCACTGTTTAAACTCTCAATATTTGTTAGCTAAATCTGATTTCTGAAAAAATAGGCATAAAAAAGTTAAGAAAATGAAAGCTACAACATGTGTCAAGTACACATAGAATAAATAAAGGCAAAATTAAAAACAGTAATTTTCTCCCGTAAAGTTTTGGTTGGCTGAGTTTTAAATTATGAAGAGATGTAAAACATAATTTTACAATGGAAATAAAAGTGTAATCAATTTTATTCTTTTCTGAATATCATAATAATTGTATATATTTATGAGGTACAATGTGATATTTTGATATATGTTTACAATGTGGCATGGTTAAATTAGGATGATAAACAAATTTATCACCTAACATGATTATCATTTGGTTGTGGTGAAAACAATTTAAATGTATTCTTTTAGTATTTTTGAAATATACAAAGCATTATTATTTACTACAACATCTCCCTTTTCCCCGTCCACTGCCTGACTCGGCAGCCTCTGGTAACCATCACTGTACTGTATACTTCTATGAGTTCAACTTTTAAAGATTCCACGTATCAGTGAGATCATATGATATTTGTCTTGCTGTCCCTGGCTTATTTCTCTTATACTGTCTCTCAGGTTCATCCAAGTTGTCCCAAATGACAGGATTTCATCCCTCACTTTTAAGGCTGATTCTTGGTTTTGGGTTTCATTGAGAATATATATATATATCTGTAAATGGAATAGCTATCCAAGAATTACCAGTCTATTTTCACAAATAAAGATATTATGAAAAGTATTTTTCTTACAGTTGTGTTTACTTTAAAACCATTGTTTAAATTAGAAAAATCCACTGAAGCTGAGTAGACAGCAAAACATGATTCCATAACAATATTCAAATATTCTTTGCTTTATGTCTGACTTAATCTTTCTCTTGTCTTTCAAACTCAAACCATTCTACTTTGCCATTTTTAATAAATTCTTCGTTGAAATCAAGCAAGAAAACAATCATCACTGTATTACTTATGATAAGGTCAGTTTTCGTAGTAAGATTAATTCTAAATCTTACAATGGTTCAAATACAATTCATGTTTAATTGTTGCTCATATGAAAGTATTGGGCAAGTAAGCAGATGTGTGGGTTAGCCCTCTTCTATTCAGTGGCTCAGGGACTCAGTGTATCGAAAGCTTTGTTCTATTCAATAAATGGATTCTAAGGTCTTCCTGGGTGTAGTCTCTCTTCTGGTTAGATAGCCAGGAACTGAAGCTGCCTGGAGAAGCAGGCATAGCGGTTGTCCAGGGACTGATCCTGGAAGAGGACATCTCTCTTTTGTTCACATTTAATGTGTTAGAATTTTGTCTTTGTAAGTTACCTAACTAGCCCCAATTTGGGCAGTCAATTAGCAGCAAAATACCTATAAAAAGGATTATTTGTGGACAATCACATTCTATCTGTAATCCAGATTTAACAACTCAACATTGTGGCAAATATGTTTTATTCACATATTTTGACAAATTATTTTACAACATTTATATATCAAGAAATCTGTATCTAAATAATCATGAATCACTAGAAAATAAAGTTTTTTTTCACATGACAAGTATGACACTATCATTACATTTAATAAAATCTTCAGTGATTCTATGTTCTCATCTAGCTCACTGTTAAAGAGAAACATCTCTGTCTCCAAAATGTATGTTTACATTTATGTTGTTCCAAAAAGAGTCCTAGCCATCCAAAAAGCCAATTTTTTATTATGGTTTTTTAAACTCTTATGAGTATACAATCTAATGTTTTAAAATATTATATAAAGCATAACTCATGAATGCAAATAATATGCTATTACAATAAACTCAGCAATTATGTTTATCATTGTAGCCTAGACCAGTGAAACTTTATAATGGAAAGGCACTAGCTCAAGGATTGGTACTTGGGAACCCCCACTTCCCTCCCACCACTAATTATCATATAATTAATTAATCAGAGGCCCAGAAAAAGTACACTATTTACACAAGGTCATACAGCTCATAACAGTCAAAAGGCAGACAGGTCAGTATGCTCAGACCTCTGGACGTTCAGTTGAAATTTTTTGACATTCCTGAGTTAAAAATGTATGAAGGCTGATTGAAATATTCAGTATTACATAGTATTTATATATTTTGCTTAGAAGATATATATGCTAAATATTATGATTTTAACACGATTGAAAAAAATAACTATCACCAACATACAAATTATTTTATAACAACCTCTGCTGAGGGTGGCTGAATTTTATATTTGAAATTTCATGTTGAATGATCTAACCTAATGTGATAAAGAAGTTTTCAGACTAAGACTGTCAAAGAAAGCAGTGACACAAAAGCATGAGCTACATATTTTTTTCTGTTCAAAAAACTATTTCTGACATGATAATGAGTTCTGCAGGGAGATTATTAGAGTTACCATCTTGTAATAATGATAAGTCATTGTCATAATTGTCCAGCAATGTCTTGTACTCAGTGTCCCCAGCACATATACCCATATTGAACTAACCTTATCATTGCAACAGTAGAAAAGAACAACCAAATATATTTGAACAAACCCTCTGCTTCCAAATTTCTCAAACAATCTTGATTTCTTATTGGCTGGTTTCTAAAAATTTAAGGAACTTAAGCCTAAAAAATTAACAATTTCATGTTTTGGGCTTGTAAAATTAAAAGTAATAAAGTTTGATTATGACAAATAGATGAAAATATTACATGTTTTCTTGACAGTTTATAATTTTCAAAATTTGAATTGTACATGATTTTATGTAATGTATTATTTTATTATCAAATACATGTTGTTGCTTGTAATGTCTTTTCCTCTGCATTCAACTTGAAAAAATTACATGCCAGTAAGATAAATAAAGATCCTAGTGAAACAATCTCCTAAATGAAGGAAAGAGAGAGAAAGAAACAAACATATCTAGTTTCTCTTTTCTTTATTCTATTCAGCTTTTAAACGACAGATTTAATGTCTGCATTTAAATGTAAAAAACAATAGTTGACAAGAAACCTCCAAACTTAAAAATCTTATATTTGACTTGGTATCCCTCTTGCTGATTTACTGGCACCCAAGAGTTGCATTAAATCAGAAGTTAACAGCCATTTTTTAGTAGATATGTCCTCAGTTCTATAAAATGACTTTTCTTTCCCTTGCAGAACAGGCTTAATAAATAAAACCCTCTTTCACACTGGAATTAGACCCAAACTTTATTTTACCTTCATACAAAACAATCTGGATACACCATTTCTGAAATAATGTTGAAAAAGATGGCATTATATTGTAGTACATTCTAGTCTGAAGCGAGTGAAGCTGTATCAAAAGAGGTTCTAAATCATTTTTATATCCCCATAAATATGCCTGAATTCGAATCCAAGAACAAATATTATGAAAAACAATTTCTTTTTTGAGGTACAACAGGAATTACAGCACAGGGTAAGGCAAAAAGAAAATAGCTGTCAAACTGGTCAGCTGTGATAGGAGAGAAGGTTCTAAAATTATAGCCAGAAAACCTGAGTGTGAATGCCCACTTGATCTAGATTGAGTTGTTTAATAAGTTCTTCTCTGAAGAAATCGAGAAAGTAATACCTTTCTTATCAGATTTTAAGAACAATCAAAGAGATCACTAACCTAAATTGCAGTGCCTGGCACAGAACTTGGCATTGTAATTACTCAAAAATGCTCATAAAGTTGAAGGATATAATTTGAGATAAGTCAGTGCCCCCTATTAAAATACACCCACACCACACATTAAAACAGGCATATAATGCACAATAAAAACCTTTAGAGACTATTGTAGCACCAAAATCCTCAATATTTGGTGGCACTCCTTGGAAATTATGGTCTAAGTAGCTTTTAATCTTAACTGTGCTATGATACAGATTTTCAGAAGGGAGTAATATATAGCTAATGTAGCAAGAGCTAATGTTAACATTATTTTTGCTTCGCAAGCCCTTATGCAGAAAAGGACCGTGTGATGCTGAGATTATTATTCTTCTTGTTTTAATGGAGGACCATGTTGATTGATGGCTAGCTGAAGAAAGACTACCACAATTTATGGAAAGAGAAGCAAGCAGTAGCATATAAAGGTATGGAAAATATTATCTATAGATTCATAAGGTGCTGCTAAATACAAAAGTAGTAGGCCCAAACAAGTACTTACTACACAGTTTGTCTTTGAGTTAATTAGATAACGTATCAAACTAAATACACAGAAATTAAGTCAGAAAATGTGTATAGATGCCATGCTACTGTTTCATAAAACTGCCTTATAAAAATCCTCTCTCAGTTGCACAAACTTTATTCTGGTGACTACTCATTATTTTTGTATACCAATGATGGCCTACTGTAATTAGTAAACCAGTTACAAACACAGCTGTTTTCCAAACGATCCATATTTCAGTATGATTTGTGTCTATCCCTTTGTTGTTGTTTTTATTTATTCAAAACCCTTTTAAGTAGCAGATCTATTGAGAATTTAATCAAAGGTATAAAACTCTAGGCAGGAAAAAATTCATAAAGAAGCAACATTTTGAACATGCTTTGAAGGTATTTGAAATAGGATTTCTTCTATTTTACTTCAGGGAAAATGCAGGAAGTAAAAATGCAAGCAAGATAATAATCTATTAATAATTAAGAAGAAACCACTGGCTTTGATTACCAGGTTGCCTCAACCATGATGCATTTCTGGGTGAATAAAACTATATACATCCCACATTCATGATGGTTAAGAGCAAGGAATCAGTTCCAGAAGAACTAACAATTAATCAAGTTAGTTTCCTCATCCATAAAACAGACATGATACCTGTTTAACTGGATTATTCTAAATATCAAATGAAAGTATATATGCAAATCACATAATAAATTGGTTTTAAATTGGCATCTCATATTTTTATGCATAATATGAAAATACCTAGGATTTGGGAAATCTTGCTTTCCTTGATTTTCAAAATCAAGGCAACATCATATGATAGGTTAATCAGCTACTGCAACTCCTGGCCACTCAGCTCTTTTCCTCATGCTCAGCTAACCCGATATCCTTCTTTCTGGGTTTCTCCCATCTCCTCATCCACAGGACCCATATCAACCACAGTTGATTCCTTCACAGTTAATGCCTTCCCAACCATGCAGTCTAACATTTTGTTAATCCTATAAACGAGTTCATGCAAATAGACCAAGAGTAAAGATGCTGTTCCTTCCCTACCCCTCTTCAGATCTCAGCCTGCTGATACTCCATGAGTATTTCTGGAGGTATATTCTATAAAATTGGCCCGTCACTACTTTCCTTCCTTAGTTCAATACAGTTAGTATATATGAATCTATCTTTTGCTACGTAATGTTAATTAGCCTTGGGGGAAGCAGGGGTGGGGTTCAATAGAGCAGGCAAAAAGATAAAATGTAAAAATAAATATGGTAAAGACACTTTCCTTGATATGGTTAGTTAACTACAGTTGTTAAGACAGTAGACTAGGTAAGATGGAATTGGTATTCTGTAATAGATGAACGAAAGATGGGCTGGGTGCAGTGGGTCACACCTGTAATCCCAGCACTTTGGAGGCTGAGATGGGTGGATCACGAGGTCAGGAGACCGATCAAGACCATCCGGGCTAACATGGTGAAACCTCATCTCTACTGAAAATACAAAAATTAGCTGGGCGGAGTGGCGGGCGCCTGTAGACCCAGCTACTTGGGAGGTTGAGTCAGGAGAATGGCATGAGTCCAGGAGGCGGGGCTTGCAGTGAGCCAAGATTGTGCTACTGCACTCCAGCCTGGGCAATAGAGCGAGACTCTGTCTTAAAATAATAATAACAACAATAATAATAATACAAAAATTAGCTGGGCGTGGAGGCGAGCGCCTGTAATCCCAGCTACTAGGGAGGCTAAGGCAGGAGAATCACTTGACCCGGGAGGCTGAGGTTGCAGTGAGCCGAGATCACGCCACTGCACTCCAACCTGGCCGACTGAGGGAGACTCCATCAAAAAAAAAAAAAAAAAGATATATTTTTAGGAAAACGACAATTCTAGTAGTTTAAAACAAAACATTTTGCCACTCTGACTTGTCAATCATAGATAGTAGTTAAATAATGAGTCACAGAACAAGTTATAAAGAATTTTAATTAAAGTGGAAGATCGCAGAACATTTAGAAACATGAAAATTTATGAGAAAATTTGCAATTAGCTCAAAGAAGACTAGACCGCTAAAATATCTATCCACATTTTTCTAATAAATAATTATTTTACTGGGCGATCCTCCAAAAATATAAACATTATGTGTTTATAAATGCACACTAGTTTTCCATCAATTTATATTAAATGTGAAGTGTGTGATCACTGAATTTTTTTGAAGTCTCATATAAGGTTACTTTTCAAAGAAATTGAAGATTTTGGTGAGACTTAAAATACTAAGATGATAGATTTACTGCCGACTGGATCCGGGTTATTTCTTCAATGAGACATGTTTCAAACAGCTGACACTGTTGAGTAAGCAAAAGAGATGCCTGACTTTAAGCAACATGAATAATGCTGTTCATCAACAAATGTGCAAGATACTTGAAAGTGCATAATCATATTCTTTCTCATAAACTGTCAGCTTGATTCTGTCCCCCAGGGAAAAACAAGTCTTTATAAATCTACCATGGCTATGTGACAAGAGAAAAATGTTCATCTGAGACACAAGCACAAATTCGCCTTGCCATAGACCTCTGCACCCAAACTAGCAGCAGCGGAAGCAGTTGAGGGCCACTTTTCTCATAAACAGAGAATTCTCTGATACCCATTTCCAGAACTTCTTATTTAGGAAACAGAGTATATACCTCTCAACAACTGTATCTAGAAACGAGCGTTTTTACCAGTTCAAACCAAACAGAAAAATAAGTCAATCCTGGGTGACCTTCTGCAGGTAGAGGCTCCATGCTGATTGTTGGATGACATTTGACAAGTTTCACTGCTTTGTACTTAAAAATACAAGTTTAAGCAAATGTTAAACTTAATATAATTACTTTTGTTTTAGTTGATATTTTAAAATAACACCATTTCAATTTTATCCATGGTTCTTCTAGAAAGTAATCACACCTACATCACAGAGTAATTTTGAGGAGTAAATGAGTTTACAAACACCAATCACTTAAGGCATGCACTAAATAAATATTAATGACTACCGAATTACAGCCTATTACATATTGCCATGTATGAGGTTGTACAATGTGCTTGATTATTTTATGTAACAACATAGGGAATACCTATTGGACTAAGAAAGGCATATATAAACAAACACAAAGAAAAACAACTAAAGTATTATTGGAAAAGCACAACAAAGTATCTTTGTTTCTAACATTAACTGTACAAAAAATAGATATATCAGTACTCAGCATTTTTCTGAAGACAAAAGAGAAGAATATTAAATAATGTGATCAAACAAAATTCATTATGTGATTTTTTTTAAAAAATTATTTTTAAAACTTCATCAAAATGGTGTGAGATAAGTTTTAGCATAAATCTGTACAAATTATGTACTGACATTCATTTCATTTAAATAAATAATTTTTTAATTAATTGCCTACTAAACTTGGGAAAGTCTTAAATTATGAAATAACTATTAACTCCTTTAAAATTTATAGTTCAGTTTATGGTTCTACTTCGCTAAAGAATCAACAAGCATCTTTTGAATTCTGTTGTAAAGACAAATCAATCATTAAAGTGAAAATGTACCTTTTGGAGAATTTTTTGTCTGGAGAAAATTTTGATGAAATATTTACTTTTATCAGTTAGAAATGAGAAGAAGAGTGTGAACATTCAGAAATGAAAGCCCACATCCTTAACTAGGAAACTGCTGGCTCCCACACTGGGGATATTTTTTTAAGGATGCAAATTGAGATGAAAATTACAAACATGACTAACCAAAATAGTAGAAACAAATTTCCTTTTTCAGGGACATTAGTACCAAATCTGTCTTCACTGTTTAAATGCTCTTGATACTTAAGCTCTCAGAATGTTATATTTTACAATACCACATCAACAATAACTCAAGAGAGCTGAAGATTGAGATTTCATGTAAAGTCAACATAAAGACATGATTAGGGCTCAGTTTACAAAGACAATTTGTGTAAAATCTTTTCTTCCACTTTTTTGTTATTGTTGTTGTTCTAATTCCTTTAAAAATGTTTCAGTAATGTTGGAGTCTGACAATTTTTTTTTTTTTTTTTTTTTTTTTTAAAGACGGAGTCAGGCTGGAGTGCAGGGGTGTGATCAAGACTCACGGCAACCTTCACCTCCCGGGTTAAAGCGATTCTCCTGCCTCAGCCTCCTGAGTAGCTGGGATTACAGGTGCCCGCCACCACGCCCAGTTATTGTATTTTTAGTAGAAATGGGATTTCACCTTGTTGGCCAGAATGGTTTCCATTACTTGACCTCGTGATCCGCCCGCCTCAGCCTCCAAAAGTACTGGGATTACAGGCGTAAACCACGGCCCACGGCATTTTTTTTTCTTTTTTTTTTGAGATTGTATCTCGTTCTGTGGCGCAGGTTGGAGTGGAGCCATCTTGCGGCTCACTGCAACCTCTGCCTCCCGGGTTCAAGAAAGCTATCTTGCCTCAGCCTCCTGAGTAGCTGGGATTCCTGGCACATGCCACCAAGCCCAGGTAATTTTTCTACTTTTAGTAGAGACAGGGTTTTACCATGTTGACCAGGCTGGCCTCCAACTCCTGGCCTCAAGGGATCCACTGGCCTCGGCCTCCCAAAGTGCTGGGATTATAGACATGAGTGAGCAAAGGTGCCCAGCCAGACTAAAGCATTTAGGTAAAATTCAGTAAGTGAACATTGTCATCATATTCTTCCCCTATACATTGCATATAACTCTGTTAATCTGACTTAAAGCCATGGAAACTTGAACTAACATAAAAACTGAGCTGTAATTGAGCTTTAACTTATAAGATAAACTCTGTGATGTTCTACAAGCTCTACTATAACCCTTTCTGAAATTGTGCTATGAAACTTAGCTCTAACATGCAGAAAAATTTATTCAGTATAAATATAATTCTGTGTACAATTACCTACAGAGTTAGGGATGGTGCTGCAAAATTTAAACATAATAAATAATTTAATAAATTATAATTATATTTTAATTTTCATTTGCATTCTGGGACAGGAAGATCGATGCATTTTTTTTCATAAAACACACCCACCCACTGTATTTTTGCAATAATGATGAAGTATGTTCACACCAATAGATAAAATTATGCTTCTTTGTAATAACAAGATTAAGATAATTAAGCCATGTATGCTACAAAATCTTTCATAATATGCTTTTTATATCTTCTTTATTGTTACAACATGTATTCCTGCATCCAAAAAGCATTTTCAAACAAAAAAATTGTATTTGCAATAGGGATATGTTCTGAGTCAGTGTAATAGAATAACTCAACCTTGCTGAGAGTTTGTAATGTAATCAAGGTTGGAATGTTTTGAGGAGCATTGAAGAAACATGCAGTGGTGCGGGATGAGGCAGGCGGGCTCTACACTTAAAAACTGGATGGCCTTGTCTCTTTGGAGTGAATGGATTGTAATTTGGTTTATATTTTGCTGTTGCTGCATTGCATTTAATATATTGCCAAAAGAAAAGATCCATATTTCAAATTAATGCTCAAAAATAATAATGAGAACATTATGTGAAACAATAGATTTGATTTGAGAATATTGAATATTTTGCAATATCAGCACTTTTAATCTTTTTCATTTATACAAATAATGAGAATTCCATACCACATATACATACTAATTTAAAATGTTAGGAAACTATACAGAATATGTGTGATGAAGTATACTTTACACAAAGTAAGTTAACATAGTATATTTAATACTTGCTTTCTTATATTTCATTTTTTGAAAAAATTCAAATATTTATGCAGTTGTTTTTTATTGTGCAAGGCAACTGTATATAAAAATTATTAATCACTTTGGAAGGCTGAAGTGGGTGGATCACAAGGTCAAGAGATCGACGCCATCCTGGCCAACATGTAAAACCCCCTCTCCACTAAAAATACAAAAAAATAGCTGGGCATGGTAGCACACGCCTTTAGTCCCAGCTACTCAGGAGGCTGACGCAGGAGAATTGCTTGAACCCAGGAGATGGAGGTTGCAGTGAGCCTAGATCATGCCACTGCACTCCACTCTGGCAAGAGAGCAAGACTCCGTCTCAAACAAAAAACAAAAACCAAAAAAAAAAAAAAAAAAAATCACTCATCAAAACAGTGAAAGGTATATTTTATCAACTATCAATCTATATTTTTCAACATTGACACTTATTATAATTCATTATCATTCAATGATAAGGGCTTTTTGCATTAGTAAACATTATCAGCAAAAGAGATTTACATAGGTAAATGATTATTAATAGTCAGGAACAGTTATATCTCCACATTTGAACTACAAAAAAATCTAGTAACACCTCTAAAAGTTGACATAGTGTCAATGCTACTTTGATGGTCCTATGTCCTATGACATTTGAAAAGTGTACCAGTAAGAAAATGTTTAATTATTTATTTGACGAAACAACAGGTTAAATAATATTCTTTAAAAGAGTAATTTCAGGGGTGGGAGGATAAGATGGCTGACTAGATGCAACCATCTCGTGCAGCTGGGTGGTAGACTAGCTACCAGCCATTACACTAAAGTATCATCTATTAGGTTGTATCCCAAACTACAACACCAAAAATTATCTTGCTAATATCCACACCTGTGAAACTAGGCACAAGAATCCACTGACACATAAAGGTCTTGTACAGAGGACTAGCCCTCCGAAAGTATCCAGAAACATAGCCAACTACTTATACTCAACATACACCATGGGTAAAGGAACACCGATCCTCCCAGATAAGGAAGAATCAGCAGAAGAGTTCTGAAAATTCAAGTGAGAGTGTCTGCTTATCTCTAAACATGTCCACTAGATCCCCAGCTATGGAACTTAACTAGTTTGAAATACTTAAAATGATAGACATCAAATTCAAAATCTGGATGCTAAGGAAACTCATCAAGATTCCAGAAAACATTAAAACCCCATCTAAGGGATGAAATGAATCCAGTAAAATGGAAAACAGCTAAATGATATAACAAATATTTTTTGAAAAGAACCATACTGAACTTTTCACTGCAAGAATTTAATAACATAATCAGAAGAATGAACAGTGGAATTGACCAAACCGAGGAAAGACTCTCAGAGCTTGAAGACTGGTTCTTGGAATTAACTCAGTCAGACAAAAATTTTAAAAGAACATAAAACGTTAAACAAAATCTCTAAGCAACATGGGATTATACAAAGAGAACAAATCTATGACTCATTGGCAATCCTGAGAGTGAAGGGGAGAGAATAAGACGCTTAAATATATTTTTGAAGATATAGTCCACAAAAATCTCTCTAATTTTCCTAGAGGTTGACATGTAAATCCAACAAATACAGAGAAGCTCAGCTAGATACTACACAAGATGACAATACCCAGGGCACACAGCCATCAGATTCACCAAGGTCATCACAAAAGAAAAAGTTCTTAGAGGAAGCTAGAGAGAAGGGTTAAGTCATGTATAAAGTCATGTACAAAAACTCATGAGGTGCGCAGTAGACATTTCACCAAAAACTTTACAAGTCAGAAGATATTAACACCTATCTTTTTCTTTCTTTTTTTTTTTTTTTTTCTGAGATGGAGTTTAGCTCGTTGCGCAGGCTGGAGTGCAGTGGTGTGATGTTGGCTCACTGCAACCTCCACTTTGCAGGTTCAAGTGATTCTCCTGCCTCAGCCTCCCAAGCAGCTGAGATTACAGGCATGTGCCACCACACTCAGCTAATTTTTGTATTTTTAGTAAAGACAGGTTTCAACATGTTGGCCAGGCTGGTCTTGAACTCCTGACCTCAGGTGATCAGCCTGCCTCATCCTCCTAAAGTGTTGGGTTTACAGGCATGAGCCACTGCACCCAGCCTATTTTAAGCATTCTTAAAGAAAAGAAAATACAACCAAGAATTTTATTTCCCACCAAACCAACTTCACAGGTGCAGAAGAAAGAAAACTTTTGTTAGATAAGCAAATGCTAAGGGAATTTATTTCAACTAGAAGAGCCTTACAAGAGGTCCTTAAGGGAGTGCTAAACATGGAATTAAAGAATGACACCTGCTACCACAAACACAACAGATCCTGGAAAGGCTGTAAAGAAGAGAGAGCTCTTATTCATGTTGGTTAGAGTGTAAATTATGTTCAGCCACAGTGGCAAGAAGTTGGGAGAGTTCTCAAATAACTTAAAACAGAGCTACCATCAATCCAGCAATTGCATTACTGTGTGTATACCCAAAGGAAAATAGATCTTTATACCAAAAGACACATGCATTTGTATGTTCATTGCAACACTAGGCACAATAGCAAAGACATGGAATCAGTCTACGTGTCCATTAATGGTAGATTGGATTTAAAAAAAAAATGTGGTACATATACAATGTGAAATACTATGCAGCCATAAGAAAGGAATAAAACCACGTCCTCTGCAGCAACATGAATGGAACTGAAGGCCATAATCTTACGCAAATTAAATCAGGAACAACAACAACAACAACAAAAAACAAATACCACATGTTCTCGCTTATAAATGAGAGCTAAAATTAGCACACGTGGACATAGATAAGGGAAAAAAAAGACATGGAAGACTGCTGGAATAGGGAGGGAAGGAGAGGGAGGAGAGGGAGGATGGGTTGAAAAACTACTGGGTACAATATCACTACCTGGGTACAATATACTCATGTAACCAACTTGCACATGTATCCACCCATATAAAAAAAAAGTTGGGTTTCTTAAAGAGTGATTTAAAACACAGAATATGCTAAATTTCTAAATAATTCAGTGTAATTCTAGATGATCCTAAAGAGAAACTACAATTTTGACATTTCTATAATATTTTAACAGAAATTTATCACAGAAATGTTTTAGCAGAAATTTATAAATTCATGATTTATAACAGAAATTATAAGTTTTACCTTATAAATCACTTCAGGAATGTTTGGTGTGTGTTCTTCTTATATATTGCTGTGGTTGAGTCCTGCATAAAAATAAAACAAAAATATAAAACATATATTTCAACACATAAAAATCATGCATAGTTAAAACATATTTATTATGTTACACATTAAACAGAACTGAGTTTGGAGAGCAAATACATTTTCGAAGAGATAAATTTTTGATAGGTTTGAATTGCTAGATTTTTTTTTTCTTCTTAGGGCATGACATTTTGAAACTATGTCCAGTTAGAATTTTAGCTCTGTCATGTGTTAGCCATGTAGATATGGGCAATTTAGTTTTGTTCTTTGACCCTTGGTACGTCAAGACATAAGGAAGTTTTAACTTCAGTGTTACAATTTATTTAAACACTTAATATTATGCCTTAAACATGGTCAAAATTTAAATATAAACTATTTTAGTGATTTTACATAATAGAAAATGTTTATAAAAGTTATTTTCATAAATTTAATGTTTTATGATTTGAATAACCACTATACTTTCAAACAAAGAGAATATGAAAGATCAGAATAGAAATGCAAGAAACAACGTTCAGTATAACCTGAAGTATAACATGATTAGCAAGGGAGTATTGTAAATCAATTAAAAATATATACTGTTCTAGAATTATGACTTTTATTTCAATAAATTAAACTTGAATATATCCCTAACGCATACATTACATGCATTATACCAAATAATATATATGTTGTATGTATACACAACATAATGCTTATTGGATTGAAGTGTTAACATTGGAAAGTCAATATTAAAAGAAGAAAACTAAGAGGTAAAAATGTGTTCTCAGTAGATAATAATCCCTTCCAGAACCCAAAAGCAGGAGCATAAGAATTACGTTTATTCTCTGACCTTAGCCCAAATCAGCTTACTATGTCTTTAGTTGACAATGTGATTTGATACATGATTTCTATTTCCTAAACTGATAAAAATTACACTTACAGAGGTCAAACAGATGCCTCAAATATTTTAGGAGTATGTCAGTCATTCAGCAACTATTTATTGAGTATTACTATGTGCCAAACATTATTATTTATACTAGGAATGCAACACATAACAAAAGAGATAAAAGACACTGCCCTCATGGTACTTATGAGAGGTGACAGTGTGCTAGCAGCCCTCACTCTCAGCGCCTCCTGTGCCTCGGCGTCCACTCGGGCGGCGCGTGAGGAGCCCTTCAGCCTGCCACTGCACTGTCGGAGTCCTCTCTTCGCTGGCGAGCCACAGCCAGCTCCCTCCGCTTGCAGGGAGGTGTGGAGGGAGAGGCACGGACAGGAACCAGGGCTGCGCCCAGCGCTCACAGTCCAGCACGAGTTCCGGCGGGCGCGGGCAGGGGCGCAGGCTTGGCGGGCCCCGCACTTGGCACTTGGAACGCAACGAGGGCCTTAGCACCCCGGCCAGCCGCTGCGGTGGGTGAACCGGGTCCCCCAGCAGTGCCAGCCCGCCAGCACTGTGCTCGAGTTCTCACCGGGCCCCAGCTGCCTCCCGGTGGGGCAGCGCTGAGGACCTGCAGCCCGCCATGCCGCAACACCCCGTGGCGGTGAGCTCTCGCGCTGCGGGAGCCTCCTCCAGGAGCGTGCTCGGTCCCATCAACCGTCCAGGGACTGAGGAGTATGGGAGAACGGCGCGGAACTGGCAGGCAGCTCTGCCCACGGCTCTGGTGCGAGATCCACTAGGTGAAGCCAGCTAGGCTCCTGAGTCTAATGGGGACTTGAAGAACTTTTATGTCTAGCTAAGGGATTGTACATACACCAATCAGCACTCTGTGTCTAGCTCAAGGTTTGTAAATGCACCAATGAGTACTCTATATCTAGCTAGCCTAGAGGGGACTTGGAGAACTCTTCTGTCTAGCACTCTGTGTCTAGCTAAAGAATTGTAAACGCATCTGTCAGCACTCTGTCAAAATGGACCAATCAGCTCTCTGTAAAATGAACCAATCAGCTCTCTGTAAAATGGACCAATCAGAATGACGTGAGTGGGGTCAGATAAGGGAATAAAAGCAGGCTGCCTGAGCCACCCAGCGGCAACACGTTCAGGTCTCTTTCTGTGGAGTGGGTGCTTTGTTCTTCTGGTCTTTAGGGTAAATGTTGCTGCTGCTCACACTTTGCATCCACATGGCGTTTTTGAGCTGAGCACTCCCTGGGGAAGGTCTGCAGCTTCATTCCTGAAGCTAGCGAGACCACAAACCCACCAGAAGAAGGAAGCGCCAGACACATCTGAACGTCTGAGGGACAAACTCCCGACACAACATCTTTAAGAACTGGAACTCATAATCGCCAGGGTCCGAGGCTTCATTTTTGAAGTTAGCAAGACCAAGAACCCACCAATTCTGGGCACACATTTTGGGCAGGCTGGGAGGGATGGGTGAGAGAAAAGTGTACACCTAAACAGGCAAATATATATTGTATATCAGGTAATCTTAAGTACTATAAAGACAGAAGTTAAGATGTGTCAGTGTTCATCACAGTAGAAATGTCTGATACCTGATAGCTGGAATCTGGGAGAAAAAAATCTGGAGTTGAAGAGAGTCTGAAGTGTCTGCAAGGGATTACCTAGGAGTGAAATGTAAGAACTGAGTCCTTTAAAGTCAGGGAAATGAGAAATAGCAATCACTAGGATGAGAAAAGTAGGAAATGGGCTGTGATGTTCTGGAAGTACTAAGAGAAAAACAAGATTTGTAGTAGCTTGGTGGTCTCTGTCTATCATCTGTCTGTCTGTCTATCATCTATCTGTCTATATCTATCCATCTAGCAGCATCCTCTGCTTATCAGGGCAAAACTTCCAGATTCTATTAGAACACGTAGTATTCATAAGCTTCAGGGTTACTATAACACCTCCATGAACATTTTCCAAAATGACCACCTTAAAATTAAGAGGCAAATAATATCTGATGTGACTGATTTCCAAGTTTAATTCCAGAAACTATTGATGACACAGTGTTCATGTGGGCTGTCATTAGGAACTGGTGCTCATCATAACTAGTACACAATATGTACACTGCAACCCATGCTCACATGATTTGGGGTGAGAAGCAGCAAAGATTTTCAAGCAATAATTTTAAAAATTGAGTTATTAGAATATTATACTCTGGAAAATCATGTGTAAGCATGTGGGGACCTATTTATACATAGCTCACATTTTCTGCTAAGGTTAATATAGACTCTTTGGAAAGAAGGCAAAAAGCACATGGCTGATCATTTTATCTTGGCTCTATTGCTACCGTAGAATAAGCAGCACCCTCCGCAGTGCATAGAGCTCAATGCACAGCTCTGACTCTAAATGTGATACGGTCTTCTTGAATAACTGTTTAATATCTGACAAAAGAAAATTAAGTTTCAATAGTTCTTAGTATATTGACAAAAACTCTTGTCAGTGAGGAAATGTCACCAATAAACAATTCAATTTCCTGCATTGTATACATTTATTTAAATGCAATGAAACAATTCATTCAAATACTTTCGAAAAAGAAATTATAATATTCTACTAAGAAACATATATTTCACTTCACTTTAAATCACACTATCTTATCTCCTTTATCAATCTCAGTGTGCCTAATGTTTTAAAATGCAACGATTATTTTACAGAAAATTTCAGCAGTATTCATTTTCATGTCTGAGCTCTTGAAATAATAAAAAGTATACTCTTAACTAGAGAAGGAATGTGTTAAAAATATATATGTAGTTGTACAAAATGTATTCTCACTTATTATATAGGTCAGTACTTCAAAGTTTTCTATGTTATTTTGCTGAGCCCTTCATTTCAATTCATTCTCCAATTTACAGGTTTATAATATAATCACAATAACTAAAGTCTCTGCAGGTTGTCCAGAAATAACAACAGCAAAACATAATATTATGTGGCAGCATAATAACATATTAGAATCCTTTGTTGTAAGTTTCTCATTGTGTTTTTATAGAACCAGGCTAAATAAAAACAAGAATTCAAGTTTTTATTTTTAAAATCAGAAGTGCTCTGTAAGAGTGTCAGTAAGAAAAAAATACATGGAAGATGTCTGCTGAAGTAAGCTTTACTCCTGAAGTCACGTCCTCCTCCAAGGAAAACTCATATTCAAAAACTATTTTTTCATCCAATATTTACTCATTTAATTTGCTAACCATCTTTACTATACTTGGTTTCAGTCAGCATTCCAGTAACTGAATTTAAACAGCTGAAAGGGCAATCCTCCATGTGAAAAGTTGTGTGTGTAATTTTAAACTGCACATAAATTTGGATAGATTAATGCTGTTTAACATTAAATATTTCTAATATGATATTGGATTAGCAACAATCCACCAATTAATTCTTGAACAAATTAACTATCACATATATGGTTATAATAACTTTTAGTTTTTATTTATTTGTATTTAATTATTTTTCAATTCAATGCCCAATTCTTACAACATGAATGTTTTTGGTTATTATTAGTTTCATACTTATGTGTTCAGTATCATTAAATCAGAACAGAAAGTCCTAAAATACCCTAACGCTACAGGAATATGAAGAAGTGGCAATTGCCTGGTTTTGCATCCAAAGAACTCAGAGAAAGCTGGTATGAGTAATCAAAAAGTGAACTCCAGGTGTACTGACCCTGAGATTCACTATGAAATTCATAAGTCAAGCCGTAGTTAAAACCTTGATTTTTGCTAGTGAAGCCCCTGAGCAGAGAACCTAGGTAGGCCATGTCCAAAATCCTGACCCATGGAAACCTTGAGATAATTTATCACCCACAACAGGAAACAAATACAGTGTTTGGGACTTGAAAATCGTGTGCTGCTGCAACAAATACCTAAAAATAGTGTGACTGGCTTTGAAACCAGAAAGTTAGTAGAAGCTGGAAGGATTTTAAGAAGCACAAGAGTGAAAATCTAAATCCCCCTGAACCAAGTGTTAGAAAACTGGATTTTGAAGATGCTCAGGCCCTCAGCCCTCTGAGGGAGGGCTCAGAGG
Source organism: Colobus angolensis palliatus (assembly GCF_000951035.1). Taxonomy (NCBI): domain Eukaryota; kingdom Metazoa; phylum Chordata; class Mammalia; order Primates; family Cercopithecidae; genus Colobus; species Colobus angolensis. Next base: position 10,890,625 of record NW_012113919.1, on the reverse strand, counting down.
AAAGTGAGGAATGTTACTGAAAACTAGAAGAGAGATGGAACTGTGTTATGCAGTAAAAGAATGTTAGCAAAACTGTGTCCTGTGGTTATGCACCAATCAGAGCTTTTAAATGATGAAATTGGATATATAGCTGATCTTTGAACAACATAGGTTTGAGCTACATGGTTCCACTTACATGTGGACTTACTCCCACTTCTGCCACCCCTGAGGCCCCAAGACCAACCCTTCCTTTTCCTCCTCCTACTCAGACTACTCAATGTGAAGAAAATAAGGATGAAGGCGTTTATGATGATCTACTTCCACTTCATGAATAGTAACTCTATTTTCCCTTTCTTATTACTTTCTTATTTACATTTTTTTCTCTAGCTTACTTTAGAATACAGTAATACACAGAACATATAAAACATGTGTTAACTGACTGTATATGTTATCTCTAAGGCTGCTGGTCAAGAGTAACCTATTAGTAGTTAAGTTTTAAGAAGTCAAAAGTTATTTGTGGATATTCAACTGCATAGAGGGTTAGTCCCCCTAGCCCCTGTGTTGTTCAAGCGTCAATTGTATAGCTAAATGCCACAGATCCTTTCTGGTTTCTTCTTGCAGTTTATAGTAAAATGTGAGAGAAGAAAGATAGATTGCAGAAAGGTTAGACATGAATAGAAGTAGATTATTTTTAAAATAATTGGCCTTTCCAAGTGGCAAGAGATGCCTACCAAAAATGGCTGCTGAAAGTATATCTTATAAACAACAAAAAAAAGTGGAGATGCGACTGCACAACCTTTAGTTAAAATATTGGAAAGTTCAAAATGTCAAGAAGACTTAATTCACACTAAGTTCCTTTCAATAAATTAAGGGTATGCTTTACAGATTTTCTCAACCAAGAGCCACAGCCTTTAGATAAGCTATAAAATCCAGTCAAGAAAATCCAACATTTCAGAAGTGTAAGGTACTAGCTATTGCTGTCCCCAACACTCTGAAATGCTGGATTTTCTTGATTGGGTGTTACGGACTAGTTATTGTGGCTCATATTCCATTTTTCCTATTTTTGAAACAGTGTTGATAAGTATAATCCTATCCTTGTTCCACCATTATAAATTGGGAGAGTTGGGGGGCAATAACTTGTCTCTTACACTGTGCAAGTTCACAGGTAGAGAATTGTGCTCCAGGAGTTCTACTTAATGAATTACATTGAGGCCTCTTATATACGCTTGGATTTGATTTATAAGTTATACTGAATTGACGATATTGTGATGAGATTCTGGAATCTGAGCTGATGGTGCAATGGGATGAGAATCTGAGGAACCCTGAAAGGGGGTGGACATATTTTGCATTTCAGAAAGACTTAAATAACTCTATATCAGAGAGTAGATTCCCATCCCCTATTGTACAGGTACTGTGTAATCATTTTACCTTGAGTGTAGGTAGGATCTAAGAATATGATGGGATAGTCAGTCTGTTAGTATATTACGTTACGATATGTTACATTACGTTGTAAGACTCCATCATAGCAAGCTGATTCTCCTGCTGACTTAGCAGAAGTAAGATACTATTTTGGTTAGGTCCTAAGGGCTACTTCTGGAAGCTGAAAGTGATATCTGACTAACAGCCAGCAGAAGATGGGAAACCTGGTTCTACAACTGCGAGGAACTAAATTCTTCCAACGAATTAAATAAGCTTGGAGAAGACCTTGAGCCTCAGGTGGAATCATAGTCCTGACCAACACATGGCTTTGCCTTGTGACAGCCAGACAACTCGGGCCTAACAGGCCTGATTTACAAAAACTGTGAAATAATTGGGTGCTGTTTTAACCCTGTACATTTGTGATAATTTGTCATATGGCAATAGACCAATAATTCATCAACCCTCAAAATAATATTAGGAATTCGTAGATTCCTAATTGAACATTTTGCTTAAATATAAATGCATTATTTCAGCTGTCCCCAAATAGTATTTCATTCCATATTATCCTTTTGAGAATGTTAACAATTTTGAAAACTTTAAAAAATATTATGTCATATATCCTTAAATTGTACTTAACAAAAACCTGTAAAATAAATTTTTAGAAAAAACAAAATGAGTTTGAAAAATAGAGCATTTACAAATTATAAATAAGATTATTTATGAAATGCTTTTATAGTCTGTTTGTATCAGTAATTATTTATCCTTTATTTAAATACTTGAAATGTAGAAATTAACAATAAGTGTTTTGTAAATAAGAATTGCTAGAGGCCGGGAGTGGTGGCTCACACCTCTAATTCCAGCACTTTGGGAGGCTGAGGCAGGCAAATCACGAGGTCAGGAGAACGATAACATCCTGGCTAACACGGTGAAACCCCGTCTCTACTAAAAATACAAAAAATTTAGCCATGTGTGGTGACAGGCGCCTGTAGTCCCAGCTACTGGGGAGGCTGAGGCAGGAGAATAGCGTGAACCCAGGAGGCAGAGCTTGCATCAAGCCGAGATAGCGCCACTGCACTCTAGCCTGGGTGACAGAGCGAGACTCTGTCTAAAAAAAAAAAAAAAAATTTGCTAGAGAAAAATACTTGTATTCTGTGTGGTGTGGCTTTGTACTTTCAACCTAAAATGATAATTCAGATTGTATTGACTGAATAGCATTGGAAAATCATCAGCAGTACAACTCTACTATGTAATATAATTAGAATGCAATGAATAAATAATCCATTGCTCCTTGCAATGTAGAAATTAACAATAACTGCTTTGTAAATAAAGATTGCCAGAGAAAAATAGTTATATTCTGTGTGGTGTGGTTTTGCACTTTCAACCTAAAAATGATAATTCAGATTGTGTTGACTGAATAGCATTGGAATGTCATCAGCAATACAACTCCACTATATAATATAATTAGGATGCAATGAATAAATAATATTTCACTCCTTGATACAAGGTACTGCTTGTTAGTGTAGGGGTCATTTGTAAGCCAATTTTGTTATTACCCTTAAACAGCATTGTTGTTAAATTGTGATAAATGGGAAACCATAAATTGGGAGAGAATTTTAATGGTCATTATCTTCATTAGCTAATGAGATGTGCTAATTATGTTTGTAAGTGACAATAATTTAGTAGCTCTGGCTTAAAGGCCTCACAGAGCAATAACTAGGTCAGTCCGCTTCAATGTGTTTTCACAATGTTGGAAGGGACTTGATAGTGAGAACCTAAACTTGATAGTAATGTTTTCTATAAAATTATTCATTAAAATGTCTTCTTAAATTATGTCCAGTTTTATGTCGTTCTCCCATAATACATTTGCATAAATTCTAAGGTACTGAGAATGTGACATCAAAAATTAAATTAAGGCAGTGGTATTTGAAATGTGTTCCCTAGCCCCATGGCAATCCCTGAGAGCCTGTCAGGGGTGTTCAAGGCTGAAATTATTTTTGTAATAATCAAATGATGCATTTTTTGTTTCCACTGTGTTGACAGTGACAGTGATGCTAAAAATAATGATGGTGGGTAAAAATACCGATGCCTTTGATTTAGCCATTCAGTAATGTCTACATATATCAGTTATGTTGCATGCTAGAAATATATACAATTTGTATTTGTAAATTAAAAATTGGTCAGTTAAGCAATTAATTGATTTGAGAAACACTGGTGCCTTTGCATACATCAAGAAAGTGACTCTAAACCATATTACGACTCATTGTATTCTTCAACACTTTACACAAGCAGAAAAGAAAGAAGGGAGGAAGAAAAGAAAGAGAAAAAGAAAAGAAGGAAGAAAGGGGGGAAGGAAGGGAAGGGAACAGAAGGGAGGGGAGGGGAAGATGAGGACAGGGGAGGGGAAGGAGGGACAGGTGGACAGAGGGATGAAGGGAGGGAAAAAGATGTCAATTTCTCCTTGATAAAAAATACACACACGCACACACATAATTATGTACCCTCGAACATGCATTGTTTTTTGTATTCAGTGTGTAGAAATCAGAACTACGCATGAAGCTCTAACACTGTGTTATGAAGCCCAGTACATGCGTGGCACTTGGAGTTGTGAGCTGTGAGCTACACTGGCTGTTCTCTCATGGAACATCATTTATATCTAGTTTTTTTGTTTGTTTGTTTGTTTTGTTTGTTTTTTGTTTTTGCATAGTGTCAGAAAAAAAATGTGATTGCTTAAAGTTGGGTATTGGGTACATATTTTTTTGACTGTGAAAAGAGACCCTGCCTGTTCAAGGAAACTACTTGTTAGCATTTGTTGCCAGTGATGAAGTTCAATATTTCAAACAAATATAAAATTTTGGAAAGCTTGTATTTGCCCCATGAGTTTGACAGGACTGTAACACTTAAAGAATTTCCTGATCATATTATTGATATTAGCAATTGTGATTTTTAAAATAAAATGTGTCCATATTGAAAGATACATACATCTTTGTGAACAACTTTTTAAAAAAAATGATTGATGCATGGGTAAAAAAATGTTACAAATAATATATGGGTAACAAATATTTTCATAGTGTAAGATTGAACAATGGATTTTAATTAACACAATATGAAAGTTTAATAGGGTAGTTTCAGCTTCCATTTGGCAATTAACCTTTATCAAAACTACCAATTGTTGAGTTCCGGTGTGCTATTTAAAAAACTCACAACTATCTGACAAAGGATTTTAAAATGCCTCCCTTTTCAACTACATGTATGAATAAAGTCAGATTTTTTTATGTGCTTCAACTAAACAGCATATCGCAATGACTGAAACAGAGAAGCAGATGTAAAAATTCAGCTGGCTCTATTACACCAGAAGCCAAACATTAAAGAGATCTGCCCAAAAATGTACAACAATGATGAACTTATTATTAATTTTTTTTCTTCTTGGAAAACATATTTGTTTAAATTATTTTTGTTAACATATTACATCTGCATTCTTTTTAAATAAGTTAGCGAAATGAATATTTTTAAACTCTTTAGCTTTTATTCATAATATAGTAAATATTGGCTCATACAAATCATAAAAAAATTGGGTTTTTAATACGTTTTAAGACTTCAAAGTTGTTCTAAGACTAAAATTGTGAGAAACACTGTCTGTCTAATGGTAATTGAAAGTCAGTAGATAGTTTGACTTTTTGATGAAAAATGTATTGGAGAATAAAAGAATACTTATGAATGTGTTCTAAGTCTATATATACTTTAAGTTTTTCAATTCTGAAAGGCATGAATCAGTATTGTAATCAATACACTAAGTATTTTGAAACATCGAAGACAAAAATGTGTTTGCTTCTTACTGATTACCCCACATAAGAGAGAAGAACAAGGGATCAGAGAGGAACCTAGAGAGATTCAGCTTATTGGTGAATAAACAAATTACTTTACTTTTTTAACTCATTATGATTTTTTAAGTATTTGTAGGTATTAAACATTTTATTTAATAGTAAACACAAAGAGTTATCTAATAACAAGCATGTGTGTTCTGTATGAATAATGATCGGTGATGCGGCAATGAGATGCTAGCATTTCTCGCTACAGTGTAAGATGCCATGGAAATGACAAGACACCGTGGCATGTAGTAGTCCACTGTTCTACCCTGCAGAGCTGTGTGTTCTTTCCATAGCAGAGAACATTGTATTAATTCTATTTTCTACCTTGAAGAAAAGCATAGCCAGTAGCTTTCCTGTTCTACTCAATTTCTCTAATTTATAAAGGTAAAATTCCATTAAATATTAACCAAAGATGAAGTAATGTTTTAAAACTGCATCATTCAAAAGGATGACATACGCATACACAATCAGTTCACAATGTTCTCTGTGGAACTTTCCTCAGTTCTTAAAACCTAATATAATTTTCAAATGTTTTGATCAAACTGACTCACCTTAGTGCAGAGATAAGGTAATTGAGATAATAAATTTTTTATTTTATTTTATTTTATTTTATTTGATATGGAGTTTCACTCTTGTTGTCCAGGCTGGAGGGCAATGGCATGATCTCGGCTCACCACAATCTCCACTTCCCGGGTTCAAACAATTTTCCTATCCAGCCTCCAGAGTAGCTGAGATTATAGGCATGCACCAACACACCTGGCTAATTTTGCATTTTTAGTAGAGACAGGTTTTCTCCATGTTAGTCTGGCTGGTCTCGAACTCCTGACCTCAGGTGATCTGCCTGCCTCAGCGTCCCAGAGTGCTGGGATTACAGGCATGAGCCACTGCACCCAGCCAAGATAATGAATTTTAAATAGGACAACTTTTATGCTATTATGTAGAGAAATACACTAACAATGTTCACAGAAGTCACTTTTCAATCTAACTTTTCATTCTCTTGTAAATCTAAGAGAACAACACAGGAAAACACTGTGAATATATTATGTTTTTACATTCATGTCACATTTCAGCAATAATCACATTTTTCACTGATGATTTAGAATATTTTATGTAAATCTATATTGCTGGAAACAAAAATGACCTCAAAGAAAATAAGTCTTTTTTTTTTTTTTCTCTCTGTTAACTGAAGATAACATGAGCTTCGTGGTCACAACATTTAATTGCCTTTTTTTTTTTTCCAAATTAATGATTTTGAGTAGAATTATGGGTACCCATTATTTGTAGTTACCTACCGTGATGGTTAATATTGAGTGTCAACTTGATTGAAGGTTACAAAGTATTGATCCTGGGTGTGTCTGTGAGGGTATTGCCAAGGGTATTAACATTTGAGTCAATGGACTGGGGAAAGCAGATCCACCCTTAATCTGGAGAAAACAATCTAATCAGCAGTCAGCGAATATAAAGCAGGCAGAAATGTGACGCAATGAGACTGGCCTAGCCTCCCAGCCAACATCTTTCTCCCATACTGGATGCTTCCTGCCCTAGAACATTGGACTCTAAGTTCTCAGTTCTGGAACTCGGACTGGCTCTCCTTGCTCCTCAGCTTGCAGACAGCCTATTGTGGGACCTTGTGATCATGTAAGTTAATATGTAATAATCTCCATATTTTATATATATAAAAAATATGGAGTATATAATAGGATTATATATGTAAAATATATATATATTCTATTAGTTCTGTCCCTCTAGAGAACCCTGACTACTCTTATTCTCCACTTATTTTATAAATATATCAGTTAGATTTGAAATTTAACCCCCGTTTTACCAGAAATTTACTAATATTATTTTCTGGATAATTTTCATGTTTCTACTGGGATCAAAAACTATCCACCAGCTTGTGCATAGGCTGGAGAAGAAGACTATAAATTTCATCAGGTGTGAGCTCCTTCATTGTTTACCACTAGCTAAGGAAAAGGTTATGGTATTTTAAATTTTATTTACCTAAATATAAAAATACAAACACATAACGGTATGTAGAATAAATTGCATATCAATTCTACTCATACATAGTCATTAAAATGTATTTCTCTTTCAATCTAAATATTTATTTTGTAAAAGGAATGAATAACAATGTAAAAGTGCCTAAATGCAATCAATAAATTATACTTTATAAGTGCCTCATTATTATTTTAATTCAAGTGAATAATTTTTCTGAGTTATTTACCTAGTTAGTGCTAACTACAGTTATAATAATGCTTCAGTTTAAATGCTACAACCAGACCATGAATACTCTATGAAAAACAGTGAATTTTGCCAATGAAGATATTGATGTTCTTGACCAAGTTACTAGTTTGCATATTGAGTTTTCCAAAGAATCTTAATCAAAAAGTATTTTAAAATTATCCCAAGGCATAAAAATGTAAATATTAGCATAATTATTACACAGTTACTTCAGCAAATCATTACAATTTGTGACTAATAGCCCAAAGTCAGATATGAATTAAATATGAAAATATTTAATTTAATAGTGTGTGTGTGTGTATATATATATATATGTAATATCAAATTTTTCACCATCCTGTATAATGATAATTCTGAAGCACCATTTTATTCTTCGGTAGATCATGTAAAACTGGCAATTGGAAATATGGCTATTGTAGCTAGCTATATACATAAAGACACAGAAACTACCACAATGAAACCCCATACAGACACAGAAACCAACACAACAAAATACCATAAAGTGGAGAAATCTTGTTAGGGATCTTAAGTTTTCCATATGATCCAATTCATTATTAATAGTCAACTATTTTTTAAAAGTCACACGTAATAAAACAAGTCCAATATTTTTACATGTCAAAGTCTCAGTTTTGAAAAATATGTGGCTTTAGAGTGATATAAAATTAATGCTTCTTTGACAGACTGGGTACATTTTTATGCCCAGCAGGAATGTGAGCTAAGATATTCATCAAGCACAGTCTAATTTCTCCATTTTACTGGTTGACAAATCTATTGTGGTGACTCGTCTCCCAAGAATGCTTTTCTGGCAATAAGAACAAAGATTTAAGGAAAAGAAAATGATCTCAGGATACATATTGATAATGATACAAGAGACGACTGAGATAACCTGAAGATATCTGAACAAACTCAATTCAATCTCAGACAAACAATTGTCATAATTATCCCAATTTTGCCTAAGAAAACACATCAGTTATTCATATTAGATTATAGATAATGAGCAACTTTGAAATTACATTTATTTTATATTTCCTCCCTAATATTTATGTCCTTTTCTCTAACTACACTTTCTGTTAGAGTTGATACTTCTCTGAAAAGACAACCTTTTTTTTTTTTCCTGGTTATTATAGAGAAAAATAGAGTGTTTCATTATAGAAAAATATTCCTAAAAGTCAAGAGAAAAAAGTCCAAAAAAAATTTAATAAACTCCTTTTTCCTCTATGAATGCCAAGAGTGTTTTGTTATTTGTGAAAAAAATACATAGCAAAATTCCTTTGGAATAAATGTACAGTTTTGTAATTATCTGGATATATACAATTTCTGCTTGACAAAAGAAGTATTCAAAATAAAAGTGCCAGTTTATCTCAGAATGCCCAGGAATGTAGGGCACAGGGGCAATGTCAAAGATGATAGTAAGCTAAGAACAAGGACTTAAACCAGGGAGTATCAAATTTTTTTAAAAAAATTTACATTTGTTTTCAAATAAGTGGAAAACTGGATGTACCTTTCTGATAGATTTATGCGTAAAAATTAAAATTAACAATATAAATATTTTATGCCCGTACCATGATAGATTTTTACATTGCTAGAGCAGTGAGCACCCCTTCTTGAACATCACTGTTACTGGTGATAAAAGACAAGATGTGAAGATTAATTTTAGGTGCCAACTTGACTGCACTATGAGATGCCCTGAAAACTGGGAAAGCATTATTTCTGGGTGTGTCAGTGGATGTGTTTCTGGAAAAGATTAGCTTCTGAATTGGTAGCTAGTAAAGACTATTGACATCACAAAGGCGGGTGGACATCACCAAATCTATTGAAGATCTAAATAAACGAGATAAGGGAAGCAGGGCAAATGCACCCTCTGCTTGAGCTGGGACATCCATCTTCTCCTCCTCTTGGATAAAGGCACTCTCGGTTTTAGGGACTTTGATGTGGGCTATGACTTACACCATTATCTCCCCTGGTTCTCAGGCTTCTGGGTTTGTACTGGAACAATACCGTCTGTTCTCAGTCTCCAGCTTGCCAATGTCAGATTGGAGGACTTCTCAGTCTCCAAAATTGAGTGAGTCAATCTCTTGTAATAAATATCTACCTAGCTTATTGATTCTATTTCTTTGAAGAACCCTGACTAACACACTACAGAATGCTTTGTGCAGGAAAATAACCTGAAAGCTTTGCAGTCTAAAAATTCCCTTTTGGCAGCAATTTGAATTGAGGAGATAAGAAATAAATATAGAAATTATAGTTACACTATTGTCATAGTACAAGAAAAAAAAAGTATGTTTGTGTATTTATTTGAGACGGTCTCACTTCATCGCCCAGGCTGGAGTGCAGTGGTGCAATCTTACCTCACTGAAACCTCTGACTCCCGGGTTCAAGTGATTCTCTTGCCTCAGCCCCATGAGTAGCTGGGAATACAGGTATGTTCCAGCACACCTGGCTGATTTTTTTTTTTTTTTTTTTGTATTTTTAATAGAGACAGGGTTTCACCATGTTGACCAGGCTGATCTTGACCTCGGACCTCAAGCGATTTGCCCAACTCGACCTCCCAGTGTGCTAGGATTACAGGCTTGAGTCACCTTGCCTAGCCTTGATATTTTAAATCTAAATATTGAAAAGGAAGAAGGGAAGATATATGAGCCATAAATAATGGTAAAATACACAAGATTAAATTAACTCTGGAAGGTATGCTCTTATGTTTCAGAGAGTGTTTTATACAATTTAGTAAAGGGTAACCTCATGACTGAAAATATGACAGACTAAAATGTGGAACATGTTTAGGAGTTGAAAGGAACCCATAATATGTTCATTTATGGGCAATCTGAATTTCAAGTGTTGGACATCTGGATAGACAAAGCCAGTCTACTGAATGTGTAAATGTGCAATTTAAAGTTTGAAGATTATAGATTTGGATATTTTGTTCATATAAACAATAAATAAGGCAGTATTCATGGTTCAGATGGTTTAAAGAAAATGTAGGCTGGGCGCGGTGGCTCAAGCCTGTAATCACAGCACTTTGGGAAGCCGAGACGGGCGGATCACTAGATCAGGAGATCAAGACCATCCTGGCTAACACGGTGAAACCCCGTCTCTACTAAAAAATACAAAAACCTAGCCAGGTGAGGTGGCGGCGCCTGTAGTCCCAACTACTCGGGAGGCTGAGGCAGGAGAATGGCGTGAATCGGGGAAGCGGAGCTTGCAGTGAGCTGAGATCCGGCCACTGCACTCCAGCCTGGGCGACAGAGCGAGACTCCGTCTCAAAAAAAAAAAAAAGAAAAGAAAAGAAAAGAAAATGTGTAGAATTTATATATAGTGTGAAATAGGGGTTCAGTTTCATAACCAATTTTCCCAGTACCATTTCCTAAAATCGAGGTCCCTTCCCCAAAGTATGTTCTTGTCATCTTTGTCAAAGATCACTTAACTGGAAATATATGGCTTCATTTCTGGATTCTCTGTTTTGTTCCATTTATCTACGTGTTTATTTTTATACCAGTATCATTATGTTTGGGTTACTAGAGCCTTGTAATATAATCGGAAGTCAGGCAATGTGATGCCTCCAGCTTTGTTCTTTTTCCTCAGGATTGTCTTGGCTATTTGGGCTCATTTTTTTTTAATCCATATAAATTGTAGGACTTTTTCTAACTTTGTGGAAAAAAATGATGTCAGTATTTTGATAGGGATTGCACTGAATCTATAGATTGCTTCCAATTCATGAGTATAAAATATTTTTCTATTTGTTTGTGTCATCTTCAATTTCTTTCAGCGGTATTTTGTAGTTTTCCTTATAGAGATCTTTTACTGCCTTGGTTAAATTTATTCCTAGGCATTTTGTTTTGTTTTGTAGCTATTGTAAAAGGGATTGCCTTCTTGATTTCCCTCTCATATGTCATTATTGGTGTTTAGAAACACTACTAAATTTTGTAATTTGATTTTGCACCTTGAAACATAATTGAATTTATTTATCAAATCTGTCATTTTTATTTCAACTACTATTTTAGATTCATGAGGTACATGTGCAGGTTTGTTGCATGAGTATTTTGTGTGACACTGAAGTTTGAATATAAATGGCCCTATCACCCAGGTAGTGAACAGAGTACCCTATAGGTAGTTTTTCAGCCTTTGCCTCCTTCCTTCTCTCCCCTCTCTAGTAGTCCCCAGTGTTTATCATTGCCATCTTGATATCAAGTGTACCCAATGTTTAGTTCCCACTTATAAATGACAACATACTGCATTTATTTTTTTGTTCCTGCCTTAATTTTCTTAGGATAATGGCCTTCAGTTGCACACATATGGCTGCAAATGGCATGATTTCATTTTTTATGCCTGCATAGTATTCCATTGTGTACATGTACCGTATTTTCTTTATCCAGTCCATTGTTGATGGGCACCTAGGTTGATTCCATGTCTTTTCTATTGTGAATAGTGCTGCAAGAACATAAGTGTGATTGTGTCTTTTTGGGTATTCCTTTGGGTATTGGTTGAATCTTTAGATTTTTCTAGATATAAGATCAAATCCTCAGCAAACAGGGATAATTTAATTTTTATTTTCCAATTTAAATGTTATTTGTTTCTTTCTCTTGACTGATTGTTCTAGGTAGGACTTCCTGCAACTCAATACAGATTAAAGACTTAAACAGATTGGGCACAGTGGCTCACATCTATAATCCCAGCACTGGTATGTCAAGGTGGGAGGATGGCTTGAGCCCAGGAATTTGAGGCCAGCCTAGGAAACAGAGACCTCATCTCTATAGCACATTTTACAGATTAGCTGGGCGTGGTTATCATCCCAACGACTTGCGAGGTTGAGGTGGGAGGATCATGAGTCCAGGAGGATGAGGCTGCAGTGAGCCATAATTATGTACTGCATACAAACCTGTGGGACAGAGCAAGACAGACCCTGTCTCAACAACAACAAAAAAGACTTAAACATGAGAACTGAAACTTTAGAAGTACTGGAAGAAAACCTAGGGAAAACTCTTCTGGACATTGGCCTAGGCAACAAATTTATGACTAAGACTGCATAAGCAGCAACAATGCAAAGTAGACAAATGGGACTTAATTAAACTAAAATGCTTCTGCGCAACAGAATAAACAATTAACAGAGTGAAGAGACAACCTGTTGAATGGGAGAAAATATTTGCAAACTATTTATTCAACAGGGAATTAATATCCACGATATAGAAGTAACGCAAACTACTGAACACCAGCAACAGCAAAACCAAATAATCCCATTAAAAATGGGCAAAGGATGGGAATAGACATTTTTTAAAAGAAGATATACAAGTGGCCAACACATAAATGTGAAAATGCTCAACATCAGTAATCATCCAAGAAATCCAAGTCAAAACCACAATAAGATAACAGCTTACCCCAATTAGAAGGGCTGTTATTAAAAAGGCAAAAAGCAGATAGTGGTGAAAATATGGAGAAAAGGCAACTCTGATACACTGTTGATGGGAGTGTAAATTAGTACAGTCTCTATCACAACACTATTGATATTTATTAGAGAAACTAAAACTAGAACTACAGTTTGATCTAGCACTCCCGCACTTTTTCCAAAGGAAAAGATGTCAATATATCAAAAGCATATCTCACTCCTATGTTTATCACAGCACTATTCACAATAAAATATATATGGAATAAGTAAAAATATCCATTGGTGTTTAAACAGAAAGCAAATACGCTATATATACACAATGGGATACTATTCATCAATGAAAAACAATAAAATCATGTCTGTTGCAGCAACATAGATGCAGCTGGAGGCCATTATCTTAAGCGAAACAGGCCAGGAACAGAAAGACAAATATTACATGATCTCCCTCATAAGTGAGTGTAAATAATGTTCACATGTATGTAGAAAATGAAATGATAGATATTGTAGACTTAGAAGGGTAAAGGGGTAAAAGTGAGGAGATTGATGACAAATTAGTTAATGGCTACAATGCACATTATCCGGGTGACAGATACTCTAGAAGCCCTGATTTGACCACTAGGCAATCTATGAATGTAACAAAATTGCACATATACCCCATATACGTGTGTACAAATGGAAAGGAGATAAAGAAACTGTACAGAATTCAAAAATAAAGACAGCTCAATAATACCAGGATAAGTCAACATGCAATAGGAATTACAGGTCACCTGTGAAGCAAGCCTGCCAAAAAAACATGAACCTGAATTTGATCACGAGGAACCACTCTCACATATCCCAGATGTGAATCATTAGACAAGATGATGACCTGAATGCTTGAAAAATAAAATCAATGTAAAACAGTATATAAAAAAGGAAAAGTAAAATAAATAAAATGATGCAAGAGATTTCTTTGTAAAAAAAAAAAAGAATAATGACATAAATCACCTAGTTGCAATGTGAATCTCAATAGGATATTGAGTAATACAAACAGCTAGCTATAAAACTTTTTGAAAGCAAATGTGGAAATTGGAATATAAATTGAATATTTTATGATATAGAATTATTGTTAAACTTCCTGGATGGAATACTGATATTGTTGTTATATAAGATGTTAAGGAATGAATGGTATTCCCCATATGACAAAAGCTCAACATCACTGATCATTAAAGAAATGCAAATCAAAACCACAATGAGATATAATTTCACGCCAGTCAGAATGGCTATTATTAAAAAGTAAAAAAATAACAGATTCTGGCGAGGTGGAGAAAAAAGGAATGCTTGTCCATTGTCAGTGGGAGTGCAAATTAGTTCACCCATTGTGGAAGAGAGTGTGGAGATTCCTCAAAGACCTAAAAACAAAAAAACCATTGGACCCAGCAACTCCATTACTGGGTATATACCAAAAGGAATATAAATCATGCTACTATAAAGACACATACACGTGCATGTTCATTACAGCCCTATTCACAATAGCTAAGACATGGAATCAACCTAAATGCCCATCAGTGGTAGACTGGATAAAGAACGGGTGCTATATATAGAACATGCAATACTATACAACCATAAAAAATAATGAGATATGTCCTTTGCAGGAACATGAATGGAGTTGGAGGCCATTATCCTTAGCAACCTTTAATGCAGGGATACAAAACCAAATACCACATGTTCTCACTTATAAGCAGGAGCTAAATGACAAAAACACATGGGCCACATAGAAGTGAACAACACACACTGAGGCCTATCTGTGGGCATAGGGTAGGAGAGGGGAGAGGATCAGGAGAGATAACTAAATGGGTACTAGACTTAATACCTGAGTGATGATATAATCTGTACAGCAAACCCCCATGACACAGTTTGCCTATATGACAAGCCTGTACATGTGCCCCTGAGCTTAAAATAAAAGTTAAATAGTAAATAAATAAATACATAAATAAAAATAAAAGGTAAAAAGGAGGAAACTTATTTTTTCACTGGATTTGGAGCAAGAACTTTAAAGAGATAAGTATAGATAAGTTAGATCAGAAGATGGAGACCCTAATCCACTAGAACTGTTGTCCTCATGAGGGGTTGGTCAATGGTTACAAAGTAGAGCTCAATAGGAGGAATAAGATTTTCTGTTCTATTTCTTTGCAGGGTGACAACAATCAACCATAATATATTGTATATCCAGAAATATCTAGAAGAGAGCATTTTTAATGTCTTTACCCCAAAGAAATGACAAGTGTTTGAGATGATGGACAGGTCAATTATCCTGATTTGATTATTACACAATCTATATATGTATTGAAACATCACAATTTTCCCCAGAAACAGGTACAATGATTATGTGTTAATTAAAAACAAAATTTATTTAAAAAGGAAGAAGATACACCAATGATACATACACACACACCACACATGTCACACACACTCAAACACATAGAAAGAGCCTTGTGAGGACATAGTCCAAAGGTGCCTGTCTAAGAGACAAGGAAACAGGCGTCAGAGAAAACCAAACCTGCTTACATCTTGAGTTGGACTTCCAGCCATGACAACTGTGAGAAATAAATTTCTCTTGTGAAAGCACACAGTCTGTAGTATTTTGTTATGGCGGTAGAAGACTGGTGTGCAGGGGTATGTTTCTTATTTAAGAGTTATGCTGAAATATTTAGAGAGGAAGTTTTATAACATCTGCCACTTGCTGTCGAGAGGCAGAAGGGAGAGAGAGAGACAGAGAAAGAAAAAGAGATGTGAATTTATTTTAAGTTTGCATGTATTAGCTGCACTATTTTTTCAACATTTTGGACATTTTTCTGAATAAAGAGTTAAGGAAAACTAAAGGGAAGAGAGCATTTCCACTCTATTTTTTTAAGTAAATTGGATCAAAAATAGGATTTGGAGAGGCACTGATAATTAAACAAAATACAGAGGAAAGCAAGTAGCAAAACAGACTGAAGATAGCCTAAGAGGAAGAAGTGGACTTAACGTAGAGATCTGTAAACCAAATCTGAATAGGAAGAGTCGTAGAGAGACACATTAATTTAAGGACTGAAGAGTGATTGTTAGTAATTGTAATGAGAACAGAATCTGAGATTTATTGGGTCAAAGGTTCTAATGATGTGGGCTTAAGAGAAAAGGGAGAATAAGAAAGCAAAAAGTAAGCATGATTAACTTTTTTTGTTTGTTTGCTTTGTTTCAAAGACTGATTGGGAGGGAAGGCTTTGGCGTAGTATGTTGAGGGAGTAGATACAGTTTTGTTTTCTTAGATTAGAAATAAAAAGCATTTTGTATGCTTTAAGAAAATAATTAATGTAGAACAATGGATGGAAATACAGAAGAAAGTACAGCAAGGTGCTATTTGTTGGAGTGAGATTAAATAGAACATTACAATAATAATAAGCAGCCCATAATATTATTTCCTTCATTCAGAAGATAAAACTGAAGCTGAACATAAAATATTTATACTGAGATGACATACTAACAAATAGCACTAGCTCTGTTTAATTCCAAAGCCCATTCATTTTTTTCCCACTGCGTCATTCCACAAAGGTATATTCTATACTTCACTTAAAATCACTAACCTCTACATAATAATAAGTAAAATAATTCTGATGATGTAACCACTGTAAGGATTTCTAGGAAGTCATGAATGATCACTATTATTCTCCGTCAAAGGGTAAACACTTTTGTCCATTCTCCCTAATGTGAAAGTTTTCAATGTAATAGCTAAATGCTAATGAAAATGCAATAATGTTAATGCACATGGGCAAACACTAAGAATAAACTAGTGAATAGATTTAACTGTTTGTAAGCAAACAATTTGCCATATGCTGATAATCATTTAGGATTGTGCAAAAGTACATTTATTTAGGAAATTTCCATCTCTATTCATATATTTGCAACTGTCCTTTGCTCATTTGAGTCTTGCAATCTTAAGGTATTAAGATGCAAAACATTAGCTCTCAATGCTTTATTTAGGAAACATTAAACAAACAGAAATATCAGGAGCTAACATAGACAATGTGGTGCCTATAACTATTATTAAAATATTATCTTTCTCATTCTGAGCCTTGTGTTCTTGTGGGTTTGTTATAATTATATTATGAGGTTGTTTTGATGTTCAAAGAACTCTAGAGATTAGGGTCATCTGGAGTAAAAACACATATACTTCTGAGGGCAAGGCAGATAACATGGAAAAATAAATTTGATTTAAGAAGCAATATGAAATGGTTCAGAAAAATATTAAAATAATCAATCATATTACTGACTGAATATGCCTTAGTATTACTACTGTCAATTGATTGATGCAATATGATAACTAAGAACCTCTGTTGCCCCATGCTTGATATTTCAGGTTTAATGTGACATCTAGGTTATTATGTAAAATTTCTGAATTATTAAATCTTGACCAAAAATTCAAACAAAAAATACATATTTTATATTTGTTAGAAATACATTGTTAGTATTTCTTGGCTAATCCATTTGTGTTATCAGTAGTCTTTCATTAAAGCTGTCAGTAAATAGGTGACTACTATGACACTCACCCAAACATGGACATAGAAATAACATCAAACCTGTAGTAGGATGTTACATTAAAATAGACTAAGTTAAGATTCTGAGAAATTAGTCATTACAGGTTAAAGTGTATCCTTTAAAAAGATAGGTTGAAGTCTTAACCCCCAGTATTTACAGGTAAATGTGATTTTTGAAGATGTAAATAAGTTAAGATGATTTCTTTAGAGTAGGCTCTAATCCATCATGAGTGGTGTCAGAAGAGAAGAGGGATACAAGTGGAGAAACGGAGAGAAAACATCATGTAACAATGAAAGAAGAAAGTTTCAGGGATGTCTCTAATAAGCCAAGGAATGCCAAGGATTGCTAGCAAAGTTAGCAATACCAGAAGAAAAGAGAAAGGTACATATCAGAATGTTCCCTGTTGTCTTTAGAGAGAGCATCGCCCATCTGACACTTTCAGTTTGAACTTCTAGCCTCCAGAACTAGAAAAATCAACCAATGTAATATTTATGAACAGAAGAATTAATTCACTTACTGTGGCATATTTATATTATATAATACTACTTAACAAATATAAAGTATAAGCAGCATGGCTGAATCTCAAAATAATTATACTGAGTGAAATAAGTCAGAAGATCCCTTCCCTGAAAAATAAAACCTACAAGGGTATAATTTATATAAAATTTTCAGAAGTCAATCGAATGCATAGTGAAAGAAATCTGACCAGTGTTTTCCTGGATCAGAATGGAGGAATGCATAGAAATTTTCTGAGAAAAGAGATATATTCCTTATCTTGATTGTTGCAATGGCCGTCACAGATGAGTACATATGTCAATAGTTATCAAGTTATAAACTTTATGTGTAGCTTATATACATCAGTGATATTTCAATAAACCTGTTCTTAAAAAACAAAAAAGGTGTATATTTGCCATATCAAAACTAGGAAGATAAGAATATATATATTTTGATACTTGTAAAAACAATAAAATGAATTCCACTGTCTTACAAGAAAGCCATTCTAGAAAATATTGGCTTTTGGTATATTATCACACCTTGAGAATATCTTTTTTACACTTTATAGAAAAAAAAGTTTGGATATAATTACACAATGTAAATTATTTCAAATGATGGGTGAAAATTTAATATACTACTTTGCATTGTGGTGATCTGAGAGGACTGTAAAAAATGCAAGAGCATTCCAGAACTTCTGACCAGGAATCATTTTGCCTTGCCATGCTCGTTACCCTTTCCACAAAGACCACATCAAGGCCCTTAAATGTTACCATATCTAAGAAAACTAGATTTGCCATTCAGTAATAGACAATAGGGATCCTGAAGAAAAGAAAAGCTAATTTTTTTTTCATTATTTTCACCACATTTCTGAGGAGAAATGAAGTTGGGACCTGAGATTATATATTCCACTTGATACGATTTGGCCCTGCCCAAATCTCATGGCAAATTGGAGGAGGTGCCTAATGAGAGGTGATTGGATCATAGGGGTAGATCTCCCCCATGTTGTTCTCGTGATAGTGAGTGAGTTCTCATGAGATCTGATGGTTTAAAAGTGTGTGGCACTTCCCCTGCCACACTCTCTCTCTCTCACTGCCACAATATGAAGTAGGGCATTGCTTCCCCTTCAGCTTCTACCATGACTACGTTTTCTGAGGCCTCCTCGTCATGCTTCCTGTTAAGCCTGCTGAACTGTGAGTCAGGTAAACCTCCTTTCTTCTTAAATTACCTAATCTCAGGTAGTTCTTTACAGCAATGTGAAAACCGACTGATATGCCACTTAACAGTTGTATCACACAAGCAATGCTTTATGGCATTTTCCATGAATAGTATTCAATTTTTTGTGTGTGTTCTGAGTACATTAAGAATCATTAAGGGGGAGGTGGAGCTAGGTGGCCAAATAGAAGCCTTCACTGATTAACCTTCCTGGAAGAATAGCAAATTGAATAGCTCTCCACACAAAAATAATCACCTTAATAAGAATCAAACTTCAGGTGGGTGATCAAAGTACCTGGTTTTAACTTCTTATCACTGAAAGAGGCACTGAATGGGATAGGAAAGACAGTCTTTAATTGCTCCCATCTTCTGGCAGTGGCTGCACGGTGTAGAGAGAGAACATTTGCTTTTGGGGGAGGGAGGGCGCAAAGATTTGGGCATTTTGCATCAGAACTCAGGGTTGCTCTGTCACAGTGAGAGGCAACACTGAGCAGAATTCAACTGGAGCCCATGGGGGGAGCATTTAAACCAGCCCTAGCCAGAGGGAAATTGTGCACCCCAGCAGACAGAATCTGACTTCCAGCAAGCCTCACCACCATGAGATAAATTGCTCTGAGGTTCTAAATAATCTTGAAAGGTAGTCGAGGCCAAAAGAACTGCAATTCACGGGCAAAGCCTGCTGCTTTGCTGGGCTTGGAGCCAATGAACATGGGGCACAAGTGACCTAGTGACACACCAGCTGGGGTGACGACCAAGTGAGTATTTGTGCCACTCCTCTGCTAATCCCAGGGAGTGCAGCTCACAGCTCCGGGAGAGACTACTCCCTTCAACTGAGGAGAGAAGAGAGAAGAGTAAAAATAACTTTGTCTTGCAACTTTGATACCAGCCCAGCCATAGTTGGACAGGGCACTGGGCAGAGTCCTGAGGCCCCCATTCCAGACTCTCACTCCTTGGTGTCATTTCTAGACCCACACAGGGCCAGAAGGGAACCCACTGTCTTGAAGGGAAAGAACAAGTTCTGGCAGGATTCATCCCCAGCTGAATAAAGAACCCTTGGGCCCTGAATAGTCAGAATCAATAGCCAAGAAGTACTCATTGTGGGCCTTGGTAGAGACTCAGAAACTTAGGTGTGACTCAGCACATCCCTAGCAGTGGTGGCTACAGGATAAACTTGAGAAAAGGAGAGGAAAGAGTCAAGGGAACTTTGTCCTCAGCTTAGGTATCAGCTTGACCACAAGGTATAGAGCACCAAGCAGGGTGTTAGCGTCCTGGATTCCAGGCCTTGACTCTTGGACAGCATTTCTGCACTGGTCCTAGGCCAGAGGGGAGCCCATTGCCCTGAACAGAGAGTCCCAGGCCTGGGAGTATTCACCAGAAGCTGATTGAAGAGCTCTTGGGCCTTCAGTGAGCATGGCCAGTAGCCAGGGAGTACTGGTCACAGGCCTGGGGTGGTGGTGACCATGGGGAGGAACTCCTCTGCTTGTGGAAAGGGGAGGAAGGAGTAGGAAGGACTTTGTCTTGTGGCATGCATGCCAGCTCAGCTACAGTGAAATACAGCACCAAGTATATTCCTAAGGTTCCCAATATCAGGACCTGGCCATAAGACAACATCCCTGAATCAGAACTCACTGCCCTAAAGAGAAGGACAGAAGCCAAGCTGTCTTTGCCACCTGCTTTTTTAGAGCCCTAGGTCTTGAGTGAACACAGGCTGTAGCCAGAAAGTGGTTACTGCAGACCTTGGGTGAGAACTAGAACCATGCTGTCTTCAAGATTCATCCAGTGCAGTCCCAGTGGTGATAGCCACAGGGTTGTTTGCATCAACACTCCCCCAACTCAAGGCAACTCAGCACACACACAGAGAGAGACTTTGCTTGTTTGGGAAAAAGGAAGGAAAGGAAAAAGAGTCTCTGAGCAGTAATCCAGAGAATTCCTCAAGATCTTATCTAAAACCACCTAGGCAGCACCTCTGTGGAATGTTTAAGAGCCACATCATTACTGGGCTTTGGGTGCCTCCAATGCAGATATGGCTAAAGTGACCAGAAACTTAGATTACAACACCTAAGCCCCTTTGAATACCTGGAAAGCCTTTGTAAGAAGAATAAGTACAACAAGCCCAGACTATGAAGACTATAATAAATATCTAAGTTTTCACTGCACAGAAACTGACAAACATCCAAAAGCACTAAGACCATCCAGGAAAACATGACCTCATTAACTAAATAAGGCACTGGGGACCAATCCTGAAGAGATGGAGTTATGTGACTTTTCAGACAGAGAATTCAAAATAGCTGTTTTGAGGAAACTCAATGAAATTCAAGATATCACAGAGAAAGAATTCAGAATTGTATGAGATAAATTTAACAAAATGATTGAAATGATTTAAAAAAATCAAGTAGAAATTCTGGAGTTGAAAATGCAGTTGACATACTGACGAATGCGTCAGTCTCTTAGCAGCAGAACTGATCATGCAGAAGAAAGAATAAGTGAGCTTGAAGACAGGTTATTTGAAACTATACCATCGGAGGAGAAAAATGCAAAAAGAATGACAATAATGAAGCCTACCTGCCACATCTAGAAAATAGCATCAAAAAGGAAAATCTCATAGTTATTGGCCTTAAAGTAGACAGATAATGAGAGCTGGGGTAGAAAGTTTATTCAAAGGTATAATAACTTCTCAAATCAAGAAAAATATACAACATTCAAGTACAAGAAACTTATAGAACACCAAGCAGATATAACAGAAATAAACTATATCAAGATATTTAGTAAGCAAACTCCCAAAAAGCATGGATAAAGAAAGGATCCTAAAATCAGCAAGAGAAAAGAAACAAATAACATATGATGGATCTCCAATACACTTAGCAGCAGAACACTTGGTGGAAATCTTAGAGGGCAGAAGAGAATGGCATGACAGATTTAAAGTGCTGAAGGAAAAAAAAAAAAATCCTAGAATAGGATATTCAGCAAAAATATCCTTCAAACATAAAAAATAAATACAGTCTTTCCCAGATGAACAGAAGCTGAGAAATTTCTACAATATAAGACCTATCCTACAAACAAATGCTAAAGGGAATTCTTCAATCTGAAAGAAAAAAAAGATGTTAACCAGCAATAAAATATAATGGAAGGTTAACTTGTGATAGCAAGTACATAGAGGAAAATAGAATATGATAATATTTTAATTGTGGTGTGTAAACTACTCATAACTTCAGTAGAAAAACTAAAAGATGACCTGACTAAAAATAATAACTACAATAAATACAAAGAATGAAAAGTTAAAAAGTAGGGTGATAAAGTAAATGTGCAGAGTTTTTATTTGTTTTCTTTTTGCTTATTTGACAGTTTGATTGCTTATGCAATCAGTTAAGTTGTATTAGTGTAAAATAGTGGGTTATAAGATATTGTTTGAAAGTCTCATGGTAACCTCAAATCAGAAACCTACAACAGAGACACAAAAAATAACATGCAAAAAATTAAAATATATGACCTGAGAAAATCAAAAATGAAAAGATATTTCATGTACCTAGATTAGAAACCAAGAAGGGAGGAAAGAAAGAGGACCACAAAACAACCAGAAAACAACAAAATAGCAGGAGTAAGTCCTTGCTTATCAATAATTACATTGAATGTAAATGGGCTAAACTATCCAATCAAAAGATACAGAGTGGCAGAATGGATAAGAAATGAGACCCAAAGATCTGCTACCTACAAAAAAACACATTACAAAGACACACATAGACTAAAAATATAGCAATTAAAAAAGATATTCCATGCAAATCGAAATAAAAGAGCATACGTAGCTGTATTTATATAAGACAAAATAGATTTCAAGACAAAAACTATAAAAAGAGAAAATGAAGCATATTGTGTAATGATCAGAAAGTCAATTCAGCAAGATGATGTAACAATTATAAATATATACTCACCCCACAATGGAGTACACAGATACATAAAGCGAATACTACAAGAGGCTGGGCACTGTGGCTCATGCCTGTAATTCCAGCACTTTGGGAGGCCGAGGCAGGTGGATCACCTGAGGACGTGAGTTTGAGACCAGCCTAGCCAGTATGGTGAAACCCTGTTTCTACTAAAACTACAAAAATTAGCTGGGCATAGTGATGAGCACCTGTAATCCCAGCTACCTGGGAGGCTGAGGCAGGGAAGGAGAATCACTTGATCCTGGGAGGTAGAGGTTGCAGTGAGCTAAGATCATGCCATTGCACTCCTTCCTGTACGACAAAAGACAAACTCTGTCTCAAAAAAAAAAAAAAAAAAGCAAATACTATAAGAACGAGATAGGTTTAAATTCAATAACAGCTGCAGAGTTCAATCCTTCACTTTCAGGATTGGACAGATCATCCAGACAGAAAATCATCAAAGAAACATAGAGTTAGTCTGCACTATAGGCTAAGTGGACCTAATATATCTTTTTACAGAGCATTTAATCCAATGACTTCAGAATATACATTCTCCTCCTCAGCATATAGACCATTCCCAAGTATAGACCATATGTTAGCACACAAAACAAGTCTTAAAAATTCAAAAACATTGAAATTACATCAAAGTTATTACCTGACTAAAATGGAATCAAACTAGAAATAAAAATCAAAAGGAATTTTGGAAACTATACAAACACATGGAAATTAAACAACATGCTTCTGAATGACCAGTGAGTCAACGAAAAAACTAAAAGGAAAATTAAAAATTGTCTTAAAACAAATCACAATGAAAACACAACAAACCAAAACCTATGGGATAAAGTAAAACTAGTACTAAAATGAGAGTTTATTTTTATGGGAGCCTACATCAAAAAAGCAGAAAAACTTCAAATAAACAACCTAATAATGCATTTTAAAAATAAGAAAGTCAAGAGCAAACTAAATCCAAAAATAGTGGAAGAAAAGAAATAATAAATATCACAGCAAAAATACATGAAATTAAAGTAAAAAAGATCAAATAACAAAAAAACTATTTTTTAAAAAAGATAAAATTGACAAACTGTTTTCCTGACTCAGAAAAGAGGGGAGAAGTTTCAAATAAATTAAATTAATGATGGAAAAATGAGACATTATAACTGATACTACAGAAATTCAAAGGATGATTAGATGCTACTATGAGCAACTACATGTCAAAAAATTGGAAAACCTATAAGAAATGGATAAATTCCTAGACACACAATCTACCACGATCAAACCAAGAAGAAATGCAAAACCTGAACAGACCAATTACAAGTAAGAAACTTGAAGCTATAATAAAAAGTCCCTCAGCAAAGAAATCCCAAGACACAATCGGTTCGCTGCTAAATTTTACAAAACATTTTAAGAAGAACTAATAGCAATCCTACTCAAACTATTCCCTAAAATAGAGGAGAATGAAATGCTTCCAAACTTGTTGTATAAAGGCAGCATTTTTACCCTGAAATGAAATCCAGAAAAAAAGAATAAAAAAACCATATTGTTAATAAACATTGAGATGCAAAAATCTACAAAATACTAGCAGACTGAATTCAACAACACATTTAAAAGATCATTCATCATGACTAAGTGGGATTTATCCTAGGAATCCAACAATGGTTGAACATATGCAAATCAAACAATGTTATATATTATATCAACCGAATGAAGGACAAAAATCATAAGATTATTTCAATCGATGATGAAGAAAACATTGATAAAATTAAACATCCCCACATGATAAACACTCTAAAGAAACTGAGTATTGAAGGAACATATCACAACACAATAAAAGTCATATACCACAGACTCACAGCTAGTATCATAGTGAATGAGGAAAATCTGAAAGCCTTTCCTTTAAGATCTGGAACATGTCAAGGATACCCACTTTCACCACTGTTAATTACTATCGTACTGGAAGTCCTAGCTAGAGTACTTGGACCAGAGAAAGAAATAAAGTATATCCAACCTCGAAAGGACAAAGTCAAATTATTCTTGTTTGCAGAAGATATGGTCTTGTATTTGGAAAAATCTAAACACTACACACACACACACAGAGACAGAGAGGGACACACACACACACAACTATTGGAACTGATAAACAGATTCAGTAAAGTCACAGTATACAAAATTAACATACAAAAATCAGTAGCATTTCTATATGCCAATAGCAAAATATATGAATGAGAAATAAAGAGAGTAATCTCATTTATAATGCTACAATAAAGTTAAATTTCTAGGATTAAGTTAATGAAAGAAATGAAGAATCTCTACAATTACAACTATAAAACTTTGAGGAAAGATATTGAAGATACCACAAAATGAAAAGATGTTTCATGTAAATAGATTGGAAGAATTGAAATTGTTAAAATGTCCATAATACCTGAAACAATTTACAGATTCAATTCAATCTCTATCAAAATACACATGGCATTTCTTATACAAATAGAAATAGAAGCAATCCTAAAGTTTATATGAAACACGAAAGACCAAAATAGGAAAACCTATTCTGAACAAAAAGAATAAAACAGAAGGACTCACATCAACTGACTTCAAATTATACCACACACAAAGCCATAGTAACAAAAAGAACATGATGCTGGCATAAAAACAGACACATAGACCAATGAATCCAATAAAGAGGCTAAAAACAAATCCGTACATCTACAGTGAACTTATTTTCAACAAAGATGCCAAGAACATGCACTGCGTAAAGGACAATCTCTTCAATAGTTAGTGCTAGGAATACTAAATATCCGTGTGCAGAAAAATAAAACTAGACTCCTGTTTGTTGTCATTAACAAGAGTCTTATCAAAATTAATTAAATACTTAAATTAAGACCTGAAACTATAAAACTACTAGAAAAAAAAAAAGAAACCTTTGTGTAAACTCTCCAGGACATGCGACTGGGTAGATTTATTGAAGAACACTTCACAAGCATAGGCAACCAAAGCAAAAATGGGCAAATGGGATCACATCAAGTTAAAAACTTTATGCACATCAAAGAAAATAAGTGAAGGGAACCCACAGAATGGGGGAAAATAGTTGCAAAATATCCATCTAACAAGTGACTAATTACCAGAGTATATAAGGATTGTGAACAAATCTATAGGAAAAACATCTTAGAATCTAATTAATCAATGGGCAAAAAATCTGAAGAGACATATCTCAAAAGAAGACATACAAATGGAAAATGGGTATATGAAAAGATGCTCATGATCACTGATCATCAGAGAAATGCAAAAAGAAAAAAAAAAAACTGCAATGAGATATCATTTGACCACAGTTTAAATGGCTTTTATCCAAAAGACAGGCAATAATAAATGTTGGTGAGGGCGTAGAGAAAAGGGAACCCTTGTATGTTGTTGGTGGGAAAGTAAATTGGCACGACCACTATGGAAAACAGTTTGGAATTTCCTCAAACAACTGAAAATAGATTTACCATGTGATCCAGCAAATCCACTACTAGGTATATGCCCAAAATAAAGGAAATTAGTATGGCGAAGATATATCGGCACTCCCATGTATATTGCAGTAGAATTCACAATTTCCAAGATTTGGAAGCAAATTAAGTTTCCATTGACAGATGAATCAATACAGAAAATGTGGTACATATACACAGTGGGACGCTATTTAGCCATAAAAGGAATGAGATCCTGTCATTTGCAATAGCACGGATGGAACTAGAGATCATTATGTTAAGTAAAATAAGCCAGGCACAGAAAGACAGACTTCACATGTTTTCACTCATTTTGGGAAGCCAAATAAAAATTAAAACAATTGAACTCCTGTAGATAGAGAGTAGAATAATAGTTACCAGAGACTGGGTATGGTAGTGGCGGGTGGGGGGAGGAAGAGGAGATGGTTAATGAGTACAAAAACATAGTTAGAGAGAATGAATTAGATCCAGTATTTGATAGCACAACAGGGTGACTACAGTTGTACATTTTTAAATAACTAAAAGGATATAATTGGATTTTTTGTTCACATAAAGAAAGGACACAATCTTGAGGTAATGGATACCACATCTAACCTGATGTGTTGCATGCCTGCATCAAAATATCTCATGTAACCCACAAATACATGCACTTACTATGTACCCATAAAAATAAAAATTATAAAAATGTTTTAAAATCATTAAAATTATAATTTGGGCTTATATAGTTTTTCTAACAAACAGAAATCATGCTGATTAATCTACATGCCTATCAGAATCCTCTTGTGAGTTAATTTTTCCCACTGTTAGTGGAACGATTGACATTTGACTTAAGCATTATTCTTCTTGTGAGCTTATGTCAGTCAATTCACTAAAGACAGTCAACATCTGCAGGAAAAACTGCATTTATTCCTACACCTAAAACACTTAGTACCACACCATGAGCAAGCCTGACCTCATTCACTAATCAATTTCTCTGAGATCCTGCTAATTTAGCCAGAGAATTCTTTTTTAAAAACTAATATTTTAAACCATCACTTTACGGATTCAATCATTAGAGACAAATTATTATAGAATATTTTATAGAGCAAATGTAAGTATTAGAAATCAAGTTGTATTTGGGACCAATGTATTTAGGAACTGTTTCATAGCCATAGTGTAGAAAGTTAGTTCTCATGGATAGCACATGGTCTATAACATTGTATTATAACTCAATTTAATCCGTAAAAAGTAAGAATAAGTATTGATATATTTTATTTTATGTTTAAGTCAATACCTCATAGAAGTTATTCTGTGGTTATACATTTTGCCTAAACCGTTACATCATACCCATCCCCTCTCATAAATAAAGAGTATATTGGGGGCTTATTTGCATTTCTGGTGGTAGTTGTTGCACAAATCACGTACGGCTTACAGATTCCACCACAATTAATGTGAAGTAATCAATAATAACTTGGAAAATTGCAATTACACTCTTTTTCAAAAACAATCAGATTTTCTGAAGACTAAACTTGGTTATAAGAGATAAAATTTATGGTCTTCCAATTTTCCAACTGCATCAGCACACTCAATGGTCGTGAATACCCACTGTTCTCAAGGATTTCTTTGTTTTGGTCCCTGAGATAGGGCCATATAATCTGAGGCATGTAATAGGGCCATATAATATAACAATACATAATATAATATAATAATAGGGCCATATAACCTGAGGCATGTTCAGGAGCATCCATTGCTTGGAGGAATAAAATATTATAACTTACATTTCAAGTTATTTGATCTTCATTTTATTTTCTCTTCTGTGTATAAATAAAGTGTATTTATAAAGAAGAACACTGATAATTTCTAAATGAACAGGTAGGCATATAAGAGTGATTAACACTCAATTTGCCCCCTTTTGTGGAGACCAGTTGCTCATAGATCACATGTAACATAATCAATTGAAATTCAAGAAGAAAATGAAATAATTTATATGCCTTTTTACTTAATGATAGAAAAATCACTTAACTTTGGTAATAGTCAAAACACAGAACAGTATCACTTCTCTCAATAAATATGCATGTTGAATTGCCATGTGTCAGATATATTATTTGCTATTTGAGTGCCCTAGGTAAAAAGAGGAGTTTTTGTTCTACTTTTCTGAATGTAGGTTAAATTTATTTTTAAAAATTAAAGATGTGTTCCACATATCTGTAGTTAGTTTCTGTGATACTATCAGTGTTTTACTGTTGGCAACATATTTTCTTTTAAACAAAACAAAGGTTCATTTTCTTAAGGCAAAGCTCAACAAGTGTGAAAAGTATTTGCTTTGGATAGAAGTTTATGCTATGGAGAGAACAAATAGGCAATGAATAATTCTCATTATTATTAGAATACCTTGCCCAAATAAATTCAGCAAGAGAATATTTTAAATGGGATTTCAATGGCTTCTTAAATATATTCCTTTCTAAAATTTTGAATGAAACTTTTAATGAAATTAAAAACGAAAACCTTTAATGGAGACATTCAAGATTAACATTTAGTTAGGTGATCTGTTGCACATAGCAGTGGTATTTTTAAATAACATATACATATCATTAGCTGCTACTTATAATAATAGCTAAATACCAACAACCACTTATATGTTTGCTGTATTGAAAATACTGATTTCTATTGTGATAAAAAGTACAATGATAGCAGTAATTTAAATTACCATCATGCATATATTTTAATTGCAAAAAGAACATATGATATTTAAGTGGAAATTTTTCAACATAAAATATAGACCTTGCTATTTGGAGCTATTTTATGTTAGAGGAATTCATACTTATTTTCTTGGGGATTCCAGGTTGAAAAATACTCAGTAATGGTGTTCATTAAACTTTTGCTCATGTGCCCTATGCCAACGAAATGTTCTAGATCGACTGCATTTTCATCTGAGCATCAGTCACTTCCCTGGGATTCCAGAGAGTGAAGTGACTCAGCAAACTTATAAAGTATTTCTTTATTTCCTGCCTTCATCTATGGTGACTAAGTTTATGATCCAGCTCATTGAAACTATCAAGGGGATATTCTGGGCTCCCTGAATAGATACTGCAAGAGCTTTGCACTGAGCACAGTGATTGAGTAAAATAAAAGTCATTCACTTGTATCACAAAATTTATCGCAAAGTTTCAACCTGAATATTTAATTATTTCTAAATTATATAACATAGAAAGTCGTTGTTTTGAGTATCTTTTTTTTCCTCCACTTAAATTGAATATGTTCCTTTCAAACTTAAATGAGCAAAATCACATCCCAGTATCTCATTGCTAATTTGGACTCTTAATTTTCTTTTTGGAAATATTGGCTTAACGTTTTTGTGCATGAACTGTTATTCCACACCTAAGTGGACTGATATCTGTATTAGGCAAAATAGTGCATTAGCAGGTATAATGTTTTAAATTTGTAGAATATTTCACTAACCATTACTTTGAAATAATACTTAAAGAAAGCATGTCATCTATTATATCTTAATTGGAATTGATCTAGGATCAGTGGTTTAATCTGTCATCCTTAGGTCAGAATCAATCTCATACTGAGTCATATACTTTAGAATGTTAGGCATAGAGTGTTTTAAATATACACTTATTGAAATTTAAATTGAAAGATAATATTGTGCCTCCTTTTTCCATAGGTCCCTAAGATTTGATATTTTATAAGTTTTCTGTTTACTAAATAAGGTTCAAAGACAATCTAAAACTTTCCTGCATCTACTAGAAATCCAAATATCTTCTCAAATTGAGTATTACACGTTTATCAAATAGTAAACAAATATTAAAAGCTCACAGCCTTAGAATTATGCTGAGGTTTAAAATGTTTGATACTAGAATTTTCAACTCTAATGGTATACTAGCAACACATACACACATGTTGAATCATGATGAGCTGATAACAATAATAGAAACAATATTCTGTAAATCTGATTGAAAACATTAGCTGGTTAGATAACTTGAATGATTTATTTTTTAGCACTATAGACCAAGAAGCATTCATGTGAAACAAATCAACGTTATGACTTCTCAGTATCACATTTAAAATGTAATCAAATATATCATGCATTACTCATGCCATGGAATAATAGAAAAAAATGGCTTTGTTGAAACTGACCTGAACAACATTTATTTATTTTCTCAAATTTGTCCTTGTTCAAGCAGCTGAGGCCCTTGTAGCAGTTTTTGTATTTGATGTATAAAGCGTTGCATAAGCAAGAAAGCATTTTACAAGGTCAGAAATGAAACACATCTGAACCTGCTGTTAACATTCAAACAAAATATACTGCAGATATTCTGGGATCATTTTTTTTGTCACTGTGGACCAAATGCCATGCAACCTACATAGAAAATGAAGGCATACATTCTTTTCTGTAAGAATCTACTTTGCAATATAAAAAGAATTAACTGTTACCAATTCAGAGGTAGAATCTCACTGCATTGCATCTTCTCAGATGACTGAAATCCATAACTCTAATAGAAATCATTTATGACAATTTAAGCATGTCTGGAAAAATGAATGTACAAGATAAAAATATGGTGAGAAAGGTTTAGTTGGAGTCAAACTACTTCATAAAATACTAGAATGTCCCTTTTAATTTCAGAGTAAGAAATGTGACCAGTGATGCAAAAAGGTGATGTATTTAGTTTCTAGTGGCATCAAAGAATATACATACATATATATATATATACATACACATACACACACACACACACACACACACACACATACAGAGAGAGAGAGAGAGAGAGAGAGAGCCATTGCTTTTCTTCCTGATCAGATGTTTTATTATTTTTATTGTAAGTCTAGCAAATCTCCACTCTTATTTTCTGATACAGAAGTTGGTAAATCATGACATCAAAATAATTTGACTGCCAGGAAAGCGATACATAACAAATAAAGAACAAACCAACAAACCAACAAAGAGTGGTAGTAAGAAGAGGAAACATTTAATTTTATCATAATAGATCTTTTCTTGTGATAGTAAATTAGTTTTATTCAGAGCCACAAGAAAACTGTACACATACATGCACACACACACATAACACACACACAGGTAAATAGCATATCCCTTTACACTTGAAAATCAAATAGTATCAATTGTGTTTCAGCAGAATGAAAATTTGTGAAACTTTTATATTTTTAAAATAACTACAGTTAAGATATATTTCAAAATATAATTCTTCACATTATCTTAATCTAAATTGTTTTTCCAGAAATCAACTATTTTTGGAATTTTAATTAGACTTTTAATGAATTGTGATGTTATTTTTAGCAATGTAGTAAGAATTCTTTTGATTCTTTTGTCATGGTACCTGGATCATGTCAAATTCTTTCTGAATCCTATTGAATAATCAGTGGCATTAGATTATTGTCCCAATTAATTAATCTCCTTTCTATTCATATTTACCCATTTTTGGCTAGTCTTTATTCCATACTAAAGCCATAATCAAGGATCCAATATGGTATTAAATGTATAATTGCTCACTTCTTCTTTAAAATATATAGTAACTCATTTAATATTCAAAACATCCTTATTTCTGTTTTACAAATGAGAATTATGAAATGACAGTTGTTAGAAAATTATTAAATGTTAACTCTTCTCTCAAAGACATACAATTAGTAGTAAGTCATAGAGCTAAAATCTGACCTAGAAAAGTTTAGCTGTGAAAGCTTTGTTCTTCACACCTACAAATATTGTCACTAAGAATGGTATTTTCAGCAGTGACTTGTGGCCACTTTAACTATCATAAATTTTCATGGTTATCTATTGTGTCTGATGGGCTATGTATTTGAAAGTGCACTATACTAGGTAACAGACTAAATATTTAGTACCAATTTTGGGACTTTCTAACCCTGGGACCATAGTCAATATCTTTCTCAATGAATCTCAGTTTCCTCATTTATGAAATGAGCATAAAAATATGTAAATTATAGAATCTAGTTTCTAGTTGCAACAAATAAAATCTTAGAAGAAAATATATATTAGCATATATATTTTAATTGCTTACATTTAAATTTGTTGTAGCAGTAGTAGTACAATTAAGGAAGACACTGAAGATCAGATACACATTAAACTACAGATTTCATACATATCTGTCAATAGGGTCACCAGAGGCAAAAACTGAAATACATTCAAAAGGTCAAGGCAAAGAGAATCTTGTAGACATATATATGTAGACAGCTGTGTCTGTTTTCATACCCTAATCACCTAGTCTTGTTGATATCACTACTTTGCCCATAAGACTGTTGCAATAAACAAATATAATTCTGGAATTTGAAAAACAGTAGAAGTAACATAATCACACAAAAGCACTTTAGATGTCCGTCCTGACCGTTTCCCAAAGGCAGGGAGAAGTAATACGTTCCTTCCCTATCAAGTGCATTCTACAACAGTGGTTCTCAAAGGTTATACTACTACCATCAGAACAGAAGCATCTGTGAGCTTGTTAGGACTCTTTGGGCCCCATCTGAACTACTGAATCAGAACCTCTTGGGGTGGTTATCAAATTGAGTGTTTTAGCAAGCTCTCCAGGAAATTATTCTATGCATTAATGCCTGAGAATCACTGCTCAACACACAGAGCTAGCATAAAAATAAGCATGCTTGCTCATATCTGTAATCCCAGCACTTTGGGAGGCCGAGACGGGTGGATCACAAGGTCAGGAGATCGAGACCATCCTGACTAACACGGTGAAACCCCGTCTCTACTAAAAATACAAAAAAATTAGCCAGGTGTGGTGGCAGGCGCCTGTAGTCCCAGTTACTTGGGAGACTGAGCCAGGAGAATGGCATGAACCTGGGAGGTGGAGCTTGCAGTGAGCTGAGATCGTGCCACTGCACTCCAGCCTGGGTGACAGAGCGAGACTCCGTCTAAAAAAAAAAAAGCATGCTTGTTATGCAGTAGAATAAGTATGTTGCTAATGCTTATGCACCTTTGCAGCTAAAAACGTGTGTGAAGATCAGAGGTGGGGAAGATCAGAGATAGCAACATCTATTCAACAAATGTTTAAGTGCCTGATGTAGTCTTGGACCTAGGCTAAGTGCTAAGATCACAAAAGTGAATAAAGCATGAACTATAGAAATACAGGTTCCAAAATTAAAATAATTCAACCCTACAGAGACTAAAATAATTTCTGGGATAATAATATTTGAGCCACATCCTGATAAGCATTCTGGTTTCAGGATATGATCTAGTGAAAAATGCTTGATTCGGAAGCCAGTCCAAGCAAAGGTGTTATGTTCAAAGCCATAACAGTATGAGGAAGCTTGGCTCATTTGGAAAACAGAATAGTAGCTCAGGATGGCTAAAAATGAAATAGCAAATGAAAGAATGAGGCAGAAGGTGGAAGTGTGGACTTGGTTCAGAACAGTGTTGCATGGTGTATCATTCCATGAAGCCTGATTCTATGTTGCTATGGGAGTCATTGAGAACTTTCAAGTAGAGTGGTGAGGTGTTAAGATTCCAATGTTGGAGCAGAATTTAGGCTGATTTAAAGTGGCAAAACTGGATGCAAAGGTTGTAATTTGAAAAATATTGAAATGGACAAAGGGAAAATATACTCATCGTCCTAAATATGAGAGTGATTGTAAGAATGAAGAAAATATGGCTTCCAGAGATATTTATTCATGTCATGAATAAAATATGTAATATAGGATAAGGTATATTCTTGAGTGAAGATACATTTAGGTTGGAGCATGCCAAGTTTGAAATTTCCTGGGAAATAGTGAATCAAAGAGTTTTTAATTGAGTATAAAATTCTGGGTTAAAATATTCAATTGAGATCCATTAGAAAATAGATGATAGTTGATCCAATAAAAATAGATGTTAACTCTCAGAGGAATTGACAGCCAGAAATGAAGACTAAGAGATTCGGTCTGTGGAACAACAACAAAAAAGGAACAGAGACAGTTAAAGTGAATGATGAATGGCCTTGAGGGTGATGGTGGGAATTCATGTATAGAAAGATTACGTATGATTTAGGAAATATAAGAACCAAAAACAGAAATGAAATTGGCAATATAAAGACCATTGCAGCATGAGGAGAAAATCAGTTTAGCAGAGCAGTGGAAGCAGAACGAATATTTCCACAGGTTGAGAAATGAAAGGAAGTCACTTGGCTGTATAGAAAGGCACATTCTAGAAGGAACACGGAGAGTAACCAACATGAGATAGGTTTTGTTTAGATCTCTTGTCAGGGAATAGATTTTCAAAGATAGGATTTTAAACAGATTTATTCAAGCTCAAAATGGAGTCATCAGAAAGGAAAAAGAAATAGTTTCTGGAAAGGTGGTATAATTAGAGGTTTAAATATCAATGTAACAAGAGTAGGTCCAAAGCAACTTTTCCAGGCACCCATTGATCCTAAACTGCCTTTATTTTATTTACTCTACCATAAAGAAACTTCTTAAATTCAGAATGTCTCCTCTGACCCTACTGGCTTTTGCAGTCTTAATGCTTACTCTGACTCACCTCAGAGTTTTGACCTCTTTCCCATAATTTTCTTCCTAGCCTCTCCTCTGTCATGTCATCACGTCCAATCTTGCGAGCTCTTCGACTCAGAAACTCTCTGAACCTTTAAATGGCCTCCTCGGCTGAGCACACCTAGGTCAGTACTGAACCATTTGCAGAGGTAAGAATTTGGAGGCTGATGTGATGTACAAATGATATTCAGAACATGGGTGAAGGCATTAGCTTGGCAGTAAAGGAGAGGTGTTTTTATTTTACCTTTTATTTCTGTTATCTGTAAGACTGGGACTTGAGAATGAATGTGGATAAGCTGAGAGACAGTAAGTCTTCACCTGATGGTTCAGTTTCTGAGATTGAGAAACACTGCTGTTTTGCTTTTAGCAAAAAGTAATTGGATTTGAGGAGAGTTGCTGAAGTAGAGAAATAAAGGAGAGAAATGCCTTTGGTCAAAGATAAAGAGAATGATAGCTGAGTGTCCAGGTTGCCCTACTAAACTTGTGGTGGAATTATCTTCACTTTCACTTGTTACTGTTTTTGAAGGGCTCTGTGTTGTGGTTGGAGATACTGAGGAAGAGGCCAATGCAGTTAGATTAGTTTCGTAAAGCTGCCATAAAACAAGGAACCACAAAGTGGATTGCTTGAAGACAGACATGTATTCTCCATAGTTCTGGAGGCCAGAGTCTGATTTCAAATTGCCAGCAGGGTCATGTCTTTGTGAAGGATACAGGAGGAGAATGTGTTCCATGCTTTTTTTCCTAGCTCCTGGTTTTGCTGGCAATCCTTGAGATTACTTGTCTTATAGAAGTGTCACTCTGTTCTGTGTCTCAATCATCACATGGCATTCTTCTTCCTATACGTCTTCATATCATCTTCCCTGTGTGTGTGTTGCTCTCTGTTTCTCTTCTCTTCTTACAAGGACACCGGTCATGTAGAGTTAAGGACTATCTGCTGACTTCATCATAACTTGATATAACTGCAGATACCTTGTTTCCAAATAAGGTTTCATTCACAGGTACTAGGGGTTAGGGTTTCAACATATCCTTTTAGGGGACACAACTCAACCTATAGCAGCTGTTAACTCTTGTGTTAAAACTGTTCAGAGTGAGGCCAGTTACAGTGGCTCATGCCTGTAATCTCAGCACTTTGGGAGGCCAAGGAGGGCTGATCACCTGAGGTCAGGAGTTCGACACCATGCTGGCCAATATAGTGAAACCCCGTCTCTACTAAAAATACAAAAATTTTCCGGGAGTGGTGGTGGATATCTGTAATCCCAGTCACTTGAAAGGCTGAAGCAGGAGAATTGCTTGAACCCAGGAGGTGGAGGTTGCAGTGAGCCAAGATCACGCCATTGCACTCCAGCCCGGGCGACAGAGTAAGACTCCATCTCAAAAAACAAAACAAAAACTGTTCAGAGTGGTGCTAGTGGAATGGATAAGAGATAGTAGTACAGGAAAGAAAAAGTCATAAGGAAGGTATAAATGTGTTAATAAGGAAGAGATAAGTGCTGAATAAGAAAGAAAACAAAAGAAGATTGTGTTGATAGATGAGAAAAATTGTCCAACACGGAAAAGTAGATGTATAACTAAAATTCAAGATGATTGCACTTTATTTGGGGTATTTAGAATTTAAGGTTTCATGAGGAAAATAATTATTGTATCTTATTCAAGAAGAAATAAGTAAAGATTAATGCATGACTTAAAAACACACATACGTTACCAACAAATTTTAGAAGGGAGCTTGAGATATTTATGTACCAGAATAAAAATGGTAAAATAGCATTACTTTTTGGTATAACCAATGTTTTTTGATTAATTGATTTAGATAATCCACTTCTTTTGATGAGTTTTCTATTATACAAATAGTATATTATAAAATCTGAAGCTCAACATGTAAAAACCCAGGAAGCATCAAAACCTGAAAAGACTGTAAACAGGATAGAGGTGTACTGTTGGTTGATGTATAGTATTTTGGGCAGGTTTAATTGTATTGATGTACATAGGCATTTTTGAATTGTTTCTGTTTACTTCCTCTTAAGTGAAAACTAATAGGACCTCAATAAATATTTTAATGAATATGTACTACTTCTTAAATGATAGAATGGATGATTTATATACACTTTTGGTCGTGGTCAAAAGAAGTTGCACTGAGGTCTAATATTTACCACCTTTAATCTTTTACATATGTGAGTTTTTAGTACGGGTAAGGGTTAACATGAAAACATTTCAATGCCTACTTATTGATCCCCTTATCTACCCAAAGCAGTTATTTTGTTTAACAAGTAAGCAGTGTTACAACCAACAGCCCATAAAAGGTTATTATCAAATACTTTTCCATTTTCCTTTTACATGATTAAGCCTCAAAGGTGAATTAATGGATCCTGTTAGGCCGTAACAGGAAAGCAATAATGTCTATCAAGCAAGCACTGTGTTCCACAAATACATGCTGTTTGTTAATGTGGTTGGTGGGTTTTGATTTGATTTCCCCTCAAAGGAGAGTTGGTAAGATGGGAGGCTAAGGGATAGTTTCCTCATCTTATAGTTAGATGTAATGGTAAACATTGATTTTGATTTCTTTGTGAGGACATATTGCAGTAGTGAGGAAAGCAGATTACAAAATTTATACCATACTATTTTGTTTCATTTAAAGTAATAACAATATTCAAACTGTTTGTCTTGACTTAATCTTTTTGTCCCGTTCTTATTTCTCAGGGCTCCTAAATTTATCTTGTTTTAAAGTTTTCTACAGTACATACTTTCTGTAAGCTGCACCACCTCTTTCTGCGTAGCATGGTTTACAAAATTTAAAAATAAGTAATTCGAAGTGTTTTTGCTCGTGTGTTCACTTCAGCTACATTAACTGTTTTCCTACATATATATATATGCACACACACACACACATACATATATATATGTATATAGTTTTGTTGTTCAAAAATTCTGAAAGTAAATACTGAGTCAATACAGTCACTTAAAGGCTTTGATTTCAGGTTAGATGTGGTACATGATTAATGTGTGAGCTATTCAGAGTGAACTTTGAAATCTGTGTGTGTAATTTTACTTAATAAACATTAATCAGAAAAGGATAATTTAGAAAATAAAAGTACAATAATTTAAATGTCACAATTAAAGTTTCCACAGGGCTAGTTTTCTCCACTGTTTTAAGATAAAAAATGGCACAGACATACACTGAAATGTACTTTGAATATTGTATATAATTATCTTAGAACATCAGGAATAGCATCAATAAAAACCAAGATGTTTTGTGATTTTATATTGTTTTGCATCTAATTGTATATCACAGTCTAATACCATAGACTTTCACATCTCTGGGAGTGAGCTATAATACTGCCTTAGATAATCATGGCGGGAATCAACAGGACAAATTTTGATAGGAAGAAAGGCAGTAGACTCTTAGCAGACAATGAGACAATGGAGAATGAAAATAAAATGATTATCAAACACTTTTCCAGATGGTTATCAATTGCATAGGAATTCTAAGAGGCCAGGCGCAGTGGCTCAGGCCTTTAGTCCCGTCACTTTGGGAGGCTGAGGTGGGTGGATCACGAAGTCAAGAGATCAAGACCATCCTGGACAATATGGTGAAACCCCGTCTCTACTAAAACTACAAAAATTAGCTGGGCGTGGTGGCAAGTGCCTGTAGTCCCAGCTACTCAGGAGGCTGAGGCAGGAGAATCGCTTGAACCCAGGAGGCGGAGGTTGCAGTGAGCCAAGATTGTGCCACTGCACTCTAGCCTCGGCTTCAGGGCAAGACTCTGTCCCCGCAAAAAGAAAAAGAAAAAGAAAAAAAGAATTCTAAGAAAGTTTAACTTTTGATTGTGTATATGTTTATTTTCACAGTGAATTATTTTCTTTACATATATACTCAAGTTCTTTTTTTTTGTTTGTTTGTTGTTTTTTGTTTTGAGATGGAGTCTCACTCTTGTCATCCAGGCTGGAGTGCAATGGCGCGATCTCCACTCACTGCAACCTCTGCCTCCCGGGTTCAAACTGTTCCCCTGCCTCAGCCTCCCGAGTAGCTGGGATTCCAGGCACGTGCCACCACGCCTGGCTAATTTTGTATTTTTAGTAGAGATGGGATTTCACCATGTTGGCCAGGCTGGTCTTGAACTCCTGACCTCGTGATTCGCCTGCCTTGGCCTCCCAGCATGCGTGAGCCGCCGCGCCTGGCCAACAAATTTTCATAATAGATTATTATAATTCCACAAAATTCACATACTTCCAGTAAGTTTTGATAGTATTATATGCTACTGAAACACCTCAAAAAAGCAATCAATTTCTTTTACCTTAAATGTACTGTTATAATCTAGTAAAGCATGCTATAAGTAAACTATAGTTTGTAATATATATATCATTTTTACTTAATTATATTGTAAAATCTTAAATGTGATTAAAATGATATGCACATTTTAAATATTTTGAACCTGATATACAACTCTGGAAACAACGGTGAGTCTTTCCTGGTTTGAAAAAGTAATATTACTATGCTATTTAGATATTCAGTATTTTGCTTAAAGTGAAATAAATGAATAAAGAAATTCTTCAGATTATTTGTGTAAGCACATAAGTCTATGTTACTCAATACAGATTCTGTTACATAAATAAGTACTTAATTATTATTAACCCTAAATTTATTTTTTATTTATACTGAGATACAGATACTTCCATTTATATCTACTGTATTATGTTTTATCTATCTCCTATCTAACTAGAAATAATTTAGTGTATTCTTTTCCAGAAAATACTTAACATATATTTAAATATATAATATAAAACAGACCAAGGTAAAAATGGAATTATAATATTTTACTAAATTAAAAATATTAGTATATAAAAATCATGAAAATGATCCTATAAGTTTTTCCCCTTTTTCTCTATTTTTCATGCATGATTTTAAGCAGTCTTATGAATTGCTGCATATAATCGTTAACAACCTCCCTCTGAAAGAACTAGTCTTCCTCACTCAAGATAAGGAAACTGACACACTGAGGCCAAGTCACTATCTAATGTCCTGCTGCAAGCAAATGAGAAAAGTTGCTTTTGAATTCAGCAAGTCTGACACCAAAGCATAAACTCAACCAATACAGATTATTCAACATTTTACTAGAGAAGGATCATGGCTTTGGCTTTAATTTTAACTGTAGCCTACGCAACGGAAGAAACGGAATCAATCTAATGAGTCACAGTGTCCAAACTATGTGAAAAGGCAAGCTGTGGAGCAGAATCACCAAGGCCATAAAAAGCTTTATCCCTTGAGTCCTCATAAACTGGATGCTGCTAAATATAAAAATTGTCGACAGTACTTTTATGGTGAAATAACTAGTGCCAAATGTCACTTTTTCTTATACCATCTTTCAGTATAAGCAATCGCAAAGCACATTTCTAACAACAACAACAAAAAAAGCTCCTGTAGCCCCAGCTATGGTAGGGCTTTAAGTTACGAGGATAGTGTGATCCAAATGAACACCACTCATGCTCTTGCTGAGGCTGTACTTCGTATTACAGGATGAAATATAAAACAAGAGAGTTCCCTTCTGCCTATCGTCCAGAAGTAGTTTCCTCTCAGCCAGATACTTGAAAATAACTGTGTGGTAATAGTTTGAACATTATTCTACTTGACAATGCTTATAATACTTTTATTCTGATAAGTAACCAGAAGGCATCTGTCCTGCCAACTTATTATATCACCCCATTATTCTATTTTTACTTGAACTAACTAGCTGTAAGATTTTTTTTTTCCACTTTAGAAAAATAGAAAAAAGGAAACTTGCCTGTCTAGAAAACCAACTTACCTCTGCATTGAAGTGTTTCCATGGGCAGAACCAAGACCTTTCTTTAACTTTTTGCATAGGGAAAAAAAGCAAAACATCTGTCTCTATTGTAAAACATCCCAGTTAATTAAATATAAAAAGCAAAAATTATAGAAAGTTAAAACTCAGAAAATTATAATTGTGTTATCATGCCCTGATCAATAAGTAAATGAATTATATTAACTATATTAAGTTACGTGACTTACAGTGCAACAGACAGTGATGAAAGAAACCCCAACTTAATTTTTAGTGACCGCTACTAAAATTGAGACTGGTAAAGAAATTTCAAAAATTTAAGTTTTACAAGAGCTGAGTGATAATCTTTCCTTTGGGGAAGTTGTCTATTCAGTGAGCAAGTTATCTTATTCTTGATAATTAACTCATTGAGAATAATATAAAGGTATTGCATCTCAAATTTAAAAGATAAAATGGGGGATACATAGGCATGACTTTGGCTCTCAAAATAGGGTTAATGTCCTAGGAATTCAAAAATGTGAATAACCAGGTGTAATTCACTCAATATGTATTTATTGAGTTTATATTACACTATACCAGGTATTGTTCCAAAGATAAAGCAGTAATTAAAACAAACAAACATATCTCCTAAACTCTGGTAAGAAACAAAAATAAAAAATAAAATCTAATAACCATTCAATTATGAGGTAAGATACATTGATACATACATGAAGGGAATTGAAAATGTCTGAGAAGGTGAAACGCTAGTTATGCTGGTGACTGAAGAACAGAAGAAAAAAAAATTTGGATAAGAAGAGCATTTTTAGAAAGAGAACAATGTGCACAAAGACACCTAGGCAGAATAGGCAGAGATCTCTTAACGTTTCACAAGAAGAATAAGGAGTAGAGTAAGATGGGGGCATATAGGAGATAAAATCAGAAACATAGGCATGAGGGTTGGAGAAATGCGATGTAAAGAATTATGAATCATACAACAGATTTTGAGTTTTACTCTGAGATGGGAAACCTCAACTAATTTGGAAGAGGGTGTAACTTGGTCTGAGGCTAGTTTAAATGAGTTATAATAGCCTCTCTGTTGATAAGATTTGCTAGCCTCTCTGTTGATAAGATTTGAGGGGAACGTGGAGGTCTATTAGGAGGTGAGCACAGATGAAAGTGAGACATAAAAGTGGCTTAACTCTGGTGGGAAAGCTGAGTGTAAAAACATGGTTGAATTCTGCACAAAATGGATGTGGTCTGTCATCAAAATAGAAATATCAATAATTATTGCAAACCATTTTGACCTGAGTAACCAGAAGAAAGGAGATTTCCTAAACTTAAAAGCCCCAAATCATCAACATTAGCTACACACACACACCACACACACACACACACACACACACACACACACACACACAAACATACAATGAGTCATTCCAGAAGGTTTCTTCACAAGAAGGCATAGAACATATGCCTGTAATCCCAGCACTTTGGGAGCTCGAGGCAGGCAGATCACAAGGTCAGGCATTTGAGACCAGGCTGGCCAATATGGTGAAACCCCATCTCTACTAAAAATACAAAAATTAGCTGGACGTGGTAGCACACGCCTGTAGTTCCAGCTACTCTGGAGGCTGAGGCAGAACAGTTGCTGAACCCGGGAGTCAGAGGTTGCAGTGAGCCAAGATCACGCCACTGCACTCCAGACTGGGTGACAGAGCAAGATTCTGTCTTGAAAAAAAAAAAAAAAAAAGAAAGAAAAAATATTCAGAAGTGGAATACTTGTGCTTGTGGTTCAATATTTCAATGTTTCTGCGTATAAAACAATAACCTGAGAACCTCAGTTTCACAAATAGTCAAGAAGGAAGCTGGGACATATTTTACATCAAATATATTGCAGGTTAAAGTATCTTTATGTAGGGAAAGTAAATAGAAATTTGTCATTCTATAAATAGGATTTAGCAAGACAGGACCATTCCACATTAATTGATAAAACCAAATAATTGTCCAGAATTGCAGTTCATTTTTCAAAATGGTGAAGAAATATTTTTAAAAATATAGTTACAGTGTGGCACTTTAAAAAAAAGCAAGTCTGCTATACAATGCTGAAGAATATCCTGTAATCTTTCCTCTTAGTGGAGCAAAATCTTAGTTTATAGTGGAAGGAAGTTTGAGAGCGCCATAGTGGTCAATAGAGATCTGATTCTCCCCAATTTTGCTCAAACTGAATATATAACAGGACAACATAACAGGATCTGAGCCAAACATTTTCACATAGATTAAGTTGTGTGTGTGCCTCTG
The DNA here is from genome assembly GCF_000951035.1 of Colobus angolensis palliatus. Classification (NCBI taxonomy): domain Eukaryota; kingdom Metazoa; phylum Chordata; class Mammalia; order Primates; family Cercopithecidae; genus Colobus; species Colobus angolensis. The sequence goes on along the minus strand of NW_012113919.1, from coordinate 10,847,536 downwards.
TGTGTGTGTGTGTGTGTGTGTGTGTGTGTATGTATTTTCCTGTGGAAAATAAAGCATTTGAACATTAGTTATTCTCTCGTTTTTTCTGCTGTCTGTCGCCACATTAACAAGACTGAGTGTACTTTATTTTCCTAGCCAGGATCTCTTGTCCCACTGGGATTGGGGAAGACAATTTTAACATACTTTTTAGGGCCGGTGGCAGTTAGAATTGCTTTCAAGATACTACTGTTCATAAGAGGTGAGAGAAAGAACATTGTCATGTAGCCCCTGGGTGTTGGGATTCCCCATATCCTTAAGAATAAATTGGTCAGTCATCAAGAGAATATGAAATCTCCTCAGGCTGTCTTCATTTTCACAACAGGCTTACCTCCCTGATCTAATAAATAGAACATTGACTCTATGGGAGGGCTATGCTTTTGAACTGCTCCTTACTAAATGAATATTACTTCCTAACACCCAGTAGTCCTAGTCACATGTCATGTGCAAACATACTATAAGACTCATTTTCACTAAAATAAATTATTTTGAACAAATCAACTTATTTTAAAACATAGCATTTTCCCTATCTCACCTATATAGCCACAGAAAGAATTAACTGTCCTGTGGAATATGTAAAACATAAAAGATAAAGTTTCCAAGATTAACCTGAGCACGCATCACTCACTTTAAAGAAAATTGGACGAGATGAACTAGAAGAATTTCTTTGGAGCCTGAACAAAAGAGAGGTGAATGGGTTATTAAAGATAGGCTGATGTTATTCTAATATCTTTATGGGAGACTGTCTACTCTATTGTGTCTCTTTTTCAATGAGCATCTTTTGGGAAGCATAAAGTTGCTTCCTTACAAGGTCAGAGCAGAGTAATTGTACAGTGTTCTGAATTGGGTTGAACACACAAAGGATGCCAACATTTTCCCCTTGTATACAGTAACCTATATTAAAACTTCAACTTATTTCAATCCATCATATTTACACTTCTATTTTATTATATGCTGGATGTGTTTAATATATTACTGTAGCTGCACATATATACAGTTTATCATAACAAAATAGACACGTTTTGTGGAACATGTTAAATCGTTTGCTGAGTAAAAGAGACAGTGTGATCAGAACTTTTGAAGGTCTCTACACACAGCCTTGCTTCCTCAAATACTATCCAGACAAATACTAATTCTGGTTTTAGTTTTATCAGGCCATGAGGATCAAAATGTAAAGGAAAATACATAGAAAATGCTTCAATATAAATTACTCTGTTTCATTCTGTGTTATGACTTTACAGCATTTGTGTTCATTTTCTATGAGATCATAGTCCTATTCAACAGCAGTTTTTTCATATTTCCAATATACTCTATAGAAAAATAATTGTTGGTAACATTCATGTTGTTAATATTATTACTAAAAATATTCCTTAGAAAGTGCTTAGCCCAGAAAATCCCGAACTCAAAGAAGCCTTTTGCATAGAGTCGTTTTTTTTGCTTTTGTCTCTGTAATCTACCATCCTTCCCTATACTCTTGGCTTTTAATACTCTGCTGATAGGATTTGCCTCGACCAATGGCTGCATATGTTAATAATACTCTTTAACTCACTAATAAACTACTTTGATGCTTGAATAAATTGAAATTTAAATAAGCATTTTTATTAAATCAAACATAATTTTTGTATTGAGAGAATTCTAATTGGGGACATAGGTAAACCATTAGTCCCTCAAACTTTTTGGTCTGGAAGATTTTACAGAGTTCTGCTAAGGGGAAATCACAGAGGTATGTTTTGAACAGTGAGGGTGAAAATCTCCTGTGTTTAATGTGTTTATTTTTCCCTACATGGAAATCACAGAGATCAGTGATTGATATATTACTTTCCGTATTTATTATGGAATGATTTATTGATTTAATTTATTTAATAATTAATGATTTAATACATGCAATAGTTGATTATGGTATAATCAAGTTTGTTGAATAACTTCAAATAATTGTCAGTGAATTTACACCATAGTTATAGGAAAACATAACATCTAAATCACTCAAATAGAAATTCTACTCCATATATATTTACCAACTGTGATATCTTATGAGGAAAATATAGGACAGTCTCAGAAATGAGGGATAGCCTCCTGAAGTATTATTGGCTTAGATGTGATAAATTATATAATATAATGAAATCTAAGGCAGTGTGTGCATGGCAACTTAGAGAAAGAGAGAGATAGAGATAGAGAGATAGAGAGATAGAGATAGAGAGAGAGAGAGAGAGAGAGAGAGAGAGAAAGCCAGTGGGGTTGCAGAGCAAATTCAGGAAGTGCAGAATGAGATGAGATCTTTTATTCTAAGAGCAATGGATATTCATTGAGGAAATGTTGGCAGGGGGTGACACCAATAGATTTTTTTTTTTTAATAACATTTTGGGCTTTAGCATTGAGAATGGATCTTAGAGGGTAGAGTAGATCTGGGGAGACATGTTAGTAGCCTATGGAGTAGTTAGCGGAAGAGAAAATAATAGATTTGCCTTAGATATTTCGTCAACAAGAGACGGATAACATTTAATATGCTTTCTGCAGATTTTTCGGTCACATCAAAGAAAACTAAACTCTAAACTATATAAATTAAAGTTAAAACAGCCCTAGAGAAGACATTAATTCACACATGTTAAAAAGAAGAGCAGTGCCTTAAGAGATTAAAGTGGACTGCTTCCATTGTGTTTCACTGGCATGCATTGCCTACCATCTGGAGGGTAAAAATTACTTGGAAAATGAAACCTGAAATGGAATTAAACAATATTTCATTTCCCTTGATATTTATTTATTTTCAGATTAAGCACCAATATCCCAAGTCATAGCCAAGATATAAAATACAGTGTGATTATTGTGTGATTATTGTTAAAAACTCTTCCCAATATTTCTCTAAAACTTACAAAATATTTCTGTTTATGGCAGAGTCTCAGCTGACACAGGGTCTAATATTATTAATCTAAGTTTGTTTTACAATGCTCACTTCTAGTCCTTCATTAATCTTAAACGTTTATATTTATATATATGAACATTAATGCAAACTCAATTTAATTTAGAAGCAAGAACAGTTGTTTTTTATTGTTGTTAGCTAAATTGTGTTTTAAGATTAAAAACTGCACATTAGAATGAAAAGATTTTTCTTTCCCAAAGCAGCATACATAGAACTACAGTCTCTGCTTGTTTATTTGCCTGTTTGAATGCCACGGTTTTTTTTTTTTTTTTTTACGGTTTTCAAACCATATCTCATAGCAAACTCTTTAGAGTTTAAATGTGTTAAATTGCAATGGGTGGAAAGTCAATATGAAAATTCTTGTTCTATTTCTAAAACATTTTCGTTAAACTAGTAAGAACAGATACTACACTTGATCTTAGTCAAAAGGCCAAGGACGGTGGCTCACGCCTGTAATCCCAGCACTTTGGGAGGCTGAGGTGGGCAGATTACCTTAGCTCAGGAGTTCAAGACCAGCCTGGGCAACACGGTGAAACCCTGTCTCTACTAAAATACAAAAAATTAGCCAGGCAAGGTGGTGGGCACCTGTAGTCCCAGCTACTTGGGAGGCTGAGGTAGGAGAATCCCTTGAACTCGGGAGAGGGAGGTTGCAATGAGCCGAGATCGTGCCACTGCCCTCCAGCCTGGCCAACAGGGCAAGACTCTGTTTCAAAGAAAAAAAAAAATCTGTGTGAAAAAAAAAAAAAAAAAACAGAGAGGTGAAGTAGTTGCATTGATTTAACAGGGTTGAGAAACAGTGAGAATAGCTAAATGATGATAAAAGAATATATTAAGGTAAATAAGCATTAGAAAGCAAGCAAGGACATTGCCAAAACATTATGTGTTTATCATCTTTCCTTTAAATCATTAAGGTCCAAGAATTTGGTATGAAATGACCTAATCATTTCATTTTTAAATGGCTATATCTATGCCACATTGAAAACCAAGGTCAGATATACCTAAATATAGACAATTATGTGGCATTTTCTCTATCATCTGGCATTTTGTTGTATATAAAACTCAAAGACACTGTGATTACAGATACCCCTTTAATCATATGAGGTTTTGATTTTCATACATCGGAATACAAAAGTTGGAGTATTTTTTTATTTTATTTACACTGGATAGAGGATTGGCTCTAATCATACATATTAAATCAAATAGTGTAGAATACTGGGAATTATAATAAGAAAACTAAACATACATGTACATGCATCTACATGCATATGTGAAGTAGCTGCTCTGGGAAAAATTTCTTATGCTTAGCATCATACTGACAGATCACACTGCTAATGTTCTATCTCATACAGCTTATAGAGAAAATTGTCTTGTTTCACTCTTGAGGCAGGAAGAAACAGAGAGAAGCACGTGGGATTTTGCTTTGGCAAATAGATTTCCTCCCTTTTTATTTTCATTTATGCCTCGTCACCTAATGCAAGCCTAGTTCAGAATATTAATTGTCTAAATAGGCTAGAAACATCTATGCCCTCATCCCCATGGCACAGTGTCTTAAAAATAACAAGTCCAAGAATTAGAAAATTTAATTGGTCTTCTTGGTACTAACAACAGTAACGATAGATAATAGAGATTAAAATAATCTTAAGAAAAAACACATAAATTCAAAATCCACATGTGACATGATAATTTAATTGTAAGAATGATTCCTGGAAATACATTTTTCCTATCAGACAGTAACTGAAGACAGTTACTGCTGCCTAACTTGTTCAAAAAACAAACAAAAAGAAATGTAAGCTAATTAACATTTCACTCCATATTGGACATGTGACAGATTTTAGCAGAGCATAAATATCTCCAGCCATTTTTTTGGACGCAATTATAGTCAACTTACACTGAGATTTCTTCATTTACTTTGAGGACATCATAGCTGGGTAGCAAATGATTTTAAAATATGTAGTCAGTGTTTGTTTTACAACTGGTATGAGTTTCACATGCATCTGTATATATAGCCATTGTCAAACTGACAGAGTACTATCTCTATGCTCTTTGTATCTTTACTTTCAGTTTCAGAAAAAAAAAATCAAAATGTTTGTTTTGTTTCACTGAATTCTAGTATTTCTATCTAGGTTGCTATCCCTTTATTAAACACATAAAAACATCTCACTACTAGTTTTTTTCTCTATGTGTCCCCTGATATGACACAGTGAAAGGAATATGGGTTCTGAAGCCAAAAAAAACTAGTTGTGAATTGTGATGCTGTTAGTTAATATTCTGCAAATTGAGGAAGGTGTCTACTTCAATAAATTTAATAACTGAATGTTTAATGGAACACATTATAAATAATGGGTGTTCTACAACGTTTAACTCATGTTTCTCCTTTCTTTTCCAGTAATGATGTTTAAATGACTTATTTCTAAAAAAAAAAAAACCAGGTCAGAAAACTTCAACATTATCTTAACACAGTTTTAATTTAATAATGTAGAATATATCTGTGTTGTTTTATTTTTAAACTCCACAAGCATATAGACTGTACTTGTCTCCATGCCCCATTTGCCATTATTACTAGTTTATAATCCACATTTTATTTCTTTGCTTTAATTGGGGGAAACATACCTAGAAACACATGCTAAAATATGAAATAGTGATTAAGAACAGACCAGAATTCTGCAGCCAGAATATCTGGTTCACTTTCTATCTCTGCAATTTGTTGGTCACGTGACCTCAGGGTTTTTTATTCACTCGTTATGTCTCATCTGTAATGAAGAGTCTAAAAGTGAGATGAGTTCATATATTATATATATATGAATATGTATGGATGTATATATATATAAGACATATATATATATGTCTTAAAGCGGAGTCTGACTGGTGTAAGTGTTGATCACGTTTTAGATATTATTATAAGCCAATTCCATTAACATTTTCTCCTTCATTTAACTTGTTCTAGTATTTGACATGCTGTGCCACTTACTTCTAGAAACACTTCTTTGTAAGATACATTGAATGCATTGTTCACATTTTTCTATCTTCTTTTCTGACTACTGGAATTGTTCTTCCTCATTGCAACGCCAACTACAATCTGTCATTGCTGTTTTTCTGGTCTCTCCAAATTGTCATGCCCTCACTAAATTCCCATTCTGCAACTTCATCTATAAATTCTATCCAATAACAACCAAATATATATCCCAGCCACTTTATGACTCTTCAATCCCTATATTAATAACAACATTCAAATGATCATCTTTGAATGGTTTAGAAAAGTTGTTAAATTCACCAGACATTGAACTTAATATTGTATATACCCCTGACCCTTAAAAAACAAACAAACAAATAAAGCCTTTGTGTCAGTTGGGAAACAACAGATGCTGGAGAGGATGTGGAGAAGTAGGAAGGCTTTTACACTGTTGGTGGGAGTGTAAATTAGTTCAACCATTGTGGAAGACAGTGTGGTAATTCCTCCAGGGTCTAGAACTAGAAATACCATTTGACCCAGAAAACCCATTACTGGGCATATACCCAAAGGATTATAAATCATGCTGCTATAAAGACACATGAACACATATGTTTATTGTGGCACTATTCACAGTAGCAAAGACTTGGAACCAACCCAAACGTTCATCAGAGATAAACTGGATAAAGAAAATGTGCCACATATATACCATGGAATACTATGCAACCATAAAAAAGGATAAGTTCATGTCCTTTGTAGGGACATGGATGAAGCTGGAAACCATCATTCTCAGCAAACTATCACCAGAACAGAAAACCAAACACCACATGTTCTCACTCATAAGTGAGAGTTGAACAATGTGAACACATGGACACAGGGAGGGGAACATCACACATTGGGGTCTGTTGGAGAGTGGGGGGCTAGGGGAGGGATAGCATTAGGAGAAATACCTAACGTAGATGATAGGTTGATGAGTGCAGCAAACCACCATGGCACATGTATACCTATGTAACAAAACTGCACGTTCTGCACACGTACCACAGAACTAAAAGTATAATAATATAAACATTATTGTACGATAGTCTATTATTTTTATGTGCTATCAAACACTATTTTTAACATTTTGAAAAAAAAAAGCCTTTCACCAGTCTCACATTTCTTTGAAGGAATCTTACTCCATCTCGTTTTAGAAGATGAGGAAATATTTCTATTTCCCTGTTTGCTGAACACATGGCAGGATTACATCCACCCACACTCCCTTGCATATGGGTTCCTTGTGCATGGTGGGTGTAACTAGCCATATTCAATGAGTTTTGAGTGGATGCGCCATGTTATCTCTAATTGTCAGTATTCTTTTTCCCTCTGTCACGGCAACTGTCAACTTGTAGGATAATGGCTACTTCATTAGCTTAGTTAATAACAAAATAGGAAACAAAGTTCTCGGCTAACACAGTGAATGTATGATGAGCAGGATACAAACATTCATTGTGATCAGCCATGAAAACTGCAAGGTTGTTTCTGCAGTATAACCTAACTTAGCCTGACCCTACCTTGACTTTCTTTCAGTCATTTCTCATGGTTAACTTCTGTAATTAATTAAGTGAGCAAGATAAATACATTATGGCTTCCTTTTAACTTAAAAATTTTAATGTTAAAAATAAAAGCAGATAAAAAATAGAAGACAAAAAGTCACCATAAGGGGACTATGTCTCTTCATTTTTACCAGTTATTAGGTTCTCGGCATTTGGATGAAGAAATGATGCTTTGCTCAGCTGTTCATACCTCCAGACGCCATGCAGCACCTGCTGATGTATAAATCCCAAACCTACTGTGCCTAATGCTGTCCCACTTATATACTATGTGTTAGCCCTTCCTCGAAAACTGCCCAGGTCTTTCTACTGTTTGTCATGTCAAAGCCAAAGTCCTCTGTGTGGCTACTAATTTTTTAATAATTTGATCAAAATTCATATCCTTATACTCCCCAACTTACGATATTTATTAGTCCTAAAGATAGTTTAGAAGACCCTTAGAAAATCTATTTCTATTTTCTCACATTTCCTATTTTTATTACCCAAATCTGAAGTCTATTCACCCTAGTTTTTCCTGTTTCTACATTTAAGCCATTTTCCTGTCATTTTTATTCTCTTATTTTTAATCAATTCTTCGTTATTATTTTTTAATTTCTTTAATCTCACTCATTATACAAATAACTATTTATAATCTGCAGTGTTACAACAATATCTAAATAGCAGGTGCTTAAAACAATGGTTGGAAAAAGAATTAATCCTATTTTTTTAGGAGGTTGTTATAGTTACACATGCAATGGATATGCTCTTGGTAAATAACAAGGATAAATAATTTTGTGTTGATAAAACAATTCCCTGCTTAATTTCAGTGACATGAAAAAAGTTTACAATTTAAGTAATGGTTATTAGTTATACAATTAATACATTTTTCAGATATCAGAGTTGTTAATTGGGTATTTTAAAATGTTTCCTATTATATATGTTGCCTCACAGAACAGAAAGCTTTTAGTCTTAAATGAGATGGTTCTCATTCTGTCATTTCTCCTTCTACTGAATTCCCCTTCTTCTATAACACTAATGCCAGAACTGGTATAGAAACCGATTTTTTTTTTTGTCATTTGATTTGGTTAGTTTCAAGTAAATTTGATCTTTATTTCTTTTCTGGAATTAAAACATCTTTATTGTTTATGCTTTCTTCTCAACCACATACCTGATGTAAAACTGTATTAAAAATAGAATCAATAAAATATCTCCACTGACTTTAACATAAAGTTACTGAAGATTAGATTTGTGCTGTAATTGTTTATTATGTAAACAGAGCATGCTTAACAATCAGGTTTTCAGGAAAATAGTGTCAAACATCCCCCAAAAAAGATTATGAGAGAAGTTTGTAGCAATATGATTGTTATCTGAGTACCTCCTTTTAGAGTTGAAATGAGGGACAGTGCACAGTTAGAAGATGCCTTGATATTCTATTTCTCTATGTGTGTGGGTGTATATGTTTGAAAAAAACTATATATATGAATTTGTAGTATACAGTTTTACATACATGCATCTATTATGCACACACTCATACACACATATGCACACACCTACGTGTAATTACCTTTCAAATTTCCTTGGATAATTATATGTACTCAAAGAAGGCAACCAACATATATATTGCTGCCAAAATATGAGTTAGATATTTTCACAGGCACTCTGATGTATCTCTACTTACTTACTTTTTTTTTGTCTTTAAGATAATGAATCCTAACTTACTTGGGGTAATGGGTACATTTAAGAATGTGATAGAATATGCAAATCCTCTTAAAAATTTACATATAATTTATGCACAATTTAGAGGATTCTTGGATGCTTTGCAGCAAAACCATAGGTGTCATACATAGAACATTTGTTAATTACTTTCTAAAATTATACTTAGTAATCATTATATTTTGTTTTAATATTGTTTGACTCTATTAACTTGAAATTCAAGAATTTGAGTTTCTGTGTTAGCTTTGCTACCAGGAATGTGTATGGCCTTAGGTTCACTAAAGTCTGAGGTTCTTCACCTAAAGAAAATCATAACTAAGATATTCTATATAAACTCCAGTACGAAGTGCCCACTATAGTTATAAATCATCTATCTTCTTTAACATTTCTTTTCACTATATACATTTGAGCCATCCACTCATTTCTCTTCTTTCTCCTGCATGTACCTCAAGAGAGGAATTGCTGATTTAAAAAATTTCAATTCAATCACATCAGCTTAGATGAAAATGAATTAAAGAACTACCTACTTTGGGGTATCTGTGGGTATGTATCTAGGTTATCAATAAAAGATCTGTGGTATTTTGCCTTCTAAGAACTACTAGCATGGACCCCATTCGTTTTTGAGCATAGCACTCATTTGCTCAGAGCTTAAACTTTTTTGATAGATGGGAATATTAAGAAATACATGCTACCACTTTTTTAAAAGCCTAAGTATACACGTCATAAATTTGTTTCTATATTGACATTTTTATTAACACATATCCTCTCTGAATGTATTAAGTTGAATTCTACAAACTAATACAGAAATACACAAAACAGTCAATAATCATCTAAAGATTTCGAGATGAATGTATAGAAAAAGATGAGAAATTTTTTAAAGAATAAGTATTTCACAGTGTCATTCTTCATAAATAATGTTTATTCCCTTCACAATCAAATATGAAGTATAGAACAATTATTTACCTAAAATAGTAGCCAGTGTGTTAATGCCAGCAGTGTTTACTATTTGACAGCAGATTAAGTATAGAGTTTTACAAATTGTTGCAAAAAATAATATCACTGTGCATATATGCATAATTATTTTTATCAATAATATGTTTAGGAACAAACAAAAAAGTAACAAGATTCATTGGCATGTCTCCTCCCATCTCTATTAAAGACACTACCATCTATCTAATTTCTCAAACCAAGAATCTAGGAGTAGCTCATAATTTGTTTCTTTCTGTCACTCTCCTGGTTTCTGCTGGCTTTATTTCCAAACTTTATCATAAATCCGTACAATGCTACTTGTCATTGCTTCTAGCTCAGAGTTCTATCATCATTTGCAACAGCCTCCTAATTGTCTCTCTGATCCAGCCTTGTTCTACCTAAAATCCATTCTTCAGGCCTTAGTCAATGGTCTTCTAGAAGAAAAAAAGTGACATTATTGTAATCTCTTGCTTTGTACTTAGTATTCTAATTAATATCATGGAGTCCTGAAACTATATGCTAAAGCCTATAGTGTAAAAGCCCAACTTTCAACAGAGGCCTACCAAGCTCTCTATGATCTGCCTTCTGCATCCTTTTTTGACTTTACCTCTTACCAATCTCCCTCCAACTCACTATACTGCGCTTGGCAACTTGCTTCTCCAAAATATGCTTGAGATCATTCCCACATAGTGGATTTTGCACTTGCAATTAGTTCACTGCACTTCTAACACTCATCCACTCAATCTGTATTTGATCGACATCTTTTCATAATTTAAGTCTCACAAAGGCTACTTTGATAACCAGTAACTCTAGATCACAGGTCCATATTATGTGGCTGTACGGACATGTACTCATCACTTATGATTAAACATTATCTTGTTTTTGGCTTGCCTACTGTTTGTCTCTCTGGTCCTGACAAGAATGTAATTTCCTCAAGTGCAGATTTTGTTTTTCATGACTTTATTCCTAGAACTAAGAATAGTGCCTTTCACATATTAGGGTATCAATGAATACTTGCCTATTGACTAAACTCTAGGCAAGCATGACATGATCAAAACAAAAATTAAAATAGAAGACAGCATTAATCCTGACTCTTCTAACTAGCAGTGTGAGCTTTGGCTAGACATACAAACTCTCTAAGGATTAATTTTCATTTTCAATAAGATGAGAAAATGCTTTCAAGATTTAATATACTTCCAGTATATAATGATAGCTTTTTATTCATTTTGAAAATTGTTTAATCCATGAGTTTAAATATTGTTTGATTGTGATGTGACTGGGAATTTATAAATTTGTGCAAATGACATTATTGATGTAGAAAGTGACTTTAAAAACCAGAAAAATGATGTTGAGAAACAGCTGAAACTCGAAATTTAAGATCTCTTATCAGATAACATTGAAGTGATTATAATATTGTGGTTGCAAATAGATATTCTAATATTATTGCATTCAGATTACTCCAGTCCTGGCTAGTGATGATCTTCTTAAAAATATAAATTCTGTATTTCAGAATACACATAATTATTTAAACTTAGTGAAAACACAGTTGTAATTCAGGCAGTGCTACTCTGAACAGAAAGCTGTCAAGTTTATTGTTTGAATTAATTGAAAATTATTTGGCTTTATAATGAGATAAGCCATTAATTAGAGCCTCACATTTAACTTGGAAATGATATGCGTTTTTGACCTTGGAGAAGAAGGAAGACAACAGAAAGGAGATGGTAGAAGAGAGATATGATAGCAAAGAGAATTATAGAAGGGGGAAAAGGAGAGTAGTATAAATAGTATTTTAGTTATTATTTATTTATTTATTAGCACTTACACATAATTTTTCTTTTTACAAAATACATGTGATTACGTACTAGTGTTCTGCCTTGAAAAGACTATTAAGCAAGTTTTATGATGTACCATGTGTACTCAATTGTATTTCCTATTCAAGATTTTGATGACCCATCTTATTGTGAGAATGGTAGAGTTTTCATAAAGATAAAAATATAAGGAATCAGAAGGGAGTCACAGATTTAATAAAAAGAGAATAAGACCAATGCTTATACAGAAAAATTAATATTGTATTAACCACAAAAAATAAATTGTTAACTTACCATTTTTGTTCAAGATGTACTATTATAAATCAACTAAACTATTTTGCTTTTGCCTTTAGAATTTCATCATCTTTTTTGAGGAGTATATATTCCTACAATAAATGTCCAGGTACATCTTTAAATTTCAGCAAATGTCAGAGCAGAACAAATTCTAGGTTACAGCATAAGTCTTTGCTGACAGCTGTGTAAAGAAGCATTTATTTAAATGCAATTTCATATTCTTTGACTTGGAAGAAAAATTGAGTTCATGCCAAAATGAAGGCACCTGTTTTAAAAGTTTATACTAGAGGATAAATCTTTATTTGTTGTAGCTTCTCCATCTTAAAAAGATATGTTATTATTTCTGTGCTCTGGCTTTTGAAGAGAAATGATTCAATATTATATATTTGTAAGTTAAATATTACATATTACACTTTCAGTAGTACACATATATATGAGGGCAAAATCGTCTTTCATTGTTTTACATAAACAATTTCCAAAAGAATGTACTTAATTGAGATAGTCATGTGCTTTGAATAATAAGCCTAATACTAGTTGAAATTATCTTTGATTAATGCTTACAAATTATGTTCAATTTAAGCTTTATGCATATATCAAAATGATAATCTTGGATGAAAATAACACATTTCAGTTACTATATAATATGAGATGATTAGGTTGATCGTGTGACATAGTCTAAATTTTATAGTTGATAAGTGTTATAGTTACTCACAAATGTAAACCTCCTCCCAGAAGGATGATTAGAATGGCTGCAAGTCCCTAGTGTTTCAGGAAATGTTCTGAGAACTTCTAACTTCTAGCGCCATGCAATGTTCTACTAAAATATAAAACAAAATTACTTCCATGTTCAATTAATTTTGTAAACTGCTGCGTAGTATATTCTCTACTTGGACTTTAAAATACAAAGTAGTTTATTAATGTCATTGAAAATACTGCAGTAATGAAAACTATATAGGTTTTGCTCCAGAACTTGTACAACTTTATTGAACATGGAGGTGCTATTATTGTTATAGTTATTGTTTTGTTTGAATTGTTTCATTTTGTAACATCTATTAGCACCTGGTGGAACACTGTGGACCTCTGGGAAATGCTGATCCCACTTAATGTGAGAAATGGAAAATTCAAGGTTATAGAAGAGAAATAAGTCACAGGATCTTTATTTCAGGTTTATTTTCATTGTTTGTCATTTCTTTTTACTCTACCAAAGTGGGAGTCTATTCACAAACTCTCAAAAAAAGTTACTGGCACTTGTGTGTAAAAAAGACTATTGTTCAAAGATGCCTATCAGGATTATAAAGCAGTAAAACTCTCTAAATTGTCCGGTGTAGTTTGGATATGTGTCCCCACCCAAATCTCATACAGAACTATAGTCCCAGTTTTGGAGGTGGGGCCTCGTGGGAGGTGATTGGATCATGGGGGTGGCGCTCTCATGAATGGTTTAGTACCATGCCCCTTTGGTACTGTAGAGTGAGTAAATTCTCAGGAGATCTGGTTGTTTAGAAGTGTGTGGCACCTCCTCCCTTGTTGTCGCTTCCTCCTGCTCCCATCATATAAGAAGTGCCAACTTCCCCTTCACCTTCCGCCACGACTGTGAGTTTCCTGAGGCCTCCCCAGAAGCCAAGCAGATGGTGATGATGGTGACATGTTTTATTTACAGCCTGCAGAGCCATGAGCCAATTAAATCTCTTTTCTTTATAAATTACCCAATCTCAGTTATTCCTTTATAGCAGCGTGAGAACAAACTAATACAGTGCCTTTCCAACAACAGATTTTCTGCCTATTTCCTGCAAGATTCCCTCTCCACCCTTGGCATCCAGACCCTAGAGAGAAACTCTTATTGTGTCCTAGGCTGCTCTTCTTGGAATGGGACCCCACAGTCTGGACCCCAGTCTACTTGCTCATCTCATGAAAACTCATCTGCTCTTTTCTATCACTTCCTCATGATCCTGCTATCATTTTCTGACTTCTAACCATCGTATTGACTTCATCTGTCATTATGATACACAGTACTTTTTCTGTCATATCTTTGCTAGAGATCCCCAATTATTTTCCTTTGGTCAGATGGAGTGCACATATGCTAATCTGGCACTTGAAGCTCGCCCTGTTTTACCAACCCTCTACTATTTTATTTTTGGTGATCTGTGATTAAATTAAAAACCAAATTACTTTTTTTCCAAATATATTTGCTTGTTTTATCCCCTCTGTACCTTTTTGATTCAATTTCAAACCTATCACTGTACACTTCTCACACTTCAAAACTCAATATGAAGGCTGACTTTTCCATAAGCCTCCATCTATTCATTACTTCTCTTCTAAAACTCCTCTATTTTTGTATTTTATATTCATATTAACTGTATTTTAAATATATTTTCATATTTTCCTGTGAATAGATAAAAGTTAACACATTATTTGTTTCTGATAAATTGCATTTTTAGGGATTTAGCTTGCATAACCACAAAACATGGTAATCTCGACAAACTCACATGGCAGATAAGAGTGTCGAATTAAAATTTGAGGTACATGTAGCTACTCAGCCTCTTTCAGCTTTCATACCCAGATTTCACAATCCATATTTCTCAAAAATGGTCTACAGAAATTGCACATCCAATATTACAGTACAGGAACTATAAAGTACTGGAAAAACACTATATATAGAAACAGAGTCAGAGAACTTATCATTTCTGGGGAGAGTCACTGTATGTAGCTCCTTCTCTCACTCCTAGTTTGGCACTCTAATCAAGTTATGTAATTCTACATTCCAACAGTACATTTTAATTAACCTGATAAAGACATAACAAACTTAGTCTTCTGATATGTCTGCATGAATTTTATATTCTCTCTGATTCCAAAGACTCATTGCATTAAATATATCAGGATGCTAAGGACACAATGCCACTCTGCTATTGTGAATTTTGACATATAAATATTGCTCCCTTTTGTGTTGTCATTGTAATTCCATAGCATATTTTTGTATTTCTAGATAAAGATCTGAATGTGCTTGTTTGGATGGATGGTTGATGGGGCAAAATAGATTTAAGAATCTTTAAGATATTATATTTGTATTTTAATAAAATAGTATCAAGAGCTACATAGACTTCAAAATTCTCTATTCTTCTTTTATCTACAGATACATTTACTTAGATAAACCTTGGTTTTCTCTAAGAATCGGACAAAGAGTAAGACCATTTCAGCATTGTCACACACAAAAAACACCCACTGAGGTGGGTCAAAGAAAAGTGTCCCTGTGGAACTATAACAGGGATAAACTGGGCGGTCAGAAACCTGAAGCGTGAAACCTGAAACTGTTTCCCTAATTAAACATAATCTTTTGTTTGGAGCCATCATATTTCCTGGCAGAGGAAAATAAAATATTTTAAGAAACTCTAGTCACTTTCATTCTAAAACAGCTTCAATGAGGTAAACAATCAGTCAGCTTTACACATCAGTATCTCACTCACTGCCCCCAGATTTTTCCCTGAGATTCCTCCATTTCTCCAGAGTCCTTCTCCTTCTGAGAAGTTTGCTACATAGCAAAGGGGCCAACCCACTTTAGTCCTGTCTGCAAGGTGAGACACAGAGACCCAGCTCTGTAGCTGCTGCAGACATTTCTCACCTTTGATCTTAGAATACTGGCTCTTTCCTGTGGCCCATGAGGGGACTGATGGAGAACAACCACTGCCACCCTTCAGCCAACTCCACTGCAGGCAACTCTAGTGGCCAGAACCCACATAGTATGTACAGGAGTCTCTTTGTCCCCTGGGAAACCTATTGGAGTTGTTTG
This sequence comes from Colobus angolensis palliatus, assembly GCF_000951035.1. Taxonomy (NCBI): domain Eukaryota; kingdom Metazoa; phylum Chordata; class Mammalia; order Primates; family Cercopithecidae; genus Colobus; species Colobus angolensis. The sequence continues at coordinate 10,831,506 of NW_012113919.1, read as the reverse complement.
GGGTGGTACATGGACAGCCAGCTAGGCTTACTTTTAACCAGTGAAAACTCACTCCTTCCTGTATGCATTTTATAGAAGTCAGCTCTTGTATCCTCTCTTTTCCATTATTCCCTCTCTTTCCTTGGCTTTCTCTTTTTCCTCTGGAAATACCAAACATACTTAACAGATTTCATAGCTCTGCAAACTCAGCAAGTGAGTGTTAATTCCTTATATATAGAATAACATCTTCATGTTAAAACAAGATTTTCTCTAGAGCCTTCTCCAACCAGGAAGAAGAAGAGGCAGAAATCCACGCCTGGTACCATCAACTGCTGCGAAAACACAGTTTCCTAAACTTCCATCTTCTTCAGACTCAAAATCCCTTTGATCCCTTGCCGTGTTTTACTTCCTTTGCAACGCTGGATGTAATTAGAGTGTCAGACACCAGGGACAAGATAACCTACGAGAATTAGTATCTATTGTTCTCAGCCATAAGCCTCCTCCACTACCCAACTCCTTCTAGCTTGGGACAAATGGAAGGAAAAGCCATGCAGAAACTCAGGAAAAAAGAAATAGCCTCCTTCATGGAAATGTAATTTCACATCACTTTTTTAAAAAGCTTTTATTCTTATATAAAAAAGTACTATACTCTTTTCTATTTCATTTCTGTGGTTATTAAATTTACTATCTCAAGATTGCTTCCACAAAACTATACCCCTCCTTTCTTCCTTTTCCTTTATTCTCTCCTTTCTTTCCTTCCTTTTTCTTTCTTTTCAACATTTCCTGTCCCATAATTTCCTTCAGATACATTATTGACATAATTATAGCCACTGTCCCCTGTATATCCCAAGAAAGCAAAGCAAAGAAAAAATTGATTGCACTCAAAATCATTACTAGAAACTTTTAAAGCCCCAAAGGTAATTTCCTTATTATCAAGCAAGACCGATGTCCAACCCTGTTCTCATCGTCCTAACATGAGCAAAGTAAAACCTTCAGTTTTTACAAATTTGCCCAAAGCCTACTGTTTCATATATTTATCTTTCAAGACATAATTTATATATTTCAAATTCATTTTACCCAAGCACAGAGAAGCTTGGCTAATGAGAACATATCTGTGGTTACAGGCTTTAATTAGAAAAAAAAAAAAAAAGCCTGCAGGAAAAGTCTCATGGCACAACAGCATTGTATGCAGGAACAGAGTGCATGGTTGCAAGATGGATTTCATCTTCCTGCCATAAACCTAAATACTCAGGTGTTTAGAAGAATCTGAGAATGTAATGTTGTATCTTGCATCACTGAATGGAAACCACTGATTTCAGCTGAGTCAATAAGAGCAGACTAAGTGCATTCCAAACACCAATTATTCATAATGATATTAATTGCTATTGTAACTATTGCCATCCACAATAAAAGAGAAAGACAACTAAAATTAAAGTTGCTCAACATCCCAGAAAATAGATATAAATTGTTCACATGTCACTGTACATAATTTAATTAAAACAAAGTATATTTTCTTGTCAAGCAGATAGGAGAAGTGTGTCAGCCTTGCAACTTAGTAACTGCATGACATTGGAAAATGTCCTTTAGTAGTGATGCTTCAGTTTTCTCTTCCTCAGTTTACATGTTAACTCTACATCATTGTGTCATGGCAAGAAATAAATGAGAGCCTTTATATAAAGTACTAAGCAGTGTCTGGCATAAAAATGCTCAATAGATGTTGACTATGTTAGACTAGTCTCTCTTGTAAAATTCAAGATGAGTTATTAACTAGAAGGTTCTAAACTGAAGCTGCGACGAAAAAAAATGTAATTCTTCAAAGAACAGAATGAATGACAAAAAGCCGCTTGACAGAGCAATTCTAACGACCTTGGGTTTTCATAGTGACACTTTGAAATTATTGTCTTCATAAAGAAATGTGTTATGCTAAGTATCTAAAGAAAATAGAATAATCAAGACAATTTGCAAGGCTTTTGCCGTTAACTAATTCCTTTTGTAAGACTGAATGTCAAAACATGAAAAGTAAACCAGTATCGTAATTAATATAATAATCTAGGTACCACATCTTTTGGTGCAACAAAGAATATGGCATTAATGGAATAGGTTTTAAAAAAAAAGCAGGTTAAAATGATATGACCTGGATATGGTCCGTATTTAATTTCAGTTGTGAACACATACTTAAAGGTAATTCACATGGTGAATGAAAAGAATCAAATACTTGAAAACAAGTTAAGCAGGAAGAAAATTAACATATTTTAGGGCTAGCTGTAATCATCACAATGAAATATCTTAAATCTTGTCTTTGTTCATTTGAATACAACTTAGCAGTACAGCCTTAAGTACATTATACTAATTTAGATTGGGCCCTTGTCTCTAGGCCTAAAAAATTACATGAAAGGGTACTCTTTGTGATGACTGTATCAAGATTTATTTTTTCTTGAGTCCTAAACTTGGGTCCTTCATTTACAATTTATGTGACTGACATAGCATTTGCCTTGAGGAGATTATATTATACATTTTTAAAGCAAGTGATTTCATTCTGTTTCAAGAGAATGTACTTGGCATTAAACAGTGCATGAGCTACTTTTATCAGAAGTACTGTTTTGTTTGTTCTATGTGTTTGAAATTCAGTAGGGAACACAGAGAGCAACATATGTTTTTCAACTCAGTTTAAATAGAAAATCATGCCTAACTGACCACATTATCACCCTATGGCTTTCTGGTATACATCATATCCAGAGAGAAATCCTTTTTCTCAAATTCCAGTAAATATTGTGGCACTAAGTTATCTTACTTCTTTTGCATTTATGCATTTGAAGTATGGTCAATTTTGTTCTCTAAGTGCTGTCGTAAGCAACTGCTGTTCTGAACATGTTTTGTTGTAATTATTTTTAAGCACCGGAGACATTATAGGAAATACATTACACAGATATAAGAATTCATTTTTCTTTCAAATATCCAGAATCCTTGTGCTCAATGTCTTAATTCACCTGAAAGTTCATAACAGAACATTCTATGTAAATGCTTGTGTAGCCGACCTTATGGAATGCAGGTCACTTAGTGTCATTAGAGTAACATATTAATGACATAACATGGCAGATTAATCTTCTTTCACACATGCTACTTTTGCCAGTGCCCAAAGTTCAATGGTTGTAAGATTACAGTTTGAAAATCAACTAGTTGTTTTCCAGATATACTACATTGATTTGAAAGGGAAGACCCAACCCACCTCTGTTCAATGTATAACACACTGGATCAGTTGAAATCAGTGTGCAGTCGTGGATTTTGTATTTTTAGAATGCAGACTCTAACTATCTCTGAAAGTTGAGCAGTTCATTTGTAGGGGGAAATATTGTGTCAGACTTCTAAAAAAAAATCCCTCAAATATTCACGGGAGTCTCTAATGATAAAAACAAGTCATCGTTTAGCATAATCTTTCAATTATTTGTTTCTATGGGTGAGAGGAGGGTAAAATGTAATAGGAAGGTTCTATGTTGTTTATAGTCCAAAGACACACAAATTCAACCTGGTGAAGGAACAGTCTGACACCACAAAACACAGTTTAGCTAACAAAACAAAACTATAACAGAAGGCAACTTAGCATCTATTTGTACATTGATTTCTGCATTCCTTTTCTATGTGTACGTGTATATACAGCTTTAAATTAGAACCAGTTGTAACATTTTATTTGTTCCCTTATTAATGAATATATTAAAATTACCACCTTCTATTTACTTTATATTTGTATGAGAATCATGATCTTACCCTTAAGACCTATATCCTTTAAAATTACTTTCTCTGAGCCCAAGCTTGCTTTATCTATCATTTGGGAATAATAATAACACCTAACCCATGGTATTCAAAGAACCTAATGCTTTTAAGGTTTGTAAAGTTTCTAGTTCCCTGTTGGCAATGATCAGACATTGAAAAATAGTTACTAATAGTTTTCTTCTCTCTGATGAATGCCTTTATTCTGTTTTATTAAACCAGTCTTTAATAAATGTCCTTTGTATGGCCATCCTCCATGAACTGAATCCCCCCAGAACTGAACCTTTCCATTCTCGTGGCTTCTGTTGTAATTTCTACCACATCGCAATAACTTGGCTTAGGTAACTGCCTTTCCTAGTGTACTATATCCCACTTGTGGACAGAAATAAGACAATGTCTCCTTTTTTAAAACTTGTTCCGTAGTCTATACACGTATCATGTCTTAGATGTTAATTCAATGGAACAGCAAAATGACAGAAAATAAATCATCAGAGCAAAACAAATATTTCTCTACCTCCAACTTCATCCACTATGATCCTATGAACACGCCCTTCTCCCACCCATCCCTCATTCTTAGGGATCTTTTCACCATCATTTTGCCTTATCTCTTTTATTTTCAGTCCGTTAGATCACTACTTCAGCATTTATGTGCTTTACTTTTTTGTCTTTAGAAAAAAAAAAGAAATAAAAACCACTTTCTCGGGAATCAACTCAATTTTCTAGCTGAGCATCATTTTATCACCTTCTTTCCCTTACAACCATCCTTTCCAATAGTTGTTCGTATTTACTGTTCATTGCATTTTATATTCTCTGACATCTGGTTTCTGCTCACAACCGTACAGTTATCCCAAGGCCATCTATAACATCTACATTGGCCTGTATTTTAATGGGACTCTCAGCAGCATTCAGCACCGTGAAAAATGAGAAACACCCTTCCCTCTTGGCTCCTGGGTGTCATTTCACCAATTTCCCCCAACCTTGTTGAGAGCCTCTTCCTAGTCTTCATTGCTTCCTCATACTTTTCCTCCATATTTAAATGTGCTCAGGCACATTTCTGAGACTTCTTCACATTTTACTCTAGATACTCTTTCTGCAAGATCTCCCTCTCAGTGATAGCTTTAATAACCATGTAAAATATCATCCAAGTCATTCGTTCTCAACTTTACACATTAACATAACTTAGGATGTGCTAATGTACTTATAAGTTATCAGTACTACCTGGGGTTTCTAGATATTTATGAAGTATACCAGTGACTCTAATGTGCAGACAAATCTGAGAATCCCTGGTATAGGTGATTATCTACACTAATGGCTTGTTACCATTATATATTTTAAAGTATCATTTATCATTTAAAAATTATACTATTCCCAATAGTCTTTAAATATATTCTTGAATATTTTACCCAGCTCTCTAACTACAAACTTAAATTCAGCTGCAAACAAGTGGGTAACAACAAGGGAGCTACGATTAGAGGAAAAAATCTGAATCAAATCATTTGGCAATGCATATGGAATTTTTAAAATATTAAACATATATGTATGTGTGTATGTATATATTTTTTGTTTGTTTGTTTGTTTTTTGAGACGGAGTCTCGCTCTGTCACCCAGGCTGGAGTGCAGTGGTGCAATCTCGGCTCATTGCAAGCTCCGGCTCCCGGGTTCCCGCCATTCTCCTGCCTCAGCCTCCCGAGTAGCTGGGACTACAGGCACCCGCCACCATGCCCGGCTAATTTTTTTGTATTTTTGGTAGAGACAGGATTTCACCGTGTTAGCCAGGATGGCCTGGATCGCCTGACCTGGTGATCCGCCCGACTTGGCCTCCCGAAGTATTGGGATTACAGGCTTGAGCCACCGCGCCCGGCCACACATTTACATTATTTAAGTTTTGAAACTGAATGTAAATATATGCAACAGTTTCAAAAAATAATTGCATGATCGAGTTAATAACTACTCTCTGTAAATGACAGTGTCATGGATGGGTGAATGGGTGAATGCACTCTGACCCATGTTGAACACACTGTGTTAAGTGTGCTGACCACACAGTTACATGTACGATTGATATATAGTTGCAGATATGTAGCTATAGTTACTTTTTAAATTAAAATTCGGGGAGCAGTAAATATGTATGATATACTGATATTTTTGGTAAAGATAGATCATATTAAACCTGTGAAAGAATATTGAATATTGGGACCCCAAACTCATTATGACGAAGGGAAAGTTCAGCTTGGGAACTGATTCATACAAAAACTGCTTTCCTTTAGTTCCCAAACACATTGCTGTAATTTCACAACTTGCATCATAGCCTTATTTCCTCTACTCTCTCTTGTTTACTTATCTTACGTAAAATGTAGATTTACTGAGCAAATGACAGTGCGTAATTGAGTTTTTCTCCTACTTCCTCTTTTCACTTCCAACAAGTACATTTACTATGGCAAATCAGAGCCTCACAAGAATATAACCATCTGCCTCATTGCCTACTACCTCTGCCTCTTTTTCCCCTCCTGTTTGCCCCTTTAAATCCTGAAGTTCACAAAAGCCCCCTGAGAGAAAGCACAGGTCACAGAGGTTCCTGTGGCTCCTTAGACACTCTTCCAGTTCTGAGAATACAGCAGTGACCAACACAGATAAACGTTCCTATCCATCCAAGTGATAAGACTCTGAAAATTAATCAAATAAACAAGTTGAAGTATGCATATTATCAGATGCTGATAAGAAAAATAAAGCTAAGATGTCCCTGGGACTTAGAGAGTAATAGGACAGTGAAAGTCTTAGAAATGTCCTCATTGGGAATGTGACCTTAAAGAAAATTTCTGGGAGGGTGAGGTGGGAGGATCACTTGAGCCCGGGAGTTCAAGACTACCCTGGGTAACTGAGCAAGACCATGTATCTACAAAAATAATGAGAATAATAACAATAAATTAGTAATAATGAAGTTGAGATAAAAGAAAAAGTCTGAAGGAAACAACAGTGATAACTATGTGAATATGTGGGGTTTTTACAGCTGCCAAAAGAAACAAATGCAAAAGTCCTGGAGGAATAGAGACTTAGTATGTTAGAAAAGCAATATGAAGTCCGCCTTGCTACAGAGAAATAAGGGAAGAGTGGTGAAGCATCAAGCGGGAGGCATAATGAGGGAGGAAGGAAGCCTTGTAGGGGCTTTGTGGGACTTAGGTTTTGACTCTGTATGATGTGATGACATGTTATGGGAGGTTTGAATGAGGTTCATTCTGCCTAGCACAAGATCAGGAAACCAAAGAGAAGACTCAAAAAGACCAGTAAGGAAGATATCAACCGTGTTCAGGTGAGAAGAGATGAAGGCATTGACCAAAGTGTCTGTTGCGTCATTGAGAAAGATCAATTTTCACTGTGTTTTGGAGACAGAGATAACAGCATGTCCTGCTGGTTCTAATCATGTTGAGAGAAAAAGAGAGGAGTCTGGAGTATCTGACAAGATGAAAGAATTGGGTCGTGCTTTACTGAGGTGTTGGAGAAGCCATTTGTGTGTGTGTGTGTGTGTGTGTGTGTGTGTGCGTGCACGTGGGTGTATGTGTGTGTTTGTGTGTGTGTGTGTATGAGAGAGAGAGAGATTATATGTGTTGGGAAGAATTAAGAGAATTTCTTTTAATAAATTTAAAATATTATTAGATATAAAAATCCCTAATGTGAACTATTCCTCCTTCACCCCATAAACAGCCTAATCCTCAACTTTGGCTAAATAAACCTCCACTCCATTGAGACCTGCCTCAATCACTTTTTGATTCCCATATCAGACCAGGCATGGTGGCTCACATCTGTAATCCACCACTTTGGGAGGCGAAGGTGGGTGGATCCCTTGAGTCCAGGAGTTCAAGACCAATCTGGGCCATGTGGTGAAGACAAACAAACAAAAATTAGTGTGGCACATAATGCCTTGTGCCTGTAATCTCAGCTATCTGAGAAGATAAGGGGGTAGGATCACCTGAGCCCAGACATGTCCAGGCTGCAGTGTGATTGCACCATTGCACTTCAGCTCCAACCTGGGTGACAGAGGAAGATCTCATCTCCGAAATAAAACCCCCCAAAACCAATTTTGCAGCTACTAAAAATGAACAATACTAGCTATTTATTTGAACCTCTAAATTAGGTTTATCCTTGCAAGCATAAACTGCTTTAATATCCAGCTCCCCAAAACAAAGGAGCTAATAGCTATAGGCCATTCCTGAGGGCTTCAGTGAGGAGTTGCAAATGAACTGGGCCTTAAATAATGCAGGTCAGCCAGAGACACGTAAGTTCAGAGAGTTGTGTGGGAGGAACAAAGAGAATGAACAAAGGCACACAGATAACACATCGCTATTGATCTATTTCCTTTGAAGTTTTATTGAATTTTAGGTAGTTCCAATATCTGCATTTTAAAACTTTCAACTTATGAAAGTTTCTGTTTGATCAAACTAGACATGGCCAAATAATATTAAAAGGAACAAGTGATAATAAATTAAATATTGTCTTAAGTATTCCACAAAATAACCTATGGAAAAAAAATGCTGATAAAGAATCAGCCTTCACTGGGGCCGTGCATGGTGGCTCACGCCTGTAATCCCAGCACTTTGGGAGACCAAGGCAGGAGGATCACCTGAGGTCAGGAGCTCCAGACCAGCCTGGCCAACATGGTGAAACCCCATCTCTACTAAAAATACACACACACAAAATTAGCTGGACATGGTGGCAGGCATCTGTAATACCAGCTACTTGGGAGGCTGAGGCAGGAGAATTGCTTGAACCCGGGAGGCGGAGGTTGCAGTGAGCCGAGGTTGCGCCACTGCACTCCAGCCTGGGCAACGAGAGAGAAACTCCATCTCAAAAAAAAAAAAAGAAAAAAGAGTAAGCCTTAATTTTAGTCTGTGTACATACTATAATGTTTTCAGAGAAGTAATTCATGATATTTCAGAAAGATACATATATTTCAGATAACACATGCCATTGCAACCTATCCTAGAGTGGATTCTGGATACTTTAGCACAGTAATATTTTCTAACATTAATAACATTTTTCCTTAATAGAGAGAAGTCTTATTTAGGAAAAAATAAAATTCAGATACAAATAATGAAAAATAGCTATGTGTTACCAACCCTCAAATCAAAAGAAATTTAAAATAAAGTAAAAATTATGTTTTATCCTGTCTGTATTTTTGTTGTGCTATTGAAGAATTTTATTACTTCTATAAAAACAGAATTATCTTTTTCTAGTTGCTTATATGTATTATTAGACTTTTTTTCCAATGGAATATTTGAGTCTATTGCTGAAATTGCTGTCTTAGGTAATTCAATTAAACGATCAAAGGTAAATTTTTTGAAGACAGTTGCCATATAATAGAAGGAGGATTGAACACTCTATTTGTTACAGTAGGTAGCTAGTTAGACATGAGCAGGACAAGCGAGGGACCCCTGCCGCCAGTAATATCAGGGGACCATCAGGTGATGGTCAGGAGGTAGTTAAACTGGCTTGCTAAACTAATGATTGGTTCCAGCTGGTGCCAGGGAAAGGCAATCTTTCAATAGATAGAAACACCTAAAGTTGGTGATCAGCAGCTTCCCAATATGATCCCTAGAGTTGGGCAAGTGGACTCATGCATACACAGTAACAGACAAAACTGGCAGAGTTTAACTGGTATATGACCTTCTAGCAACATTTGATTGGTAAGGAAAGAACACCTCAAGTGAGCGTGCTTATAACCTCCCTAAACACACTGCTCATGCAGCCCCTTCCAAGTGCTGGCAGGCCACTGTGCATGCGGACAACCCACCCCAAGGGAAGAATCAGAGGAGAAGGGATGCAAGACCCCAGAAGCATGCCAACATATTAAACCCTAAGTCAAAGGTAAAGCCAGGTACTTGATCTCTCAAGTCACCAGCTTGGCCTTCTTGGCCGAACGTTACTCCCGTTCATTCCTGCTATAAAGCCTTTTAATAAACTTTCACTCCTGCTTAAAAATTTGCCAGAGTCTCTTCTGCCTTATATCCCTCAGACAAATTCTTTCTTCTGAGGAGGCAAGCATTGACTTTGCTGCACACCCATATGGATTTGCTACTGGTAACACATTCTTAAATGAAATATTAGTTTCCTAAAGAGATCTCGACAGTGCATTTCATGAGAAAGTATTATTAATTTTCATTTGAGCTAGACATAAGAATTAAGAATGGGGGTAGGGAAAATATTAGTGGTAGAAGATTAATAAAAGATTGATGTTTTCTTTAACCTCTGTCTACCCTTTGGGAAATTCAGGAATAGCAGAATAAAGATCTGAATCTCTAGAATTTGAATGTTTATGTTGTTTACTTGAGCTTTTTGAATAACAGTATATAGTACCTATATGATAAATGACTCTTGTTGTTATTTTCCCCTACCTTCTGTCCTCCTGCCCTCCGTTCCTTCTTTCTTTCCATTAGCTCTCTCCAAGACTTCTTTCAAAATGATATAGAAAAAACACACAAGATTTCACTTCTCACCATGATTCTGACATTGATATGATCATTGAGTGATCATTTTCAGCAATTCCAGCCTATCAAAGTGTGAAATAAATTTTTTGAAAGTTCTTTTGTATATTCAAAATTCTGTAACACTAGTGATTTTCTTCTTCTCGTAGCTTATGATAAGCACTAATTTCGACTCTGACGTTTCAACAGGAGCACTTAGATATAGATAAGCAGGAATGTTCAAGAATAACTCAGGAGTATTTTATTGACAATGTTATCATTGAGACCAAGGGGTCCTCTTCCCACCAACTGAAGGAATTACACCTGGGCGCAACTTCCTCAAGTCTCAAGGTCTAGTGTATCTGGTATTCTTTGTAACATATTTCAATATTCAATAGCCAAGTTCAGGTTACTTGGTGCCCAAATGTATATTGTTTTTCTCTTGCTTCTGAGAACAGTATTAAACTGTTCCTATAATATTAGAAAGGAGAAGAAGGGTCTCTTTGCCGGAAGCGAAGCTTACAGAGTGTTCAGCCTTAAATGCTTTCAGGTATGCTTTAGGTCAAGCATACTTCTCCAAAAGTGATTTAGAGAATGAGGCTCACAGGCAAGCAAGCCCTTCTGCCTACAAGTCGTAGCCTGTTTTAAAGATTGTTTTTGTTTAGCCAAGCCCTTTATGTGGCATACTTAGCTGAGTTTACTTCTAAACACAATTAGTTGATGTCTATAAAACAAATTTGAACTCAATCATTCCTGGATCCTCATTAATTTTAAGTTTAAATATATAACTTGAATTCTTATTCAAAGGTTATGTACTTCTTCATATTTGGTCCCAATAACAGCAGGACATTTGTTATGTTTTACTTTCAGAATTGATGCAACTTATTTTCATCTTCCACTACCCTCAACTTCTTTAAATATATTACCTATTTTGTCTTTTCAGCATTCTTAAATGAGATTATTGATTTTTCTTTATACTCCTTGTCAACTCTTTGCTGATAAGAATAGACATATAAAATCATTCTTGTAATAAAAGGTCATTTCTGATGAACACTTAAGTCTGTGCTTCCCTGTGACAATGGGCCTATTAGCTAAGAAAAGTAAGCCACCAAACTTGGTGAGACCGTAAGTCCTCACTTAACATTATGGTCAGGTTCTTGGACACTGTGACCTTAAGTGAAACAATACATAATGAAACAACTGTGCCATTGATAGGAAGTTTATTGGTGTGTGGGTACATGCACAGGCATAGGGGATCAAAATATCCATTGTGTGGGCAGGCACGGTGGCTCATGCCTGTAATCCCAGCACTTTGTGAGGCTGAGGTGGGCGGATCATGAGGTCAGGAGAACAAGACCATCTTGGCCAACATGGTGAAATCCCATCTCTACTAAAATACAAAAAAAGTAGCTGGGCGTGGCCTGTAATTCCAGCTACTTGGGAAGCTGGAGGGAGGGGAATCGCTTGAACCCGAGAGGCGGAGGTTGCAGTGAGCTGAGATGGAGCCACTGCACTCCAGCCTGGAGACAGAGCAAGACTCTGTCTCAAAAAAAAGAAAAAAAGAAAAAAGAAAAAAAAAATATATATATATATAAATATATATATCCTTCATGTTTACAAAGGTAATCTTTGCCTTGTTGATATTATGAACAATTTCATTCCTCAATTCAAATGAGAAAAGTGAGATCAAAAGACAAACGCTTACGTATTTTAAGAATTTAGCTGCATCGATTGTGCTATTTGCTACAGTGTTATGCAGCAATTTGTACACCTTGTCTCCAAAATAGTTCATTTCCACCTGGAAGCATTATCTTTTCTAGCCCAGCAGGATCTTACTGGAGGCATCACTTTGTAAGGTAAAACTTATAGATGTAAATAATTCATAAGAAAAATTTAAAGATGACTTTGAAGGGTAAAAAAGACATCAGTTATTCCTACCATAAGTAACAATTTAATTCATAAAATTGCAATTTTTGATGAGCAAAGATGTTAAATGAATTTAAAAGATAAAAGTTTTGGAATATCTTGAATGCCAAGAGAGGGAATGAGTAGAGGAAGTGAAAGGAAAATCTCTGAACATCTTTGATATGGATAATAAAATAGTCATTACTGTATTTTAAATGTATTAATCTGACTTCAATTCTTAATAGGCACTGGAAAGAGTAATAATGAACAGCAGAGAGATGATTCAGACAATGTTTAAATAACTCAGGAAAAAATGATTGAGACTAATGACAATCAGAGAGAAGAGTGAAGGACATAAGTCCCAGAGAGATGACAAATGTGGAATCTAAAAGAACTTCACAACTGTTTATGGGGTGAAGGAAGAATAGTCCACGTTAAGATTTGTATACCTAATAATATTTTAAATTTATTAAAAGAAATTCTCCTAATTCTTCCCAACACATATATAACTGCTATAATCTCTCTCTCTCTCTCTCTCACACACACACACACACACACACACACACAAATGGCTTCTCCAACACCTCAGTAAAGCACAAACCAATTCTTTCATCTTGTCAGATACTCCAGACTCCTCTCTTTTTCTCTCAACATGATTAGATCCAGCAGGACATGCTGTTATCTCTGTCTCCAAAACACAGTGAAAATTGGTCTTTCTCAATGACACAACAGCCACTTTGGTCAATGCCTTCATCTCTTCTCACCTGAACACGGTTGATATCTTCCTTACTGGTCTCTTTGAGTCTTCTCTTTGGTTTCCTGACCTTGTGCTAGGCAGAATGAACCTCATTCAAACCTCCCATAACATGTCATCACATCATACAGAGTCAAAACCTAAGTCCCACAAAGCCCCTACAAGGCTTCCTTCCTCCCTCATTATGCCTCCTGCTTGATGCTTCATCACTCTTCCCTTATTTCTCTGTAGCAAGGTGGACTTCTTACTGTTTTCCTAACATGCTAAGTCTCTATTCCTCCAGGACTTTTGCATTTGTTTCTTTTGGCAGCTGTAAAAACCCACATATTCACACTGTTATCATCACTGTTACTTCCTTCAAACTTTTTCTTTTATCTCAACTTTATTATTACTATTGTATTGTTATTATTGTCATTATTTTTGTAGAGATGTGGTCTTGCTCAGTTGCCCAGGGTAGTCTTGAATTCCTGGCCTCAAGTTATCCTCCCACCTCACCCTCCCAGAAAGTTTCTTTTTTTTTTTTTTTTTTTTTTTTGTATTTTTAGTAGAGACGGGGTTTCACCGTGATAGCCAGGATGGTCTCGATCTCCTGACCTCGTGATCCGCCCGTCTCGGCCTCCCAAAGTGCTGGGATTACAGGCTTGAGCCACCGCGCCCGGCCCCAGAAAGTTTCTTAAAGGTCACATTCCCACTGAGAACGTTTCTAAGAGTTTCACTGTCCTATTACCCTCTAAGCCCCAGGGACACGTTAGCTTTATTTTTCTTATCAGCATCTGATAATATGCATACTTCAATTTATTTATTTGATTGTTCTCAGAGTCTTATCACTTGGAGGATAGGAACTTTTATCTGTGTTGGTCACTGCTGTATTCTCAGAACTGGAAGAATGTCAGAAATGTAGTAGAATCTGAGTAACATTTGTTCATCAGAGAAATGAGAGTTAAAGCATCTACCAGGCAACTGAAAAGTATGTCCTAAAGACTTTAAAGCATTATGGACAAAGACATTAACACTACTTTTCATTGGTGTGTTACTTTACATTATGAAAGAATATTCTTAAAAATGATTTCATTTACTTTTAACAAAACTTGATCTTACAGAAAGAAAGCTAAGCAGAAGAGTTTGTGTGAGGAAAATTTTTTTGTAATTAAAATAATGCTGAGTATAATGAACAAAATTATGTACTATTGACAGAGGAGGCAGTTAGGAGTTGGTTGGGCAGATAGAGAGGGAGGGTTTCTTCTCACCTAGAGGCCATCAAATTTCAGATGATAAGGCCGGTGGAACCCCACTTGGACAAGTCCTTCTTCCAAGGCCCACTAGACCACCCTGTGCTGGACCCCTGACTGCCTCACAAGTGATGCCCCCTCACAGTTCGAAGCAGCTAGCATGGTCATCTCCCCTTTTCCCCTAACGGCAGTTAGGGTCACCACTCCAGTGGGGGAAATGACAGAGGACACAGTTAGGGGCTGGTTAGGCAGATAGAGAGGGAAAGTCTCAGGAGAAGGACAGAGAAGGGCAACATTCACAGGAATAACCATGGGACAGCACCTACAATGCGTCTGCAGCTAACGGGAAGAAATGTGGTTAAGAACTTCGCCTTCTGCCAGGATATTGCTCAGAAGGGACTGTCCCAACTTAGGTGCAGGCACAATAAATCAACCTAACTGTCTTAACCTGACTCAGATCATGATAATGTCATTAACATGACATTAGCATTGTGGTTTTAGATCCCCCACGGCTTTCGCTTAGGCACTCATGGATAATAACCAAGATGGATTCACTCTGGCCAACCCTGGACATGTGCAGATGCAACAAACCTAGGAGGGAATTTTACCCCTCCCATTTGGGCAAAGCCCATAGACGACTTCCTGGCTTCTGCCATATAAAAGAGCCTGAACTCAGCCCCATTTCTGGAAACCTGATTTCAGGGCCCCTCTCTTTGCCTAGAAGTTTCCTTTTGCTTAATCAATTCTACTCTATTCACTCTCTGGTGTCTGTGTGGCACAGAGGTCTCTTTCATGTCCTGGAGACATTTTCCCCATTGTCTTGGTGATTAACATTTGGCTTCTTGTTATTTACGCAAATTTCTGCAGCAGCTTGAATTTCTCCTCAGAAAATGGGATTTTCTTTTCTATTCACATTGTCAGGCGGCAAATTTTCCAAACTTTTATGCTCTGCTTCCCTTGCAAAACTGAATGCCTTTAACAGCACCCAAGTCATCTCTTGAATGCTTTGCTGCTTAGATATTTCTGCCGCCACACACCCTAACTCAATGGCTCTCAAGTTCAAAGTTCCACAAATCTCTAGGGCAGGGGCAAAATGCCACCAGTCTCTTTGCTAAAACACAACAAGAGTCACCTTTGCTCCTGTTCCCAACAAATTCCTCATCTCTATCTGAGACCACCTCAGACTGGACCTTATTGTTCATATCACTATCAACATTTTTTTCAAAGCCATTCCACAAGTCTTTAGAAAGGTCCAAACATTTTCATATTTTCATATTCTCTTCTGAGCCCTCCAAACAGTTCCAACCTCTACCTGTTACCCAGTTCCAAAGCTTCTTCCACACTTTTGGGTATCTGTTCAGCAATGCCCCACTCTACTGGTACCACTTTATTAGTCTGTTTTCACATTGCTGATAAAGACATACCCTAGACTGGGCAATTTACAAAAGAAAGATTTAATTGCACTTACAGTTCCACGTGGTTGGGAAAAACTCACAATCATGGTGAAAAGCAAGGAAGAGCAAGTCAAATCTTACATGGATGGCAGTAGACAAAGAGAGAGTGCTTGTGCAGGGAAACTTCCCCTCATAGTACTATCAGATCTTGTGAGACCCACCCACCACCAGGAGAACACAATGGGAAAGACCTGCCCCCATGATTCAGTTACCTCCTACTCAGTCCCTCCAACAACAGGTGGGATTTCAAGATGAGATTTGGGTGAAGGCACAGCCAAACCTCATCAATACCCTTCTCTCCATTTGGGCTGTTTATTTCTTCATGTGAGAACTCAACACTGTCCAATGAATTTAAGCAGCATCTCTATGAGACAAATTTTCTTCTGTTAGGAAACACATTGCAGAGATAGCCTATCAAGTCCCAAATCTCTCTTTATGTCTGCCTGGAAAGTATTTGGAGGTAAAGTTACAGCCAAACATTTCAATTATTATCAAGCCACGTAATGTGATGAGATTTCTTTCCTTGGGGAGCTTCATCGAACCTCTGCTCAAAACCTTTAGTTTTCCAATTACACACACTCCTCTGGCCACTCATCAGAGACCAAGCCTATTGCCTCATTTGCAAATGGAAAAGTTTACTGTATGATAGGGAGGAAGAAGAAAGCCTAGTTAGACAAATGTTTGCTTCTATGCTGTCTCTGCAGAAGGGAGGGAACCAGTATGACTATTAATCGTTTTGAGACACATGTTATGTTTCCAGTTGCAAAGGCACTTAAACAACAAGGAAGAATTATGTTTGAAGGTTAATCATTCTCATTTTCTGAGATGTCTTGCTTTTACCCAATCTCTGACCTGCAAAATGAAGGAAGAATTTAGTGAATGGCCTAGAACACCCCTTCCATTGAGACTTTTGGCCCAAATTCTGCTACTCCAATGTGTCTTCAGGGCCCCAGGTTGGAAGTCTAAAAAGGCAACTAGGCTAGGAGAGCAAAGACACCAACAGTGGAAAGCTAGGGCTTTGCCATGGTAAGGGTGACTGTCCCTGTTGACTAGCTACTCTGGATCCATGGGCAGTACCTATGACAGCTGATGGGATCCAGGGAATACGGGAAGAAAAGAGGAGACAGGGGATGCCTATTCTCTCTCTCTCTCCATCTAAGGACACTCTGAATGGGGGAAGCAGACTAAGGGCGTAGCACTGATTCAGCCCTCCTGGCAGTTATATTGGGAGAAGTTGCAAGGGACAGTTTTAGTGGACTGGGGAAAAGAGAAAAAAAAAAAAACAAACCCTAAAACCACCTCCAGAGAGGCACTAGCTTCTACAGCTGGTTCCCCTGGTCCATCCTGCCCAACTTATCCAGGACTTCCAAGACCCCTCTCAAACTTACCCCATTCTAGCAACCCTCTTTTTAGGTGGCCCCTGGCCCTACTCATGCCCCTACAAAAGATGCCTTGTGAATATGGCCCCATTAAGCTACAGGTTCTCTTTTCTATACAGGACTTAAAACAAATTAAAGGGGATCTTAGTAGTTCAGATAATCCTGATAAGTAGATAGAAGCTTTCCAGAACTTAACCAAAGCATTTAAACTCTCCTGGAATTCTGTGCTACTCTTAAATCAAACCCTGACTTCTGCTGAGAAATAGGCAGCCCTGCAAGCAGCAGAGAAATTTGAAGACAAACTTTCTGTCTCATACAGTGACAGGAAAGGGGAAAAGCATTATCCAGTTGAGAGGGTAGCAGTGTCCTTGGAGGACTCTAAATGGGACCTTGATGAAAGCATCAGAGAATGGAGAAGGAAATTCTTTCTAATGTGTATATTAGAGGGCTCACAAAGAACTAGGGCCAAGCTCTTCATTACTCCAAACTATCTATGATATACCAGAAACCAGATGAAAATCCTTCAGCCATTTTGGAAAGGCTGAGAGAAGCTTTAATAAAACACACCTCCCTGTTTCTCAATTCAAATGAAGAACAACAAATATGAAAGGAAAAATTTATTACCCAGATGAACAAGTTATCAGGAAGAAGCTAGAGATATAAGCCGTAGGACCAGATAACACCTTATAAAACCTCCTGAAGGTGGCCACCTCGTCTTTTATAGCAGGAACCAGGAGGAGGCTCAGGAGAAAGGAAGCACAAGAGAAAGGCAGAGGCTCTAGTGGCTATTCTGCAGGCCTATAAAACCCAGGATTCCTGAGGTGCCCCTGTTAATTGCTACAGGTTTAGCAAACCAGGACACTTCAAGGATTGTCTAGGCAGCAAAAAGTAGCCGCCTTGACCCTGTCTGGCCTGTGGTGGGGACCACTGGAAGGCTCACTGTCCCTGGAGGTTTAGGTCACTGGGTCCAGAGCTAGTCTCACAAATGGTCCAGTAGGATGGAAGGGTCATGGGCTCAACTCCACAACTCCAATGGCTCAGACTGCCATTACCATCTAGGAGCCTCAGGTGATTCTGGAGGTTGAAAGGAGTAGGGTGAACTTCCATCTGGACACTGGAGCGATACACTTTCTGATCTCCCCTCCAATCTGGGCCTCCTCCTCCTGTAGCATGACTGTGAAGAACAACTCAGGAAAGACTTTAATCTGATATTTTCCTCAACCCATAAGTTGCAACTGGGTATATCTCTTATTTACTCAGGCCTTTTGAATCATGCCTAAAAGCCCAACTGCTTTGTTAGGTAGGGATCTTTTAGCTCCTATGGGATTGATCATCCTTATAGATCCAGAGCAAACACTTTGTCTTCCTCTGGTGGAGACCAACATTAATTCAGAAGTTTGAGAAACTCAAGGAAAAATTGGCAGGGCTACAACCACCATACTCGTTCAAATCCATCTTATAGCTCCCACCTCCTTCCCTAGCCAGAGGCAATATCCCTTTGTGATGGTTAATAATGAGTGTCAACTTGATTGGATTGAAGGATGCAATATTGACCCTGGGTGTGTCTGTGAGGGTGTTGCCAAAGTTGATTAATATTTGAGTCAGTGGACTGGGGAAGGCAGACCCACCCTTAATCAGGTGAGCACCATCACATCAGCAACCAGCAAATATAAAGCAGGCCAAAAAACGTGAAGAGATGAGACGGGCCTAGCCTCCCAGCCTACATTTTTCTCCCATGCAGGATGCTTCCTGCCCTCTATCCTTCCCTCTAACATTGGACTCCAAATTCTTCAGTTTTGGGACTCAGACTGGCTCTTCTTGCTCCTCAGCTTGCAGATGGCCTATTTTGGGACCTTGTGATCATGTGAGTTAATACTTAATAAACTATCCTTTATATATATAAAGGAAACTCTTTCTAATGTGTATATTAGAGGACTTTTATACACACACACTAATATAGAATTAATAGGATATGTATATTCTGTTAGTTCTGTCCCTCTAGAGAACCCTGACTAATAGAGATTTTGGTACCAAGAGTGGTTCTAGAGGAACAGAATACTAAGGACGGAGTTCTTTCATCTGTTTTGGGGTTTCTGAAGTTGGCTGCTTAATGTGATTAGACCCCAAAATGCTAAAGACTCTACTTCTAATAGTATGGAGAACACTGATAGTCCTTGGTGTGAACTGTTTAGAGAGTCATGCAAAAAAAACGCATTTGACACTC
>NW_012113919.1:10718399-10812288 GCF_000951035.1 Colobus angolensis palliatus | reverse complement strand
CCATCTCAAAAAAAAAAAAAAAAAAAAAATGCCTGTGACACTCTTGAGTCACCAATCATGAGAAGCAAGAAGTTTAGCAACTCTACACATAATACCTTTGATCATATTTGAAGAACCAAGGAATAGTGAAGCTGGTTGGTTGCTCCTAAGTTCAGTGGACAAAGTGATGAATGAAAATGATGAACTCAGTGATTCTGTCTTCTGGCTTCAGAAGCAGTTCTGAGCCTCAAAATCTGCTAAGATTGCCCTGACTGAGAGTTTTATCTCCTTGAGAGAAATAACTGAAATTGTGGAAAACAAATGCAAGCTCTTATCATGTGAGTGGCTGACCTGCAATGAAAGATGCATGGGCAGCCTTGCCAGGTGTCTACTGTTAAAGTGAGGGCATTGATTGGAAAAGAATGGAACTCTGCAACTTGGATTGGGGATGTGTGGGAGGACCCTGACGAAGCTGGGGACACTAAGTTTGTAAACTCTAATGAACCTATTTTGCCAGAAGGAACAGCTTCCTCATCCCCAGTAATGGCAACATCCATACCTGACCCATGCTGCCATCAGCCTTTCCACCTTTGTCTAATGAGATAAACCCTGTGCTCCCTAAGGGAACAGTGATGGACTCCCCTGAGGCAGTTGCCAGACAAGTTAATATTGATTCTCTTCAGATGCCATCCCTAACACCTCTGTTTGCTTCTACACCTATAACTAAAGTCCCGGCAGGACCCTAGAGGTAAAGTTGAGAGTGTGACCCATGAGGAGGTAGACTACACTTGAAAAGAACTGTTTGAGTTCTCTAGATAAACAGCAATCTGGAGAACAGGCATGGGAATGAATATTAAGGGTGTGGGATAATGGTGGAAAGAACACAGAGTTGGATCACACTGCATTTATTGATTTGGACCCACTGAGTAGGGACTATCCATTTAATGTTGCAGGTCAGGGAGTTAAAAAAGGTTCTAAGAGTTTATTGCTTGGTTAGCTGAAATATGCATTAAAAGATGGTCCACCATGAATGAGCTGGAAATGCTTGATCTCCCTTGGTTTAGTGTAGAGTAAGGGTTCCAAAGAGTTAGAGAGATTGGGATGGTGGAGTGGATTAGTCACTCATCCCAGCTGGGAGGGTCCAGAAGATATACCCTTCACCAATGCCTTGCAAAATAGATTTGTGAGGGCAGCACCTGCATCTTTGAAGAGCCCTATAATTGCTCTTCTCTGTATGTCAGATTTAACGGTGGGAACTGCAGTCACTAACTAAAATATTTCAACACAATAATTGGATCCTGAAGTAGCAGGGGCCAAGTGGCAGCACTCAACCATCAAAGGCAAGGCAAAGTGGGCATAGTTACCATAATGGACAGCAGAGGCAAAGTGGCAATAAAATAGACTGACACCTGTAGAGCTCTGGCATTGGCTAATCAATCACAGTGTTCCTACAAGTAAAACTGATAGGAGGCCTACTGAATTCCTACATAAATTATACAAACAGAAAACTTCTAGGTTGAAAGGACAAAAGACTAATTTGAATTATAAAAACAGAGAATCACAGCCCCTCAATTTCCAGACTTGAGCCAGTTTACAGACACAGAATCCCTTGAATGAAGGGAATGCCATGTCCACCTGAGGAATGATCCCATTACATTACCAACAATTTATGCAGATAGTGGTGCAAATATATGTGATTAGGGAGGACCACAAAGAATCCCCCTTTGATAACCCAGACTGGATTCTCTTTATGGATGGAAGTTCTTTTGTAGAACAAGGAGTCCATAAAGCAGGATATACAATGGTCACCCTGAATGACATTATTGAAAGCACACCTCTCTCACTGGACACAAGTGCTCAACTGGCTGAGCAAATTGCTAGGGCACTTGGATTAAACAAAGAGAAAGCAGTTAACATTTATACTGATTCCAAGTATGCTTTCCTAGTCCTCCATGCCCATGTCACTATTTGGAAAGAGAGACACTTTCTTACATCTAATGGATCTCCCATTAAATACCATCAGGAAATTAACAGACTAGTATCCTCAGTTTTCCTTCCATGGGAAGTGGCAGTAATACATTGTAAAGTCCACCAAAAGAGGATAGGTAAAATAACCAAAAGAAACAGATTAAAAGACCAAACAGCTAAGTTAGCAGCAAAAAATGTCCCAGAGTTCCAATGCACTTGAGGCCCCTCTGATCTGGAAAGACTCAATAAGAGAAATAAAACCTCGGTATTCTCCTGCAGAAATAGAATGAACTGCCACTCAAGGATACACTTTTCAGCCTGAAGGATGGCAAACTTCCTTTGCCTGCCTCCAGCCAATGGAAAGTTCTTAGAATCCTTTGTCAATTCTTTCACCTAGGAAAGAATAAAACTTATCAATTGGCCCAAAGGCTGTCCTTAGGTGAAAATCGGCTAAATACAGTCAAACAGGTTGTTAATGCTTGTGAAATGTGCCTTGAAATTAATCCCATCAACAGACAGCTTCTCTCCCCTGGAACCCAAAGAATGGGCGGCTACCCAGGGGAAAACTGACAGTCAGATTTCATCCATATGCCAAAGATAAGGGGCATCCGGTACCTCTTGGTATGGGTAGATACCTTCACTAACTGGGTGGAAGCATTCCCATGACAGAAAGAGCCTCTGAGGGGACAAAGTACTAATTAATGCAATAATTCCTCACTTTGGACTCCCTAAGTACTCCCAGAGCAACAATGGCCCCTTATACAAGGGCTGTCACCCAGGGGGCCTCAAAAGCACTAAGCATACCATTGTGCCTAGAGACTACAGTCCTCGGGAAAGATAGAAAAGATGATATTATCAAAGGACCTCAGAAAAAATATCTCAAGAAACTCATTTCCCTCAGGTCACTCTTCTTCCCATGGCATTATTGTGAGTGAGAAACACCTCTTCAAAGACAGGTTTGAGCCCCCTTGAAAAAAATGCATGGACGACCTGCCCTCACCAATGATTTCTGACTAGACCAAGAGACTTCTGAATTGGTTAAACATGCGACTTCCCTGGCTCACTCCCAACAGGAATTAAAACAACTGTTGGAAGTCACACCCCAAGAACTAAAGCCACCTCTATTCATTCTAGGAGACTTGGTACTAGTGAAGCCTCTCCTGTCTCTGTCTTCCTCTCCAGGACCAAATTGGGAGGGATCTTACACTGTCCTTCTCTCTGCTCTTTCAACAGTGAAGGACATTGGAATAGATGCTTGGATTCATTGTACTCAAGTGAAGGCCTGGGGAACTGAGGGAATTGCCTCCACTAGCCCAGAAAGGCACCCAAAATATCAATGTGAAGAAATTAGAGATCTCAAAATAAAAATTATAAAAGATAAGTAACATATCGGGCCTATTGATATTCTTTCTCTGGTGTTACCCATATGACTTTAGGTACTTGGCATCATTGCATTTGTTCTACCTTGCATAGTTAAACATGGGTGTTGCTGCCCTTGCCAGCAACTAATCTCTCACATTTATGAACAGTGAACACTCTCATTACTAATCCCATCATCTGAGTCCCACTTTATCCCTTCTCTGTCGAAGTCTTTCAATTATCTCCACTTTTCCCCTCACCACTCATCAGTGAATATTGAAACACCTTTTTGTTGCATATTTACAGGGAGATTTTGATTACCCATGGAGTCTAAATTCTAATCTAATAGATCCTTTGGGAAAAGTCAACTATTATTTGGAATCAGACTTTCCAACATCCAATTGGAAATTGGGGTTGTATTTTGCATATTGGGGTACTGTTTTTTATATTCTTCTCATAGTTTTGCCTATAATTGTTGCTCTGCTTTGGTTGTAATTCTCACTATAAGGCAACTTTGCCAATGATCTCTTAACCCCAAATACCCAAGGGATTATTTACTTGCCTAAGCAGCTATTTTTCTGCTAGGATTTGATGTCTTTCACAACGTGAAACAGCTTTAGCCACAACATTGCTCAAAGTGATTAGCCTGTTTTGCTCTCTATTCCTGTTTTTTTCCTCTCTAGCTCTTTTTAATATATAATTTATATTTATTCCAACCCTACGCAACTTTCTTAGCTAAATAATTGTTTAACATCTGCTTATATTATGAATAGCTTTTTTATATTAGCTTTTTAAAAATAATATGTAAGATAGGAAATGGAAATTATCTAATCCATCTAACCCAGGATATAACAAAAGGTTAGAATCTTAGTAATTGTTAGATTTGCCATGAATCTCCTGAAAAAATCCACCCCATACTTATATGAGTTTAAACCTATAACCAACCCTTGCAAGCAGGCACCACAAATTCCAGAGTGGCCACAATGCTTCTGCAGTCCTTCCATTGCATCCCCTCCACTGATACAATTTATAAGAAGTCCTCCACTGTGGACGGGGGCCACCCTCAAAAAAGCTATGTACATCCCCTTTGGGATGTCACAAATTATGCATGTAGTAAAGAATTTCACTTTACTGTCACCACAATTACCACCGGGAGTACATCTTGCACTCTGGCACATTTACCAGAAATGCTCCAATAAGCCAAATACGATTAACAGATACCTCTCACTTTCTTAAATGTTTCCAACCCTTTTCTGAAAATGCAACAGTAGCCCCAGAAATCCAATCATTTAGACTACTGGTTTGGTACAAAGATGAGGGGGGTACCCACCTCAATAAGAGACGATTCCCCTAGTAGTCCTCAATACCCTTTGTTTCCACGTGGAGACTAACAACATGGAACACTATATGTTACGGAGCAGAGACTCTTATTAATTAAAATTTTTATTCTTCCAAAGCTTTTGCTTATCAATTATTTAATGGGACTAGAGGTATTAAAACTTATCAGAACAAGAATTTTCAGACAATTAATGCCTACATTCAATGTGTGTGGGCAGATTTAATTGTTGGTGCCTTAAAAAACCATTCTGCCTTACAAAAGGAAAGAACTTGGACTGGTGCTTCTTGGGGTCTTTTAGGAAATGAATCATCTGTCCCAAATTGTACATTCAGCCAGGACATACAGAAGTGGGTGAACTTGAAAAAATACCACTATCTTTTGTGCATCTCAGTGACTGTGGTTCATCTGTGCAGACCAGCAGCAAAAACTCTGGGCCTTGAGTTGCCTATACTGCACAGTGGTACGAGGGATGTGTTCACTGCAATGGGTGTTACCTCTAGATGGCTCTTTACAAATATACCAGTATCTGCTTCATGTAGTCCCTTCCCATTAAGAACATACCAAACAGAAACGAGGAGTAGGTCTTATCACCTTGAGTGTAATAACAGCTGTTACATCCATAGGTGACTTGGTGGAAGGAATAGTTTACAATGCATATACAATTCAAAATACATCAAGTGTAATTGAACAACATGCTGAAGATGCTGGTCAGGGTTTTAAAGCCCTCCAAATGTCATTAGATTTACTTGCCAATCAGATGATGGATCGTAGAATAGGCCTTGATTATATTTTAGCAAAAAAATGAGGGGTATGTGCTATAGTAAATACTCCTTGTTGCTTTTATGTTAACTCCTAAGGAGGGTTGAATTTGGAGCCAACCAGCTACTTCATAGAGGTAAATTGTTAAGGGGTGCTAAGACCCATTTAGCTGGAGATATATGAAATACCATTAAAGGATATCTCCCTTCAATGGCATGGTTCCTCCCCTTATTAGGACTTCTGGTAATGATTGTCTTAGCTCTGCTTTTTGGACTCTGCATATTAAACCTTCTTGTAAAATTTGTTTCTTCTCACCTAGAGGTCATCAAATTTTAGATGGTGATGCAGATGGAACCCCACATGGACAAGTCTTTCTTCTGAGGCCTGCTAGACCACCCTCTGCATGACTCTTGACTGCCCCACAAACGATGTTCCCTCCCAGCTTGAAGCAGCTAGCATTGTTTTCTCCCCTTTTCCCTCAACCACAGTTAGGGTCACTACTCCAGAGTGGGGAAGGAGAGAGGAGGCAGATAGGGGCTGGTTAGGCAGATGGAGAGGGAGGGTCAGTGGAGAAGAACAGAGAAGGGCAATGTTCACAGGAACAACCATGGACAGCACCTACACTGCCTATGCAGCTAAAGGGAAGAAATGTGGTTAAGAGCTTCCCCTTAAGCCAGGATGTTGCTCACAGGGACTGTCCCGACTTAGGTGCAGGGACAATTAATCAAACTAAATATCTTTAACTTGACTTTGCTAAGTATAATATCATTAACATGATATCAGCATTGTGTGTTTAGCCCCTCCAAAGATTTTGGTTAAGAACTCATGGGTAATAACCAAGATGGAGTCAGTCAGGCCAAACTCAAGCATGTGCAGACACAACACCCATGGGAGGAAAATTTACCCCTGTCATTTGGAGAAAAACCTACAGAAGATTTCCTGGCTTTTGCCATATAAAAGATCCAGAACTCAGTCCCGTTTCTGGAAACTTGCTTTCCAGCCCCCTCTCTTTGCTGAGGACTTCCTTTTTGCTTAATAAATCCTATTCTACTCACTCTCCAATGTCTGCATATCTCATTCTTTTTGCTTGTAGGACAAGAACTTGGACTGAGCTGTACTAGGGACTAAGCAGACTGCAACACTATCACCTCTTTTCTTGAAAAATAATGCATTACTGTTATATGACAAAAAAAGACCCCCCACTACCCATGTAATCTAGATTTTCTAGTAAATACGTGGCTATGAGTAAATTACATATTATCTTTATCCCACATCTAATCTTTCTCTCAAACCTGTTTGGATATAAAATAAGATTGCATAGCATGGAATAACAAACTCATTAACAACAAAGAGACATCCATTAATTGCTTAATCACAATTTTCAAAGGCAAACATGTAGGCAAATCTGTCTTGTAGACAATTACAATGTAAGAGAAAATACTAATGCAAAATGTAGGTTGCCAAGAAGCCATCTGAATACAATATTTACAATGATTAATGAAAGATCTGTGCAGTTTTAGTGCCTTTGGGCAGTGAGGAAAAGCATTTTTCTTTTCCTTATCAGTTCTGGGAGGCTGTTAGTAGTGAGACTGCTTGTCAGAGTATGTGGAGGAAAATAATTTGTTGCTCTGACAAAGATAGGAAAAAACCTGAGTGAAATGTGTATAAGACAGGAACTTTGATCAAGTGACCAGTGTTGTGAGAGACATCAGGACATTTGCATCATACTGAGAAAGCAGCTTAGAAATATAAGAATCCACAATGGAATACAAGACAGAGAAAAGCACATAGAAACATAAAGTGAAGAGAGTGCATTCCTACACATAGGATGGGATGAGACAGTTCCAGCCTCCAGATGAAAGTACTTTTTTAGGGAACGTTAAATCTGACATACTTTTGCAGTCCCATCCCCACCCTTCTCTATAAGCAGACCATTGTTTCAGGCCCTTCATTATCACAAAACTAAACAAAAACTTACCTTTTGCGCAAGTCCTAAAACATTTACTTTTATTGATATAAGGTCCAGAAGCCATAATTATTTTTCCTTAAATAACTATAATTATTTTTAAAAGGTATTTTATCTCTACTAATGTTAGATGTTGCATTGGAAATGTGTATTTACTTTTTAAAGAAAAACATTACTCATCAAAGTCACCTATTATGCAATTATCACAAATCAAGAATATTTAAAAAGTTGATATTTTTATATTCTATGATTTCTTACCTTGTTCCATAACTAAAGGAATAGAATAAAGGGCTTGATGATGTCATAAAGGAGTAAAACTAACTTTTAAAGGCCATTTTGGATTTCTTTTACTCACACTTATTGCTGAAATTTTAGACATTTACAACCAAACAGCAGTACTTTGGGGATAACTTTTTTGTGTTCTATTTTGCCTTTTTCAAGATAAGATCAAATTTTAGTATAATGTGATTTAAGCTCATTTGCAATTTACACCTGATAAAAATGCAGAATTCATTGAATACTCGGGGACCTCTGTCTTTTTTTTTTTTTTTTTTGCCTCTAATCTTCAGAATACACTGGTTTATTTTTATAATTGAGAATAATACATGGAAAATATTTTCATCTTATTGATGAAAGTAAGTGTTTGATCCAGCAGGCGTTAAAGTTCAAATGCACAGATAAAAGATAAACTAGTAGATTATTGAAGAGAAGTTCTTGGGCTATGTATTCATAGTAAGTAAAGACATGAAAAGGATATAATATCAGTATATTAAGCACAGGGAATACACAAAGATTATAAGATATAATGTTTTAGCTGCTTATCTGTAAGTCTAATGAATGCTGTTTTTCATGTTTAACACTCTTTGCACATGTCCAATTTTCAAAAGATAAGTCAGATTACATTTCATTTTGTCAGAGCTAAGAAGAGATCGTATTATATAACTATTAACACAGGAAAATAATGGGACATATTTTCAGCCAAATTTCTGATCTTCTAAGATAAATGATCTGGAGCCAATATAATAAGGCTTGAAATGCTCTAAAACCTCAACTTTTCATATATAGCATCATACACAACAGTTTGCATTGTTTTAAAGATGATGTCGGCCGGGCGCGGTGGCTCAAGCCTGTAATCCCAGCACTTTGGGAGGCCGAGACGGGCGGATCACGAGGTCAGGAGATCGAGACCATCCTGGCTAACACGGTGAAACCCCATCTCTACTAAAAATGCAAAAAAATTAGCCGGGCGTGGCGGCGAGCGCTTGTAGTCCCAGCTACTTGGGAGGCTGAGGCAGGAGAATGGCGTGAACCTGGGAGGCAGAGCTTGCAGTGAGCCGAGATCGCGCCACTGCACTCCAGCCTGGGCGACTGAGCGAGACTCCGTCTCAAAAAAAAAAAAAAAAAAAAAAATGATGTCACAGTTGGCCAAGGTCAAGAAAGCACACCTGAAATATCCTTCCAACCCAGCTTACTCAACCTGGAATCAGAAATAGTGAAGCCTGGTTCAAAAAATCTTTTGAGTTCTCATGTAATGTTTTTGTGTTTAGATAAGTGGCTTTCAAGAGGCAATACGTGGACTCATTAAGGGGTCTCCTTGCATACTGATTTATTCTAATATTTATTCTTACATTAGAAAACAAATTTCTTTTTGTTTTTAGTGGAAACATATATCTCATAATAATACCTCTACCCTGTTACAGCACCAGGATTTTCAATTTGATATACACAATGGAAAACAATAACAACAAAAATGAAGTATGAATCACTGATTTTTAATATATGTATTTTATGATGTGTTTCAATGTTTCATTTAATTTAATTCAAAGAAGTCAACTTTATAGAAATATTTATTTCTAACCATATTGTAGCTAATAGATTATAGACACAGACGTAAATTCAATTTCCTCAATGTTAAATGTATTCCACTTTTGGATTATCAATGCTGACAAAATTATTACCTACAATATTACTTCATAAAGGTTATTACTTTTGTTAAACTGCCATCCCCAGCTTGCCAATATATACAAAACCAATCGTAGATTAATTGTCTTGTGCAGACTTTACATCATGGGAATTTCTCATGCATTGATGAGTTAACACTGCTATGTTTCATGACTTTTATGGGTTTAGCTATATGATAATCTGTTTAAGAATCTATATGATTATCCAGTGGGCTCTCTGGAGATAAACATTTCAGAACTATGACAGTGAATAAGATATATGAAGGTAGTTTAGAATTTGGAGAATGAAAGAGGAAGAGGAAGAATGAATATTTGTCAAAATGAAGCTATTCATCTAAGTCTTTTGGAATATTATTCAGCTTAGAATTGTTCTTTCTTTGAAAATTTTAGCTTGTTCATAATGAAGGAGGTTAAGTGAACAGGTAGAAAACAGGCTAATTCAATATCTCAAAAAACTCCTAAATCCTTCCTCCTTGGAAAAGTAAAAAAGGAGAACTTTTTCATACTCATTTTCATCAAATCTTTGCTCAAAGGTCATCTTCACAATGAGGCTTACCTTACCTGTTCTATTAAAAATTGCACCTCCCAGCACAGTCAGTTCCTTTTACCATGACTCTCTCTTTATTTTCTGACATTTACTTGCTTCTAACATAGTACATGCATTTGTGTGTGTGTGTGTTTGTGTATGTGTGTGTTATTGCTTATTTTGTCTCCCTCTACCAGAATGTCAACTTCATGGGGGTAAAGATCATGCTTTTTTTTGTTCATTGATACATGAAATGGTTAGAACAGTGGCAAGGACTTAGTACAGACCCAGTAACTATTTGCTGAATAAATTAATGAACACATATAAAATGCTTTTCTAGAAAACATTTTATTTGCAATATCAGCAACATTAACAGCAGCTTGTCATTTATTTGAGGGTTGGAGTGATGTTGCCTGAAGATACAGAGGCACAGATCATCTGGCAGAGGCTGAAGATTTTGTTTTTTAGCATACTTAACTATTTCTTTATATCTTTTTATTTCCAATATTGTAAACTTTAAGAGACTTAGTTTGTCCATACTGTATCACATGTAATAGTTGAAAATGTTTTTTTGGACTAGCTTATGCAGGAAAATACGATTTTGGTAAACGAAGCGTAAGATTTAGTAGTGTCAACATATAATAGTCATGATATGAATGTCCATCGTGAAACCAGAGAACTCCAGTGGCTGTGGATGGCAATCTATTTATGCTGTCACCAGATAGCTATTGGAATCAAAACTCAACTCAAAATTTGGAAGCAAATTCTTCCTGTTGGTGGGGTAAGACCTTCACATTTCTGTATTGCTTTTGCTAAGGTATTTCAAATTTTTATGTGGCACTGCAAAAGTATGGAACCAGCAAGTCCACTGGAGCGAACTTTCTTAAAGAAGTTAAACTGGCAGTGAGAGAAAAAGCTAAGAAAGCCCCTCATCTCTTCTATCCAGCTAAAGCTCATAGGTTAACCTAACTCAAAGTAAGCTTATAGAGCAGTATTTAATCTTATTCAGCAAAAACATCTGCATCAATCATTTGTGCAAGTGATGCAAATGCACATACACTTGATCCTTGAACAACAAGAGTTTGAACTGTGAGGATCCATTTAGAGCAGATTTTCTTCTGTCTCCACAACCCTAAGACAGCAAGACCAACATTTTCTTCTTGCTTGTCTTCCTCAGCCTGCTCAATGTGAAGATGAAGAGAATGGAGACCTCCATGATGATGACTTCCACTTATTGAATAGTCAATATATTTTCTCTTTCTTATCATTTTCTTAATAACATTTTCTCTAGTTTACTTTATTGTAAGAATACAGTTATTCTGGGGGGAAGTTGAAAATTATATGTAGATTTTTGACTGTGTGGGGGGCCAGCACCCCAAATTCTGTGTTACTGAAAGGTCTACTGTGATGATCTCATTTTAATATTACAAATTTTCTATGTACAAATAAGAACCTGGCTGGGTGCGGTGGCTCATACCTGCAATCCCAGAACTTTGGGAGGCCAAGGTGGGCAGATCACCAGGTCAAGAGATCGAGACCATCCTGGCTAACATAGTGAAACCCCATCTCTACTAAAAATACAAAAAATTAGCCGGGTGTGGTGGTGGGCACCTGTAGTTCCAGCTACTTGGGAGGCTGAGGCAGGAGAATGGTGTGAACCCAGGAGGTGGAGGTTGCAGTGAGGCAAGATCACGGCACCGCACTCCAGCCTGGGCGACAGAGCAAGACTCCATCTCAAAAAAAAAAAAAGAAAGAACCTAACATTCTTTTCGATGGTATTGATGTGATTTATACTTTTTTATTGTTTAGGCATTTTTCTTGCTAGATATCCTCATCTTATACTAAGCTAGAATTAAAACAGTTTGGTAGTAGCGTTAAAAGCATATCTGTAGTTAGAAACACTAATGAGTAGGAACACTCTTATGGAAGCCTTTATGGCTTTTCTTCTCCCAAGTGTATCACAAATAATAATAAAATGGTTTTTCCTTTTGATTCATTTTTTTTCCCCCTAATCATTGAAAGAAGGTCATATACACAGTACTGTGATTTCTGATGGCCATGTATGCCTCCATTGGAATACATTTTTGGTCCTTCATATGTGAGTTACTTACAACAACCTCCACTTTGTTTTTCAATTCAGTAACTTTCAATTTGGTTTTCATGTTTTCCTTTTGGCAGCTTCCCTCTAACTGCCCAAGTGTGTGTGTTCCAGATTCCAGTTTGCATACACGCGCTTGCCAATAATATGAGGCTTTTCAGAGACTGCTTTTCAATAAGACAAATAGTATGACCACATAATTATAAATTATTAATAAGGTGTTATACACCACTTCCTGTGTTTTAATTAAAATACATTAATGAATTAAGTGAAATCAGAATTAATAAAGAGATGCTAGACTTCCCCTAGAACAAGCTCAAAAAAGAAATAATACCATGTAGCAACTAACTTTTATATTCTGTTTAATTTACCATCCTCATTCACCCTAATCCTACATATTGTCTTTTAGTAGAATGTTCTCTTCTGACTCACCTGGAGTTCAGGAATTCAGGCTGCCAGTCAGAAGTGCTTCTTCATGTTTTGTCCTCAACCTTCAGGCTTTTGGCAACAAAGTCTCTTCAGAATAGCTTATCTTGTAGCAATCAGCCATTACCACCTTAGCAAGGCTGATTCATTTCTGTGACTATTTCCCAGCTCTTCAAAGCTATAATTTGTCTTTTCTGGCACTCTGCATTGGCTGAGCCCTCAGAGTTCCTGAATCCTTTCATCCTTTCTCCCACAGGGTTGAAGAATGGAAAGGAAACTAGACAGGCTTCCCTATACTGGAAGCTAAAGAGTCCCTTGCCCACCATGATTAGAACTCTCTTGTTCTTAAAGGCTTCTCGGTCAATTTACTTTAAAAAAAAAAATCATTCTTTTTAAGGAGAAGCACTTTTAGCTTCCTGCTTCCATCAGCTCTAAAGTTGAATGCTTGCTTTAAAGAAAGTGTAACTATAATTATTTTTATTGGAAGTTAAAGCAGCTTATCTGCTTTGGATATAGAGTTTTCAGAATTTTTTTTTTTAGGTAG
This sequence comes from Colobus angolensis palliatus, assembly GCF_000951035.1. NCBI lineage: Eukaryota > Metazoa > Chordata > Mammalia > Primates > Cercopithecidae > Colobus > Colobus angolensis. Next base: position 10,799,363 of record NW_012113919.1, on the reverse strand, counting down.
TTTTAAGTTCTCACTGCAGAACAAAACATTATAAATAATACATTAAAAAGATGCATTTTAAAATGTAAGATAAAAGTACATGGTGGTACTTTGCTATACAATTATATCAAGAGCTTTTACTTTTAAATTTTATATTAACTGATTTAAACTGAGGGAATCCTCCTTACTTGAAGTATTTTTTAACATATGTTAAATTTAGCAAAACTTTATAATTTTATTCACAATGAGTAAGCATGCTGTAATTATGTAACATGACATTTTATGCTCTTACTTAACTACTGTCCTTGCTTTATTTATTTATTTAGGGACAAGGTCTTCCTCTAACACCCCGGCTGGAGTGCAGTGGAGCAACCTTCACTCACTGCAACTTCCACCTCCTGGGCTCACACAATCCTCCTGCCCCAACTAGGACTTCAGGTGTGCACTCAACACATGGCTATTTTTTGTACAGGCAGGGTCTTGCTATGTTGCCCAGGCTAGTCTCGAACCCCTGAGGTCAAACAAACCACCCACCTAGGTGTCCCAAAGTGCTGGGATTACAGGTGTGAGCCACCATGCCTGGCTCAACTCCTGAGCTTTTCAATCCATCCTTCAGCAAAGAATCAGAGACTCTGTATGGAAGAGATTTAGTGGTGTCATACTGTTGAAAGGATAATCAGAGATCTAATGAGTTGGTAATCATGACAATAGGATTATCAGATCTCTTACCAATATGAACATAATTAACCAGTGAACTCATTTGCTTTAGGAAAGCCATAAGCCTTTTGCATGAAAGGTATGCTTCCCTTAAGTACTCCCAGACAATATCTGAGCATTACCGCTTTACTACGAGGGCCAGTTCCTAGGAAATGTTCCCCCAAAGGGTAACAACATTGGCTTACCTGCCTGATCACCTTGCGAGAGTTTTCATAGACCCACACTGCACTTCTCTTTCTTCCTTGCTTAAGTTGTCAGATGTCCATCATGGTCTAAATGTTCTCCCAGACATCTCCAGCTCCTTTTCCCTTTCTCTTAACAAGTGATTTCCCCCAATAAATGCCCTGTACGTCTAACTGCCTATGCAGTTGTGCTAATAAGATGAAGAATCTGCTATTTGTCTGTGTCAGGATGAGGGAGGGCAGTCTGGCTCTCCCTGCAACATGCCTCTGGCAACTCCAACAGTATCTTCTCACGAAAGCAACCACGTGCCCTTGATCATTTTGTTTTGTCTCTGAACTTTTCCAAACCTGATGTGTCTTCTTCAAAATGTCACACTCATCTGGAGGTGACATTTCACATGTGAATTAAACATAGCCTATAGCTAAGTGGGAGGTTATTTTCTTTTTCAAGTACAATACCCTGCTTGAAAGATATGGATTGCCCATACACATCTTATATTTCTTTGACTTGACATTTAATTATTTTGGAAGACCTCTTAGTATGAGACTGAAAGAGCAATCTTTAGAAAGTGTATATTGCTTATTAATTAGGGCAAAGATGACTTATGATTACTTATGATACATTATTTATGATCATTACTTATGATACAAAGATTACTCTGCAAATAAAAAATCTACCTCATGATATATTTTCTTAATTGGAAAATAATATATTAAGGTAAGGTAAAACTACTCTCGTATATTTATAGCTAAGTGTTTATGCATCTGAAATTTTACCTACATCAAGCTGAATATGCTACAAGCCTAATATTTACATACAACTCATGGCAAATTTATCATTAGTTATGATGTAGTACTAACATAGGACACTAATGGGAGCACAAGAGTTGCATATTATTGTTAATTATTCACAGATGAAATTGACTTAGGTAATGTTACAGATTGACAAGCACATTCAATGATTTTGATTTAACAGATAGGAATAGACTTCCTACCCTAAATACAAAATATACTTTATTTACAGTATCTGCCCTACATTAAAATAGGAATATCAATACATTTATTTTCTGATCAAAGCATTAAAATTTGTTTTAAAACCTACTCTAAAATTAGAAACGCTCCAGGCTGGGTGCAGTGGCTCATGCCTGTAAACCCAGCACTTTGGGAGGCCGAGGTGGGCGGACCACCCGAGGTCAGGCATTTGAGACCAGCTTGGCTAGTGCGGTGAAACCCCATCTCTACTAAAAATGCAAAAATTATCTGGGCATGGTGGCAGGTGCCTGTAATCCCAGCTACTCGGGAGGCTGAGGCAGGAGAATTGCTTGAATCCAGGAGACGGAGGTTGCAGTGAGCCGAGATCACGTAACTGCACTCCAGCCTGGGTGACAGAAGCAAGACTCCGTCTCAAACAAACAAACAACAAAAAAAAAACCACCACCAACAAAAAACACTCACACCAAACGTAATCTCAAACGCATATGGAAGAAAAAATGGCCGAGATGACTCTAGATATATAGAGTTAGCTTAGAAATTCGTCTGACTAGATATTTATTATAAATTTTAATAATACAGACAACATGTAGATTAAATCAAGAGTAACAATGCTTTTTTTTATCAGATAGGAAGATACATTATTAATTGAATTAAAACTTTATGATACTGGGAGGAAAAACAGGCATATTAACAGAGTTATGCGTGTGTGTGTGTGTTACAACCAAACATATCTATATATATACACACACATAAAAGTATATCTATGTATGTATATATACACATATATACATACATACAAATATATACATATATGCTATATACTCTCTATATACATATATGCTATATACTCTCTATATACATATATGTATAGGTGTGTGTATATATACAAACATATATATGTAGTAATAACTACAAGTAAATATATATTTAGTAATAACTCTAACAATATATATGTATTAATAACTATAAGTCAATCTCAGGAAAAAGAAGATATTTGATAGTGTTAGGATAATATGTCAGAAATTAAGATAAACTACAAATGTTTACCTGACACATTATGAGAAAAAGAAATCAGGGGGCTTTTAATACATACATTTATATAAAAATGAGAATGGATGATGTTACTTAACATTAAGAAAAAAGATCTTTAATGTGATTCCAAAGGCAAAAAGAAACATGATTAAACTATTTAACAGTATATTCTCTCCTTAAAAGTAGGAGAGGAAGAGAAGGAAGGAAGCACACATGTGAAATGCTAAAATTTTAATTGTCACTAGTTTGAAAATTAGCTAAATAACCAGTAAACATTGGCACAAATCAACAAACACATAAGCCAAATGCTCTGATAGGAAAGCTGCAAAAAACATACCAAAATAACCTTCTATTGTTATTAGACAACAAAACTAAATAACTTTCTATTGTTATTATGTTGAAACAAGGAATTTACATAAACAAACACTTCTCAAAACAAGATATAAGAGCAGCCAAAAAACATGAAAAAATGCTTTTCGTCTCTAATCATCAGAGAAATGCAAATCAAAGCCACAAATAGACATCATCTTACACAAGGCAGAATGGCTTTTGATAAAAGGCAAAATAATACCAGATGTCAGTGAGGCTGTGAAGAAAATGAGACATTTTATACACTATGATTGGGACTATAAATTAGTCCAGCTACTGTGGAGAGCAAATTGGAGATTTCTCAAAGAACAACAATTGAACCAGCAATCCCATTATTGGGTATATACCCAGAGGAAAATAAATGATTCTACCAAAAGGACATATGCACTTGCACGTTCACTGCAGCACCATTTGCAACAGCAAAGACATGGAATCAACCTAGATGTTCATCAACAGTGCGCAGGATAAAAAAAATGTGGTTCACATATACCATGGAATACTATGCAGTCATAAAAAATGAAATCATGTCCTTTGCAGCAACTTGGATGCAGCTGGAGGCTATTATCCTAAGCAAACTAGTGCAGAAACAGAAAACAAAACATCATATGTTCTCACATATAAGTGGAAGCTAAACATTAAGCATACACATTGACATAAATATGGAAACAATAGACACTGGGGACTACTAGAGGGAGGAGAGAGAGAGGGAGGGGCACAAAGGCTGAACAACTACCTATTGGGTACCACGCTCACTACCTGAGCAACTGGTTCAGTCATATCTCAAACTTTAGCATCACACAATATAACCATGTAACAAACCTGCACATGTACCCCCTGATTCTAAAACAAACTTCAACAAGAAAACAAAAATAATAAAATTGGTCAATGAGACCAGACAAAAGAATTGAAAATTATTTGACATGAGAATCTAGATATTTAAAACACATTCTGCCGGGCGCGGTGGCTCACACCTGTAATCCCAGCACTTTGGTAGGCCAAGGCGGGCGGATCTCGAGATCAGGAGATCGACAATCCTGGCCAACCTGGTGAAACCCCATCTCTACTAAAAATACAAAAAATTAGCCAGGTGTGGTGGTGGGCGCCTGTAGTCCCAGCTATTCAGGAAGCTGAGGCAGGAGAATCGCTTGAACTAGGGAGCTGGAGGTTGCAGTGAGCCGAGATTGTGCCACTGCACTCCAGCCCTGGTGACAGACTGAGACTCTGTTTCAAAACTAAATAAATAATAAATTAATTAATTAATTAAAATAAAACACACTCCATTTCCTATCAGGTGACAAAGGGTACAAATATTTCTGATTATAGTTAGCGTTTTTGTTGAGAGGTAGAGTTCACATCCTTATGTCTTATTCACATGAGTTTTTATTCGCCTCAACTTTCTACAGGGCAATTCAATATGCTTAAAAATGTATAATATTTGACCAGGCAATACCATTTACAGGGTTAGAACCTGAGAAGACATTCAGAAATATATTCCAAGAGATATATTCAATACATTTAAGGAAGTTACAGTTTTTTTTTAAGGTGCAAGATGGCCAGCAACCTAAATGCCCTGAGCATACTGTTTATTTAAAATGGATGCAGCAGATGGATCATTCTTTGAAATTAGAAGCTGGTCCCAATATATTTTTAAGTAAAACAAAACAAAAAACAAATTTCCATACTATATATTTGGTGTGATCTTATTTTAATGTATATATGCACATATAAAAATATTCAATAAATATTTGCATTTTTAAGCCTGATGTTAGATTTGGAGTGATTTATTGGCCCCTTTTCTTATTTCTTTTTCTTTTCTTTTTTTTTTTTTTTGAGACAGAGTTTCACTCTTGTTGCCCAGGCTGGAGTGCAATGGCATGATCTTGGCTCATTGCAACCTCCGCCTCCTGGGTTCAAGCGATTCTCCTGCCTCAGCCTCCCGAGTAGCTGGGATTACATGAGTGTGCCGCCATGCCTAGCTAATTTTCTATTTTTAGTAGCGATGGGGTTTCTCTGTTTTGGTCAGGCTGGTCTCAAACACCAGACCTCAGGTGATCCGCCCGCTTCAGCCTCCTAAAGTGTTGGGATTACAGGCATGAGCCACCGCGCCTGGCTTTTTGGCCCTTTTCTGTATGTACATTTACAATGTCTAATATCTCTACAATTCACATGTTTTGCTTATTTAATAAAAATATAAAGTTTGTAAAATAAGAATTGTTGCTAATAATGAAGCAATCCTAGTAAAACAATCTAAAGATTAGAATTTCATTTTTATATGTAATATAAAGCATTCAGAAGCTTTATTTTTACAGCATTTTTGCCTTTGGGAAGCTTACATTGTTCTCATACTGAAAGCAGCTAAAAGAAGCTTGCTTCCTCTTAGTACATATTTTTCTTTATAAACTATGGTCTTTAAATACTTAACATTCTTTAAACTTTGGTGCTCCTGTCATGTGCTAAATTATGTGAAGAGAACAATGGAGTTGAAGTGTTTTAACTACCTTAGTGAACCAAGCTCAGCCTCAGTAGGTTTTATTATCCATCCATTAAACTTCAAGTAGGAGTATATATCAGCCTGTTTTAGTAAACCACTAATTCTCCACCAGTTTTCTCTAAGATATTTCCTTGTTACATGTATTTAAAAATCAAATCTTTATAAAACCATAATACTTAGCCTCAACAAAACATTTGCAACTTTCTCATTTTACACTTGTCAATAGTCATCTGTGGATAAAAATGACCCAGTGAAACATGAATTTTAACTGTCTTATAAAGTTATAAAGTGTATTATTATTTATAACTTTACAGCTTTGGGTGAATATTATAGAAATAGTGATGAAATATATAATAATCTATTAAAAACTTTATCCATTACGTTATTCCACTTTATCATTAATGATCAATAGTTTAACATGAATATAATCAATAATAAATTTGGAGTAGTGACATTTATAGTATTGTAACTATAATAAACCATTAGATAAACATTACACTAATAACACAGGCATGAAATATATGAATCCATAACTATCTATTCTTTCTCCAGCTTACAAAGATAAAGGACTTTTGTAGCTAAGTTGCTTCTCTAAAAATAAATTCAAGGTTAATCCTCGCTCTAGATGGATTAAAGAAAGGGCAACCTCTTCATGCTGGCACAGTTTTTCTGAACATGTTTGAAGATTTATAACTGGGAATCCTGCCCTAAGTAAACACATTTGATATGTGAGAATGGACTCTTGGCTTTGGCACATTCGGCCCATCTGTTAGGTTGGCAGCATTCCTGCTTAAAATTTGGTTGGAATTCTGCCCCAGGAAATAGGTGCCAAATGGCAACATTTTAAATAAGACACAGCATATAATGCCTCCCTGATCTGGGTGGAATATTCCTTATAATTGAATCCAAGCAATAGCCTAAAGCCTGCCTTTATCCTTCATCACAATAGTTGGGTGTGTGTTCAAGATGACACAATTAGCAGATTAAATATGCCAACACCATACTGCTATCAGTCATTAAATCTGCATATTTTATATGTGATTGTTGTCAAAGTTACAGCATTAGTATTGTTATTGCTATTGCTTTACATTTTACATAGTTAAAACTTCCATATATACCTGTGTAAAACTAATTTTTTTTCAATTAGGAAGTACATAACAAAACTTGCAAAGATATGATTCACCTCCTCACTCACAAAAATTTCAAACCAAAGATGTATATTCAAAAAGGCAAAATGCTTTTAACACTTTGTAACAGAGTAGTCAACCGTAAGTGATTTTATTTTAATACATTGGCACACAATAAAATATCAAGAGACTTTGAAGTATACATATGAATTGAATGTGTATTTAAAGAAGAACTGAAAGCTAGTACTAATACAAGAGAATAGAGAAATTACCTCAAATTTTAGTTCTGCAATGCTTTCTACCAAATTTAGATTAAAAATTGTTCATTCATTCATTCATTCAAAAACATGTCTGAGTTACAAATGATATCAATCAAAAGAAATATGTTAGTAAGAAATCAAGGGACTTACTATAAAACATTACGTGCTAATATAACATAGATGATATTAATCTGTATGCCAAACTAATAACTGAAAAATTGTTATATTAATTAGCTATTAAAGATTGATTTAAGTGAGAGAAGTCATTTTATACTATAAAAAGATTCTAAGTAGTGCCATCTTTTAATTAATATGATATGGTCCAATTTAATGTCTTCAATTGGAGTATTGCTATTACTGTTTGATAAAATATTAAGCTAATCATTCACAGTTTTTCTTTATGTTCTTATTGGAATCATAAAAACTATAACTAAATTTACTAAGGTGCCTATCTTTGTAAATAATGTGATTTTATTAGGAAATACCTTGCATTTCCTACACTAAAACAGATGACTAAAACACCTTGCTAGTATATTAATCTCATGAAACTAACTAATAAACTGGGGAGTTATAGTGGCAAATATACTGAAATCAAGGACCTAGAGTGGCACATTTGGTTTCTTAATACTGCGCCTCTATCGTCAACTTCATCCTTCAGCTTATGATTATACAGGTTATTTTCATCTAACCATTTACACATTATATTAAAGTGCATTATGTTAGCTTATTTCCACTGTTTTCAAACTATGTTAAACAAGAAAAAATTTAAATATGGTTCATAGTATATGCTCAATAAATACACCTAGAGTGAATAAACTAGTGAGAAAGAATATCAGCAAACGTTTAGTATAAATGTTACTCGAAGACAATTTTAATTGACTGTAAACCAAGAAAATGAAGAGAAGACATTACTATTTGCAATCATGCCAGAGTCAATCATGCATATTTGATAACCTAATAAATGAGGGAAGTATATCTATGTATTCTTCCCCAAAGGTAAATTAGCAAATTAATGTCAAGGAATGTAATTTAGTTAGGCAGGAATCATAAACATTAACATTAATTCAACTTTCCTGTTTTGTCTAGAGACATATTTCCCTCTTGAGAAACAGACACATAACTCATCACATTCACTATATTTGTAGCGAAACAAATGCAAAATACATAGTACACTGTGGCACAGCTTCTAATGCAAAATGGGATTGGGCTCCGTTAAAAGAACAATTTTAGATGATAAATTAATAAGGAGGAAGACTAATCAAGGATACTATTGATACGATGCCAAGGAAGCATGTGAACTAAGTACTCATCTAAAATAATTAGTATCCTCTCTACTCCCTCTTGCTCAAGCTTCTTCAAATGGCAAAATTTAGTCATTTTCTTTTTCTCTGACCCTAGCTTAATAGGTGGCATCAAATTGCAGCTGAGAGAATGTTTTAAAGTGAAGATACCTTCACCGCTTCTACTTGGCTTTGGCAGTTGTACAAATCACTGACAAGCTACAAAGAAAAGGAAGTAGATGTCAGAATAAAAGATAATGAATTCCTTTTTAGACACGTTAAATTTAAAATGTCTAGGGAGAGTCAATAGTGATGTCTGGCAAGAAGGTAGAAAAAAGATCTGTCCGCTTGTAGATCGACTACCAACTTTATATTGAGTATTCTAAATCTTTACCTTTAGCCCATAATATTTTCTTGAACCATTTGTATACTACATTCTCCATATAGGATTGGGAGAAATTGCTGGATTGAGTTAAAGTTGAACTTTAGTAGCATTCACAAGGAAAATGAAGAAGGAAGTGGGAAGGGAGCTTAGCATGCTATTGAAAAAGTAGTTATCGTACTAGACCATGGAGCTTAAGGTAAACAGGACCAAGGGGAAGCTTTGCTTTTTATTCTATGTTCCAGCTGTGATTGCCTGTGCCACCTTTCATTTATTCCCAACGTTACTGTCATGATTGAGGTCATCATCCCCTCTAGCCTGGATTGTCTCCATTGATACCTATGTCAACACATCCAAATGGTCTCAGTGCCACTATACAAACAGTTTCACATGAATTCAGATTATGTTACTGTACTATTTAAAAGCCAGCATGTGGCCAGATGCAGTGGCTCACGCCTGTGATCCCAGCACTTTGGGAGGCCGAGGCAGGTGAATCACCCGAGGTCAGGAGCGCAAGACCAGCCTGGCCAACATGGTGAAACCCCATCTCTACTAAAAATACAAAAGTAAGCCAGATGTGGTGGCAGGCGCCTGTAATTCCAGTTACTTGGGAGGCTGAGACAGGGAATCGCTTGAACCAGGGAGGTTGCAGTGAGCTAAAATTGCACCACTGCACTCCAGCCTGGGCAACAGAGTGAGACTCCATCTAAAAAAAAAAAACAAAAAAAAAAAAACAAAGCCAGCATATGTCTCTGTTACCTCCCATATTAATGACACTTTAGCTCCACCTTTGCATGTGTCTTTCCTTACCCTCTCCTCTACTCTGCCTGCTTCTTAGTCTTTCATATCTATGTACACAGTGGCGTGAGAACGCTGTCTCTGCTTCAAATGCCCTTCTTCTTTTGTCTGCCTTCTGCACTCCCATCAGTTTACAACAGATCCCACTTTATCAAAGTTATTTTTTTTTTTTTACATTTTTCTCAGTTCCTGAAGCATTGGTAATCATCTGTATTACCCCATTCATTTCTCTGCATGGCCATCATTTCTAACAGGATAGCAAAAAAGACCAAATTATTGCTTTCTTCCAGCTACCTTGCTGAACCCTAATTTAAATAATAATCTTTAATCTTTCTGACACCATGAGTCAGGCACTACCATGTCCATTGTGCAGGTAAGGACACTAAGATTCCAAAAGATTAAGTAGCTTTACAAAAGTGCCACAAGTCCTATCTGGCAATATGGAGGGCAGGACTCAGGCTTTCCAAAGCCTTTCCAGGGTTCGCTTCTGGTGTTTCTTTCAAACTAAAGAGGGAGAGAACATTGAAGGCAGAAGATGCTTTTATTATTGTTAATGTTGTCAAGTATTTCCTGAAAGAAAATATTTTGAGTACTTTAGTAAATAATTTTTGACTTATTCTAATCATCTAAATAAAAGTGATAGGGAAGAAAAAAAGAAGTAGCTTATGTACATGTGTATGCATGTACAAGTACACACACACAGACACACACACACATACACACATACACATTGAAATTAAAAAATAATTGAACCTAAAAAGGTTTACATAAACAATTTAATTGGACTATTTGGTTTTAAAGTATTTAAAAACTAGAATGAAGACATTATCTCAGGATATATACTTTATATGCAAGTATATTTGTTGGTAAGAACCACTGAGCACCTTCCATATAAAAAGTATGCACTTTGTGCAATAATAGAAAACAGAGAAGAGAGTTGTTTTATACAGAGTTGAGAGTCTAGGTTTTAGAACATGTTTTTATAATTTAGATTAAATGCCTGAATTCAATTCTATTCAATTCAATTCAACTGCTGAATATTGTAAAGTGACTGTGTATAGACATCCTGTATCTGTAGCTGTACCATATCCATAACATATTGATTTATCTAAATCTTATTTCTACAGTGATTAGTGCTTCCCATAATGTATAGTATGTAACTATTTTTAATGAGAATTTTATAATAGTATTAACAACATACATGCATAGATAAGATGCTATTTGGAGAGACATATTTACATATAATAATATTAACAATGTACATGCACAAATAGGATGGTATTTGGGGAGACTGTTAGTAGAATCCAACTTATTAAGTTTGATAAAGAATAAATCAATAGTTATTTAATGACTCAAGAGTACACGGGAATTGTTTTCTGAGAATGGACTAGGAAAACATTTATATAAGCATCTGAATAAAATGGAATAGGGTTTATAAATATATTCAGGAGTATCTGCAGTGATTCTTAATCTTGGTTGATGGCTGAGATAACTAGCAGCTTGGGCTGCTACCACAAAATATCACAGACTGGATGATTTAAACAGCAAAAATTTACATTCTCACAGTTCTGCAAGTCAGAGATCAGGATGCCAGCATGGTTGGGTTCTGATGTGAGACCTCTTCCTGGCTTGTAGGTGGCTGCCTGGCTGTGTGCTGTGTGTTCCCATGGCACAGGGAGAGACAACAAGCTCTCTGGTGTCTCTATTTACAAGGCTTATCAAGAAGGCTTCATTCTCATGACCACATTCAATTCTAATTGTCTCCCAAAGGTCTCATCTCCAAATACCATTACATTAGGATTAGAGCCTCAGCATAGACATTTGAGGTGGCAGACACAAATATTCAGTCCACAAGCAATTCCTGATCTGCTATGGGAAGAAGCTTGCACTAACCTCCATTACTGATATACTTCAATATATTTAGATGCACTGTTTTCTTCCCCTTACTCTTAGTGATAAATATATCAAAATGATTAGATCATAGATATGTTTAGTTGTCAAAATTTATATTCTCATGTTTATTGTCATGTTTTCTTCATCACCACTATTGACTGATAAATAAATTCAAATAAATATTCCTATTAATCAAGTGAAAATTAATTCCCCTATACCAGTTACAAAATTTATAATCACTTTAGTATTGTTTCTATAACACCTGGACTATAAATTATGTAAGTATCCTTGTATCCTTTACTGATACCTAGTCATAATCCTGGTAATCATCAGGCCTTTTGGTTTCATTTTTATTTATCTGTTTTATTAATACTATACTTTGCTTTCTTCCATCTTATTTACAATGAGTTTCCACTTCAAGGCATCATTTTGCTGCTTCTGCAGACAGCTTTTCCCAATATGATGTGCCATTGACCTTCCATTCATCGCCTGGTCTGTAAATACGGTCTCTGAATATATCTTCTCGATTTCACTGTTTTATAATTTATTTTATGCCCATAAATACTTCCCTGGAGTACCTAACTCAAAACTCCTGCCATTGCATCTTCCATGATCATCAGAGGTGATGTAAATAGAAAACACAATAACTTGATTGATTACTTAAATTGAAATATGATAGTCACCTCAAATTCATCGTGTCCAAAATGAAAATTGTGATCTTCCAGACCCACACCTCCTTTATCTCCAGCGTTCCCTATCTCATTTACAGGATAGAAAATGGAGAATAATGATAGATACATCTTTCTTGCTTACTCACCACCACCACCCATTCACCAAGTATTTGCTGATTCAACCTCCTGAGTATCTTTTGAGTCTGTTCATTTTTTCCTGTTCCAACGACACGTCCTCTTCTAATTCACATTAACTATTGCGATAACTTTTTAACCAATTTCTCTATAGTCACTTTTGCTTGTCAATAATTTATTTTCCACAACATGTACTTCACTCATTTATACAAAATGCCTGTGGCAAGCCACCATGGTGGAGAAGCTGGAGCCAGACTGCGTGGTTTGAAATCAAGCTCTGTCACTTACCTGCCTCATAATCATTGGCAAGAGGCTTTACCCCTTAATGCCTCCATTTGCCCCCCTAACAGTGGAAGTAATAATAATTAATGAACAGAGTTGTTGTAAAGAAAAATGAACACTAAGTTGGAAACACTTAGCATGGTTCCTGAGTATATTCAATTCCTGATACATATTAGCTAGCATTATTTCATGGATTCCATGTGCTTGGATTTAAAGCCCACTATGTAGAAGGTTTTAGGCTAGGACATGTCATTGAGCAAACTGGGCAGGATGGCTCTTCCTTCCTCTGGGATGATTGGGACCCCAGGCATTCCTGGACACTTGAAGCAAGCTGTCCTAGACTTGCCCAGAAGGCCTCAGTTGTCATATGTAATAGATTAGACTATGCATGCCCACGGTCTTCTCTTAAAAATGACCCTTCTCTGTCAGCCTCAGGTCCACATGGCCCTGTGCCCCCAGGGTGACACTCAGACACTTCCTTTTTTTTTTTTTTATTACTTTATGTTCTAGGGTAGTACCTCTTGGCCTGCTTGTGATTATCCCGACAGCCCTCATGTGTTTAACAGTATGAGTTTCTGATAGAATAGGTAGACTGCTGTCTTTTGAATGAGAGCAGTAGATACAGTGGTATTTGTCAGTTTGCTCAAGATTGATCCTTAACTGGTTAGATTCCCAGGAAAAGTGTAGGCCTATAGCAATGCCCCAGGGGAAAAGCAGCAGTGACCTTGGGTTTAACACAATCAATCTTGGCCAAACCTCAAGCACCCCAGACCCAGTAACACCAGAGGAGAGGTTCAGGCTTCTTCTATCACAAATAGTCACATAGCAAACGCTTTTGCTGGCTGGCCAGATCATGCACCTGTGCCAAAAGGGTTGATTCCCAGTGCCTTTGCCAAAGAGGGATGGTGCTACACCTGACCTCTAATCCTGGGCTGCTGGGATAGTTAGGCAGATAAGGTATTAATATTTGTCCTGTGGTTCTTCAGTAGCAAATTTACTGTGTACAGTATTTTTAGATAATACGTAACAACAAGCATTCCCTTCCCACAAACAAGTAAGTCCTGTACTCTTATATTTTTCATATGCTAATGTTCCTGTGAGGAAATATACATAAAGGAAATGCAAAGGGAAGTAAAAACAAGAACATGTGGTAAATTTTTATAAAATCCCTTATTCTCATTTTACTAACTGGTAAGTGAAGTGACTGCATAGGTAATGTGTATTCTTTTCCTTTTAGGATAACTGATTTAGGATTACTCTTTAATTGGTTGTACTCCTTTAACATATATTTGTTTTACTTCCACATAGACAAGAGTATCCATTTCCATAGAGGAGTGTTTTCAACTCTACTTCCACATTACAATCAACTGGGAAGATTTTGAAATGCATTGATGTCTCTGCCTTACTCTCAGAGATTCTGAATTAATTTGTCTGGGGCAGGGTGAGGGCAAAGGTACTTTTTATATTGGTCCTTATGTGGTTCCATTGTGCAACAAAAGATTGAGAATTGCTGCATAGAGTTTGGGACTCCTGGGGTGAAATGTGAGCTCATTTAATTACCATTTTTCGTTATAGTAAATATTGAAAGCTTCTATGTCCTTTCATATTATGAGCATTATGTATGCAGAAAAAGATGTGTAAGAGCTTAAGTAGTATAAAATGCAAAATAATTTCGTGTCCCCAGGATGAAATAGCTTAGTGAGATTGTAGCTTTCAATGGAGCTACATTTTTTTAATTAGATGAAGACTATTTTATTTAATATGATCACCTTAATTTCTTCTAAAGAATCACTATTTGTGTTAAAGCAGTTCAAAAATTCAAAAAGACTTACTAGAATCTGGGACAGAGAAAATAAATATACACCTAAAGCTAAAAGCTAGCAAAACTGACACAATTCCATAGTACACAATACGAAGGAGTAGACAGAAAAAGCTTTCTAGCATCTTTTAAATGACACCATTGATAGAGAAATGTCTCATATCTAAATTTTTTGAGAAGAGTGAATTTATTTTAATGTGGCAGTTCTACTTTTGAATTGAAGAAAAAAGTACCCTTTTTATACCATTATCATTTGGCTTTGGAGAGGCAGTGCTAAAACTTGATAAATTTTAGCTTTCAAATCTGAGCATCTAACTTTGGCACAAAAAGCAAAGCATGAGCATGCAGTACTGGCATTAGAGCACACAAAGCCCCAATTCTGATGCCAACAGCAAGAGCACATTTCAAGTCCTATCCTGGGAGCTGGCACATAATTTCATAAATTCATTGCCCTCCATCTGTGTATTGTTGCTCAGCTCCCCACTCAAGCAATAGGTAGAGCTTCAATGACACAGATGATGTCCTACGTTCTCCTATAATTTATGACTCTTTGAATTTTCAGAACAAAGGCCATATTCAGTAAGGACCTATCAGAGTTTGCTTTCTTTTACTTCCCCTTTTTCTCATTATGCTTGACTTTTTCTTTTATCTTGGGACTCAGCTTTCACTTAGAGTTGGAAATAAATCTTTTTTTTCTTCTTCTCAGCTTGCCCTTGACTGCTATGGAAACCAAAAAAGAGCTTTAGAAATCCTGGAAAATTGATTTTTTTTTTTCCCTTGGATAGAGGCTGGGAGAGTTTACTGAAGGTCTTTTAAACTCTAATGTAGGCTTAAATGTCTGAAAAGGAAAGAAAATGTATGCTCCATTGAATTGAATCCAAATTGTTTTAACTGTTATACACAGGAAAGAATTAAAAAAAGAGCCAGAAGCTGACAACATTTGTCTCTCAAGTGTCAGTATAAATATCCTACCCTAATTGCAACCTGCAAAAAGAAAGAAATGAAATTCAGAAAGACACAAGATGTTATCTCAATTAAAAGGAAAAGGACCAATCACTTGACATCTTTCCAATTCACAGGTAAATCGTTGCTCTTTTCTCAGAAAATGCTGGCTTTCAAAGTCAGGCACCGGCTTCTTCATTTATTTCACCTACTATGAAATGTTACTAGTCATTTTTCTGATGGTTAATGCCATCGCAATTCTTCCCCTATTCCACTGTGAAGAACAGCTCAGTTTAGAGAAATTATTTGGAAAATACGAATAATTTAAGAAAATGCTTGTTTCTGTTTTGAAAATATCATGTTCAGTGGCCAACTGAGCCAACGTTCTCTGCCTTGCGTGAGTTACAGAAAGCTTCCTGTACTGTTTGCCTATCTGCTTAGTAAACTTGTGGTCATCACTGGTTTGAAAATTTGGTGTTAGAATCAAGATAAATAAACACTGGGTAGCATTTTATAAAAATTAAATAACTTTTTAATATACAATTTCCTTTTTTTATTCAACTTTTAAGTTCCGGGGTACATGTGCAGGGTGTGCAGGTTTGTTATACAGGTAAAGGTGTGCTATGGTGGTTTGCTGCACAGATCAACCCATCACCCAGGAATTAAGCCCAGCATCCATTAGCTGTTCTTCCTGATGCTCTCTAAAATTTCCATTTTTATTAATGTCTTTTATTTCTAGAGATATATAGACTTCAAAGATTCCTTTAGTAATTACTTCCATCTCTTTTAAAAATAAAAGAGATACAATTTTGCTTTCAGATACATTATAGAATCATCACCATCATCATTATCTTCATCACCATCATCATTACTATCCTTATCACCATCACTACTATCTTTATCACCATCATCATTTTTATCCTTATCACTGTCATAATTACTATCCTCATCACCATCATGATACATAACAAGTCATATGACTAATTGATTTGTCATATGATATCATATGACTGATTTATCTTTGTTAGCACATTTGAGTCTTGTATACTATAGTTATTCTACAGTTGTTATTATCATATAGTTATTCTACGGTTGTTATTATCACTTTAAAGAACAGATAACTGAAACTCAGGGAACTGATACTAGTTGGTAGTAGTGCTGAGGTTTTTGTCCAGTGTTTTTTGACCATTACCCATAGCCTTATTCCTAGATGTGACTGTAAAATATTTGAAGGATTATTCACTCACTTACTAAAGATCTACTAGTTGCTGTCCTATATTGAGTATAAAGTATTGAAAAGACACACATGAAATTTATATGCAGTAAGCCATTGCTATGACAGATATAGGAGAGAATGCCATACTCAGATGCCTGTTCTCTGAGGATCATCTGGCAACTTTGTGGAGAACATTTTTGAAGGGCTATGAGAGAAGAAAATGTTACTAGCTAGAAGACTGTGGCGGCCGGCTACAGTGGCTCATGCCTGTAACCCCAGCACTTTGGAAGGCCTAGGTGGGCGGATCACAAGGTCAGGAGTTCAAGACCAGCCTGGTCAACATGGTGAAACCCCATCTCTACTAAAAATACAAAGAAAAGCTGGGTGTGATTGCAGGCGTCTGTAATCCCAGCTACTCAGGAGGCTGAGGCAGGAGGATCATTTGAACCTGGGAGGCTGAGGGTGCAGAGAGCCAAGATCGCGCCATTGCACTCCAGCCTGGGTAACAGGGCAAGACTCTGTCAAAAAAAAAAAAAAAAGAACAAAAACAAAAACTCTAGCATCAGTCCAGCCAATGTATCACAGTTGTCAACATGAAGGTGGAAGAAGTAGTGATTAGAAGTGTTGGCACTCTGGAGAGGGGAAGAGGGAGGGGAATATTTTAAAAGGTGTAGAAGAGGTAAAGGGAGCGAGAGGGTTGGTGAGGATAAAGGAATCAAGAATAATTACTAGGATCTTCCTTGAGCAACTGTTCGGTGGTTATGACAATTTATAGTCTGAAAACTAGAGGTAGATAGTGGATCAACAGTTCTCTATTGGATGAGTTTCATATAATCAAGACATCTTTCCTTGTAGGGGTGTCAATTAGATTGCTTAAGTGAACATGGATATCAGACAATAAGCAAAGCCTTGATGCACTGTTCTTCAGAGTATGGAACAATGGGAGACTTTCTTTGGATTTGGCAAGATGGAAAATAACAAGAGTATGCTTTAAGAAGCAGTGGGTGGAGACCAGAGTAGCACATTTGTGACCGAGATTCAAGAGAATGGAGACTAGTAAGAGTTCTTTCTAGAAATGTGCCTGCAATGGGAAGCAAAGAAAGAAAAAAAAGTAACTAAAGGATGTCTGGAGTATATCTTGTTCGTTTTAAGATGAGAGACATAGGCATATTCACATGCTAATGAAAGCAGATTCAGTAGAGTGGGAGAGAGAGCGCAGCACACAGAAGGTTCCCAAAGGAGAAGCGCTCTTGAGAAAAAGACGGGTGATGGGATTCGAAGACCGACTCCACACAGGGCTTGTGACACAAGGAGAAATTCTACCTCCGGAGTAAGAGAAGAGCAATGCAGGGAGAGGTGCAGAGGCATGAAAGTTTGAGGCTTTGGTGATATGAGCTTGAGGAAAGCTTCTATTTTGTCAACAGATAGCATTTAATAACCAATCTTCATTAAGCCTTGCGATGTCCCAGGCATGTTCTCATGCACTTTCCATGCCTTATCCACATAATGAGGAAGGCGATATTGGTAACTTCTTTGCATTGGTGAAGAAACAGGCACTGAAAACATAGATATTTTTTCCAAGATGACCGAAATGGGTATCACCTGAAGCGCTGTAACTTTAGTTTATGCTTCTAAGCATTAAGCTGTTGGACCTCCTGAAAACATGTGAAATACAGCTCAGTGGAGACACCAAAGAGAGAGATTTCTATATTTTTAAATTGCTATAATATTTTAATTGTACATATTTTGGAGATAGGCTTAATATTTGATACATGTATACAATGTGTAATAAATTTATTGTAATTAGGATAGCAATCATCTCAAACATTTATCTATTCTTTGTCTTAAAACATTAAAATTCTTCTCTTCCAACAGCTTTGAAAATGCAATAAATTATTTTTAACAATAACTTCTCCACTGTACTACTTAATACTAGATCTTATCCTTTCTATTTAACTGTATTTCTGCACTCATTAACCAACTTAAGAAGTAGATCTTTAAGTGGTAGAAGGAGATTACAAAAATAAACAAAATCATCATGTATGTGATTTGGAAATCAAGTTTACTGGAAAACAGCAAGAATTTTAATTGAAATCAGTTAATAGGTAATTGAGTTGTATGATTATTACATCCACACACACATGCCTACATATATATAACATATTTTTCCAACAGGGAGATAGTATTTGTAATCATAACAGCAAGCATTAGTTGATCTCTACCTATTTTACAATATATGACTGAGAAATTATACAGGTTTTCCTCATATTGGATGATTTTTATTGATTTTTAATGTTACAAAGCAACGTTCAAGCAAGTCATCAGTTCGGATTTTTTTTTCTCTTTTTTTTCCCCTGGATGTTTTGTCTGAAATTAAATCTAGATTCTGTCATCTGGATATTTCTATGTCTAAGAGATTAGAGAAAGAAACTTTACATCTTAAGGATGTTTTCTCAAAATGGCTATTAATGGAACTTCATTACTTGGCTACTGTGAGACTTCAATGACAGACATTAATGACAGGAACAAATGCCCATATTGTTATTGTTGATATTATAATAAGTCATCTATTTTTCTTCCTGCATCAATTTTGTCACTCTCCAATCCATTTTGTTCACATTAGTCAAAATTATATTTTACAAATTCATACTGATTATATCTCTCTGATGCCTAAAACAATTTAGTAGCTTCCCATTGCTCTCAAAATAGAAACTGAAATACAATTACCTCTCAGACTCTACATCAGAGTAGGGCCTATGTCACAGGCCCTAACTCTGTGCCTTAGTTTTCACACCAATCTTTTTTAAGTCCCCAGATGCTTCAGGTTCCTTTCTACTCCAGGGCCTTTGCACATTCTGTTCCCTCAGTTTGGAATGTTTTAAAAATTCCCAGACTCCAGCTCTCACACTAATCACTGTACCAAGATTTCTAATCCAATCTTTGGATGCCTCATACCTGTTTATTCTTGTCTTCTCATATTAAATATCATTCTATTTAACAAGTATTCTATGTGCCCCAAAGTAAGGTGTTGTTTTACTTGGCTTATGAAGTCTCAGCACTTCATCATTGGTAAATTTCAGCATTCTTTACATTGGTATTCAAAGCATTAAATAATTAATTGTAGTCTCTCCTAAAAAATAAATATAAATAAATAAATAAATACACAAGCACCATTAGGCCAAGAACTGTGCCTATCTCATTGTGCTTTGCATGTAGTAGAGTCTCAATAAATTAATCACAAGTGAATGAGTAAATATAGACATTTAAGGCTAACACATTCAAAATTTGTTTGAACATTTCATTTATGCTATTATTGACAATCTGTACAATTTCTTTGAAAGCATCTAAGCATCCGAAAAGAGATTGGGATCTCTATGAAACACTTATAAAATTCAGTTTAAACCAGATAAAGTACATGTATATAAGTGATTACTGAATTTGAGACATTTACAAAGTATGTTGGAAAACATAATTAATATTTAAGAAACAAGGACAGAACATAACCCTACTCATATTATTAACATAATCCTGGCAAGACACAGTCATTGAATGCTCTCTCTGGGCCACATGATGTGCACAAGGATGCCACACCTAGAAAGGCCAACTTCCTGTGTCATTCTGCTGATAAATTACAAAGAATGGGTTAAAAGCAAGGTATGTCTGATTTAGCAATCTGTTCCCCAACCACTACACCCAACTACCTCAACTCAGGCTCAATTCTACAGACACCTGCAGAAGAGAGAAAGCAAAGTCAATGTTGAATGAGATTATTCAGACTTATCTATTGAGAGAAAAATTATTTCAGATGGCTTTTAAAAGGAGGTAAAAATGTATTGAGTGAATAAAACAGTCAGAATGTAGTGAAGCAAGTAATTATTAATGTGGGCCTCTCGCTATCAAAGGTAGTTAGGTCTCTACAGTAAGAGTTCTGAAGTAGCACAGATATGAGACATCTTGGGGTTTGAATTTAATCTAATAAATTCCCTAGTGTTTTACAAAATATTGCAAAGATGGAAACATTTATTTTACTTTACAGTAGAATCATTGAAGACACTTCTGAGCTTTCAACTTCTTTCCCAGCATATTTTAGACCAATTCAATACAAACTAGGCTTTTCAGAACCAAGAATCATCAGTTCAGATCTGCTAAACTGAATAAATAAAACTTCAGGGAAAGAAGGGATTTGATGAAGAATTAAACTTTGAATGTTCTTTCATAAATAATTGTAATAATGCCAACAATAATGACAATGAAAATTAGTATAAAAATTTATTCAAAGCAAAACTGATGGCAATGTGTTAAACTGAGATATGAATCAAATTTATTTAAACACAAATTCTTGTACCACATTAAATGTCAAAATGGAGTAAACTTAGTAAGTAGGGTTATCTATTGGACTAGTAATAATCTAAATGCACTTTTCTTGGCATTAGCCTGGCATACTTGCAATGTGGCTTGTGAAAATGAAGCATTTATTTGTAAATATTGTTCAGTTACGTTGATTTTAAGTATTTATATGAGGCTGGTGACTCTTATTGGGCAGTGCATGTCAAATGTCTCACTTTGTAATATCATTAATTATATAAGGAAATGTCATTTATATCCTGAACGCCTCTCTCAGCTTTTCGAAAGTTATTTTGTCTCAGTTATTCCTTATAAGCCAACACATTTCTTTTAATATGTGCTTTATAAAACTCATTTAACCTTTCTCTTTCAAAGTTCCCAAACCTGAATGCTGGGGACAATGATACCTATTATTAAATCTGAATTCAATTACCTCATGAGAGATTGTAAAAACTGATCATATGATGTTTGGAAAGCAGAATTGGGATGAAACATGTAATAGAACTGACAACCGATAGCAGTAAGTTAAAAGATTTCCATGCATCTACTACTGTCTTAAACAAGTATTACATAGAAAGTGGTGGTGAGGGGGCAGACTTTGTGACACTATAGAGACTACAATAACAACAGCAAGCAATAGTTTATTAAAGAGTTCCCCAGTGCTTTAATCTACATATGTGCATAAATGTTCTTTAAAAACAGAGTCATTTGACCTTCACTAGAGACTGTGCCTTCACATCAACTTCCTGAGGTGTGACTGTCAATTCATTTTTTTAGGGCAAAGAACTCCTTTGTTTGGTCCACAGACCATAATTTTCCCTCTGCTGGATACAAATTAATCGTGTTCAGTTTTGATGTATGTATTGTTTCCTTCTCTGTCTAGTGTGTCTAGATGATTTAAGGTTTCTTAGTAGACACACCCCAAGAGAAGCATTCTGCATTGAGAGTCAAGTACTCACTGGGGAGTGGGAAATACAATTACCTGTGCTGGCTTTAGTATAGTGTGGAAATATCTATCAACATCTGTGACTATATTCACTAAAAAGTTAATAATTTGACATTAATGTTTTCAATCTACAGATACTGCCTAAATATCCACTGTGACTCAGCAACATGGTATTTTGTAGGTACAAAATACTGAACAAAGCCAGCACTGATTTACAATAAGATCTAAAGGATCAAATAGTAAACAATTTAAAAAGAAATACATTTGCATAGAATATTATCTTTAAAAGACTTTCTCTCTTGGCTGGGTGTGGTGGCTCACGCCTGTAATCCCAGCACTTTGGGAGGCCTAGACGGGCGGATCACGAGGTCAGGAGATCGAGACTCCTGGCTAACACGATGAAATCCCGTCTCTACTGAAAATAGAAAAAATTAGCCGGGCGTGGTGGCCGGGGCCTGTAGTCCCAGCTACTCGGGAGGCTGAGGCAGGAGAATGGCGTGAACCCGGGAGGCGGAGCTTGCAGTGAGCCGAGATCGAGTCACTGCACTCCAGCCTGGGCAACAGAGGAACGAGGAGATTCCGTCTCAAAAAAGAAAAAAAAAAAAAAAGAGAGAGACTTTCTCTCTCTCTCTCATTCTTTCTCCTTCTCCTTCTCTTTTATTTTCCTTTTTTCCTCCTCCCTCCCTTCCTTCCTTTGTTTCATTTTAGTTTAGGATTTTTCTGGCTTTCTTGCTTACCTTTCTTGCTTTCTATTTAGATGCCTGCCATTCTGTTTTAAAACCTCCGTATCCACTTTGGTTTCTGAATAAATAAACAAAATCATCAAACTTAAGTCTAAAGTGCATACAAATTGGCACTAAGTGAATGCATTTGATGATATCTTTTTGGCAATGTGTATTTCCTTGTTGTACTTCACATTTTAAGACGCACTTTAAATAGTTTATGTTGTCAATAAGGAGGTGACAAGAAACCTTGTCAAGGTTTCTCATTAGTACAAACCAAAAACTCATAAAAAGAAACACACAAATTTAGTTAGAGAGTATAAAGCTATAATGTAATAAACAGAAAGTATTACATTGTGAAGATGAAAGCAAGAACTCCATACATTACATTACATGTATAAATAAAATCAGTAGATCTAAATCTGTAGGTCATTTTAGATTAGATGATAGTGAAAATATAAAAGTGATAGAGAATTAAATCAGTATACAATATAATTGTTAGTAGAGTGTGTTATTTTTTAATATTAAAAATGCAATAGGTTTTATTTCAGTTTAAGGAACTGGTTACTTTGGAAATGCCATTTTATGAAAGTCATCATACGTGTTTGTTTTCAATTGAATGATGTTGGGGTTTTAATTCTGCCATGCAAGTGTCTGCTTTCTTTAGGGGGCATGTTATTTGAATTTTTTTGCTTAATTAAGGGAAAAAAAAGGAAAGTAAAGAGAAAAGAAAAGACAGTTTACTCTGATGTTCCAAAATGGTCCATTCTTTGTCTCCTTTAGTCTTTAGTTCATATCATTGGCATTATTATGCTGAAAAGTTCAGACGAGGCCGGTTGCAGTTGCTCACACCTGTAATCCCAGCACTTTGGGAGGCCGAGGTGGGAGGATCACCTGAGGTCAGGAGCTTGAGACCATCGAGGTCAAAATGGTGAAATCCCATCTATACTAAAAGTACTAAAATTAGCCAGGTGTGGCGGGTGCCTGTAGTCTCAGCTACTTAGGGGGCTGAGGCAGGAGAATTGCTTGGATCTGGGAGGCGGAGGTTGCAGTGAGCCAAGATAGCACCACTGCACTCCAGCCTGGGCGACAAGAGTGAGACTCCGTCTCAAAAAAAAAAAAAAAAAATTAGGTCAGTCCATAGAGATAATGCCATAATGCTGGCTCTTTCTGAAGCAGTCACTTCCCTCACTAGTGAAATAAAGTTTGGTGATAAGAAAGTAGAAACTTTGTGTAAGGTTTCAATACCATTTTTCAACATTTGTCTGCCAGTAGAATTTTGATGGTATACTGAATAACAATAACTCTGAATTAAATGCTGAATATTTATTTCTATCATATACCATAGTTCATGTATGTAAATCTGCAAATTAGCTACTTTTGCTTGACGATTTTGTACAAACTAAGACATTTGAGTATAAATCTAATTTCCAAAAAAATGAGAAAGAGATATTTGATTTTGTGTGTTAGTTTCAAGAGAAACTTCATTGTTTGAATTGCTTCAGGGTAATTCTTTTCTTAGTACAGAGACATCCCTTATACACTAGTTAATTGTAGGCTGTGAAACTGAAAGTCATTTCTTTACCAAAGTGTCTCAAGTACTGTTATTTGTATCTAGAAATATTAAAATGTTAAATAAATGTCATCATTGAAATATTTAATACAAATAGGAAGACAATGGTTGTTGAACACAGAGTAATTTTTGGAACTGTATTTGGTACTGAAGACAAGATGATGCATCTAGCAGTGAGTAAAATAATATGTGAATCATGACTTAGGAGATACCACAGCATCTAAATCAAAATGTACATAATATCATATCCTTTATATATTTTGCAATTTATATGGGGGAAATTAAAATTAAAAATGAGTACTTTTACTTTACAAAGCTATTCTGATTACTTCAACTGAAGAACACAGGTATTGATAAAGATGCTATGACTCAGAGGAGTTGAGTAGTATTAACATTTCCCAAAGCTACCACCCTCCAATATTGTAACTTCTCAATCATGAATTTGCTCCTTTAAGCTTATGTTTAGGTTAACATCCTTTCCTCCTTATACCCTAAAAGAGTGAGGATGCAATAAACTTTGTGTCAGAGATCGTAAACTCTCATATTTTTTTCTCGGAGTTTAACCCTTTAATTCTCAGATTTTCAAATCAATAAAACACATTGCTTGAACTGATGGTATTGGTTGCAGGAAAGTTGGCTGCCGAAGTGTCATCTGATCATTTACATCAGAATGTGAGGTGTTTTTGAGAGAGAAAATTGTTTTGCCTATCTGTCTGCTTTTTTGCTACAGAAAGAGAACGCTCTTCTCAGTTAACATCATTAACAGATGACCCTCTTTTCTTTCTTTTTCTTTTTCTTTCTCTTTTTCTTTTTTTTTTTTTTTTTTTTTGAGACAGAGTCTCGCTCTGTCACCTGGGCTGGAGTTCAGTGGCGGGATCTCGGCTCACTGCAAGCTCTGCCTCCCGGGTTCACGCCATTCTCCTGCCTCAGCCTCCCTAGTAGCTGGGACTACAGTCGCCCGCCACCATGCCCAGCTAATTTTTTGTATTTTTAGTAGGGACGGGGTTTCACCATGTTAGCTAGGATGAGATGACCCTCTTTTCTTTGAGGGCACCCTCCCCAGAAGGAGGATGGAGGCAGTCCTGTGAGGTTCCAGCACTGGTCTAGAAAGACATTGTGCTGTTTAACATATTTTATCTTAATTCCCTTTCTACACAGCAATCTCGTGAGTGCTGTATCACTATATTGATTTTATATAAGAAAAAATGGATGTGTATAATCATAACTAATTTGTAGGAAACAATAAAAATTAACATTGGGATTTAAGTTCAAGTGTGTAATTCCAAAAGCATTTTGGTATTAATGATGCCAACCACCGTGTGCTAACCAATCTGATTCTAAAGTATTCATTGCTGTTGAACTGATGGAAATCCTGCAACAATTATGAGTAGTTAGATTTTAGCCTTAATTTGGATCTTTGCGGGGAATCTACACTGTTCTCAATGCTTTGGGGTCTTATTTAGCCTGAGGCTGTCCTAGTAATAATTCAATAACAAAGGGGTTGCAATAACTTTGCAATACACATAAAAACAATAAGAAAAGATGCCTTACTTTAATTTCCCTACAGGATCCAGAAATATTGACCCACTGAGAACCTTCTGGAAAAGACTGCACATACTACAAGTTGGCTGAGTAGTAACAATGGTTCAGCAAATGGGCATGCTGTCTACACTCTATGTTTTCTGGACATTCACCATTAAGGGAATTCTGTTACCTTGAGGGTATTTTAATTTTGAATATACATTCAAACTTTTATTAGAAAATAATCTAGTGTTAATGTCGTGAATAAAACATAAAGAGAAACCATAAAATTTAAATCATTTTCAAATATAGGATGATACCAACAACTTTGTTAGTTTGCTTATATTACATAGCTTTCTTCGATGATTGTCATGTATAGATTTAATATTGCTAGATCTTATAAACATAGCCCTTACTTATTGCATAATAGAAAATATGTTGTGGACCTATACTTAGGTCATTTTACATACAATCATACTTAACTGTGACAAACGCCAACTTCAGTTTCTCCTGAGCAGGTATCATATTGTCAGCCTCAAAAAATATAGTCACAAGAGAATATTACGGTCACACCGAAAGCTGTTAAAATTTTTCTTTCTTATTTCAGGTACCTCTACACAGCTACCATATAGACACTCAACCATGAATCACACTACATAAATAGTGAATTATATCTACATGAGTAGACATATTTAGCTAATATGTGATGAAAAATAAAAACATGATGAATACATACATATGTATATATTTAGAGAGATTATTTTAATGTATCCCTAAAATTACTTAAATGCCTGAACGTAGGATTTTATTTTGAAGGACAGATTCGGTATGTAGCCATTAAAGATCAGGCACTAAAAATATTAAAGTTGTATTGTGGATAGTATTTATTAAAGACAAATATGAAAAATACATTAAATTATCTCTGACTCTTGAAGAATCAGTATGATAAAAGGAGACAGAAAAAGTGTGAGCCAGCCAGCCCTAGGTTATGACCCCAATCACCGAAGCAAAATTGGCCTTCTAGATAGACAGTAAAGAAACCTACATAATATGGTGGTACAGTTGCAAAACGTTCCAATATCTGAATTCCATAAAGCATCTCAAGTGTTTTATTGTTTTCGTTCAGAAAAAGATGGACTGTAGCTTCTAATGATTGATGGTTAAAGGCACAAAGTGGATATCTTTGCAAAACGAGGGATGAAATAGCACAAAGGAAATAGCTAGATCTAAAATGTAGCATCAATAAAAATATATTTGTCCATTTAATAGTATTTTGATGGATGGGTCAAAATTGTGTTAGAAATTAGTCTTTGAACTTCTTTTGCACCACAACGAAGTGCTGTGGTTCTGAAGTAAGGTAAATTCGGGTTCAAATTTATTTTCAAGAGTCTACAGTCATATGACTTAGGTATTTAAAGACCCTAAACTTCATTTCTTTCATTTGTAAACTGAATTAATAATAAGTATCTCAATGGACTGTTTGACAGAAAATAACGTTTGCTTTTTAAAAAATACTTCTTATGGTTGTAAAGATTCAAAATAATTACATGTATCTTAAGAGCTCACTATCTGTTGGATAGTAAAATGTTAATAAATGCCAACTCATTGTACTTAACCATGGTGTTTAGCACGTAATTTTATTGTTATGCAGTGGCCTCATTTTTACCTAAAGCACGAAAACAAACTTGAAGAGGAAAACTACAGTGAGTTAATTTTCAGCACACAACAGATAGGTATTAGTTAGGTGAGAAGTTAAGGTATTATCTTTGAAATACATATTGTTTTCTTTAGTCTGTATGAAATTGTTTTCGCTCCTTCACTCAACTTCTGGTGCTTAATACAAATCTATCTGCTTTCCAAGATGACAGAAATAAAGGCTTTTTAACAAAATTAAAAATGGAGTTAAGAGATAATTTTTCAAAAAGAAAGAGGATTATTCTGATTAACTATGGACAATTAGTCTACGTTAACCAGTATAAATTCTCTATAGCTTCATATTAATGTGATCTGCTACGGGCTGAATTATATAACCCCTAAATGTATATGTTGAAACCCTAACTCTCAGTACCTCAGAATATATTGTATTTGGAGACAGGACCTTTGAACAGGTGAGTAAATTAAAGCGAGGTTCTTAGGGTGATCCCTAATCCAGCCTCACATGTGTAGGTGTGAGAAGAGGAGACTAGGATACACAGAGAAACACAGGCCATGAGCAGATATAGAGAAAAGGCCACATGAGAACACAGTGAGAAGGAGTCCAATTGCCCATCAAGTAGAGAAGGCACAAAAGAAAAAATACCTGTCAGCATCTTGATTTTAAACTAGTCTACTCTCAAGAATTGTGAGAAAATAAATTTATTTTGCTTAAGTCACCCAGCCCGTGGTATGTTGTTATAGCAGTCCTATTACAGTAATATATGACCCATATGAATGCTATCAAAAGGTTAGAGGAAGAGATGGAGCCTCATGGAGAAGAAACTATATGTGTGCTTTTTGGGAATGCAGTGATATTTTGGAGAGGGTGGGAGCAGAGGGTAGAAAGATGGAAGAGTCATTGCATCAACCAATTTAAATTGTACCCCCACCTGCATGGTTGTCTCAAGGTGGTCCCACCTTTCACCTCCTTGTTCACCTTATTATACAATTAACCTTTAAAATTTTTATTGTCTTCCTACCCCCTATAACAAGGAAGGTATTGATTTTAATTTGCTTTTCTGTGTAATTTCCTTTTCAATGGTGTATGCTCAGTCTTAGAAAATGTCTGGGACTTAATAAAATCTCAAAGTAAATAAGTAAATAAAATAAATGCGAGTCTCCAGAGAGAAGAATATCTACATGGGTGGCCCTGAGAGTCAAAAAACAATTGCGGGAGCTGTATAGGTTAGAGACCTCTTCCCGTTCAACAAAAGTAGGATAAATATTAACTAAAGGAGAATGGCTTAAGTTAAAGTTATTGTGCAAAATATTTTTACAGATTAGCTAGCAGAATGAAATTGTATCTTACTCTTTCTCATGTTAATGATATATAAGGACATTTATATCATAAATAGAATAATTAAAAATGAAAGATAATACATAGAACAATTAAACTGTCAATTTAAAAAGTTATTACATTAATTTTTTGCCAGTCTATGTATTTTAATATTGAACACTAAGCTGTGCTAAAATAAAATATGTAGTATTTATACTCACTAATTCTCCAAAATTAATACAATTAAGAAGAGAGAAAATATAGAACATGAAATTACTAGAGATTAACCAAGTCATTAGCCAACATTAGCCAAATACCACATAGAGCAGAACTATCTCTGGGCAATATAACATTTCAGAGAATATGTCATCAGAGAAGTGAGACAATACCTTCTGTATCTTCACAGCAGTGACAACTAGCATTTTTCTTAACATTTATTCATATAAATATTGAGACTTTACATTAGGAAAGATGAGGAGATCATGGAACATAGTTATATAGGGGAGACTAGACATAGATTATGTATAGCGAACGAATCAAAGGTTTTTTGCTTTTTTTACCTGCAGAAGAGTGGTATAGAATTCTGGATGAGTAACTGGCTAATTCATGGAAGACATTGGCTTTCACAGTGAAGGGCCGGCATCAATGTAGCTGTTATGTAGTAGATGCCAATCATGGTGATGTCTTATAGAAACACCAATATGACAGCATCGTATGATCAATAGGAAGAGTTTCTATAGAAGGAAATGGGTAACAAAATAAACATCTCTCACATAAAAATGAACAGGAGGAATGGAGCTGGGAGCTTAAGGGGTGCAATTAGGAACACCTAGTGACAGAAGCAGTAAAAGTGATGTCCCTGAATATTACAAAGAGGAAGCAATACAAACAGCCACTTCAAAGAACATTGACTTTACTCTGTTTTATAAATCTAACAAATTTTCTAAAAATCCTTTCTAAAAAAAATCTCTTGTAAAATGCAGAGATATTGTAATGTTAGTGATATTTCCTTTTCTACATTATAGCTACATTAATTCTACCATAGGATATAGCTAATATTATAAAGTAGCCTTGGGTTTTTAATGTTGCATTATGATAGAAAATATTGTATATCTTATAATTTTATGTTTGCAAGTTCCGAGTTAGTATTAAGTTCACTTGGAGGACATAATGTTCAAACCAAAATTCTATCCAAATATCAGCCATTGAAGCACTTTAAAATTAAAGCTTACGTATAATCTGTCACTGTCCATATGTTGTGAAAACATGCTGAACATACATCAAAGAAACACTTTTTCCAGGAATGATTTTTGGAGCTTTCAAAAGCTGATAGAACCCTTGCTTCATTTGCAGATTGCTAAAGAGATCCTTTGAACTACTGAAGTGCAGAATATCTAGCATTTGTTTTCTTTCTGGTTTATTTTATTTGGTCTCAGTTTTCCAGATGCCTTTGTTACCTGCAAGGATGGAGAATAATTTCTAGCCGATCAACTGGCATAAAATGCCTTGCTTGATTTGCTATTGTATTACAATGCTCTTTTGCATGAATCTTTCATTTGCTGTTATACCAAAATGCCCTTTTGGATACATATTTTCCTAGAAACCACAGAAAAGTGACAAGTTTTTGAAAACAAGTTGAGAAGCCACATGATTACAGAATATAATTTGTAATAAAAGATAAACTTGTGAGCATAGTAATATGAAAATGTATAACTACTGTACAGAAAGCATAATGACTTTACATGACTAGATAGAGAAAGGATAATAATATCATTACCAACAAGACTATAATACAGGAATTGATATATAAGTGACACTATCACAACCAGGCAAGAATGACCTATGAGAAAAGGGATCTAAAATTTAAATTCAAGTTAATAAAAATTTTAAATATCAATACTATCAAAGATAAATTATTTGACTTAAATATTTAGCAAGCAGTAAAGTTTTTAAAATTAAAAAGGTACAGTAATATAGATAATTTTTCCTCCTCTTTAAAAAGCTTATTTTAGCAAAAACACTTAACATGAGATCTACCTACTGTAATAACAATACAGTATTCTTAACCATAGGCAAAATGTTGCATGACAGATCTCTATAACTTATTCAGCTTGTATAACTGAACATTTCTACCCAAGGAACAACTCGTTTCCCCCCTTCTCACAGTCCCTGGAAACCACCATTCTACTTTCCATTTCTGTGATTTTGACAATTTAGATATCACACATAAATGAGATCACGCAGTGTTTGTCCTGAGACTGACTGATTTCACCTAGCGTCATGTCAAAACTCACCCATGTTGTTGCCTATAGCAGGATTTTCTTTTTTGTAAGGCTGAATTGTATTCTGTTGGGCATATATACCACATTTCTTTATCCATTCATCTGTTGTTGGATACTTAGGTTGATTGCATCTTGTGTCTTTGTGAATAATGCTGAAATGGACATGGAAGTGCAAATACCTCTTTGACATCCTAAGTTCCATTCTTTTGAATACACCCATAAGTGAGATTGATGGATCATATGAAAGTTTTATTCTTAATTTTTTGATAAACTTCCACAGTGTTTTCCAAACTAAGTATAATAACATTTTATACACCAACAACAGTGCAGAGTTCCAGTTTC
Source organism: Colobus angolensis palliatus (assembly GCF_000951035.1). NCBI lineage: Eukaryota > Metazoa > Chordata > Mammalia > Primates > Cercopithecidae > Colobus > Colobus angolensis. Next base: position 10,768,094 of record NW_012113919.1, on the reverse strand, counting down.
TCTGCATCTTTGCCAACACTTGTTTTCTTATACAGAGAACTATCAGAAGTTGAAGATATTTTAATATTATTTAATTACTTGTTTGATTATATGAAGTAGTGTTATTTACTTATTTATTTTGAGATGGAGTCTCACTCTGTCATCCAGGCTGGAGTGCAGTGGCGTGATCTCAGCTCACTGCAACCTCCACCTCTCAGGTTCCAGTGATTCTCCTGCCTCAGTCTCCAGAGCAGCTAGGATCACAGGTGCCCAGCACCATGCCCCGCTAATTTTTGTATTTTTAGTAGAGGTGGGGTTTCACCATGTTGGCCAGGCTGGTCTCAAACTCCTGACCTCAAGTGATCTGCCAACGTTGGCCTCCCAAAGTGCTGGAGTTACAGGTGTGAGCCACCGCACCTGGCCTAGTTATGTTTTCTTATATGTAATTTAATATCTACTCTGTTAAAAATTGTTTAGATTGCATTCAATCAAGAAATCCATAAAACACCAAAGCAGGATCACCTGTTATCAATATAAACTAGATAATTCCCACAGATCAGTATGTTCTGGACAAACTCTTTAGAGAGAACAATTGCCAAGTGCCCTTTTGAAAATCTCAAAGAACGTCCTTGGTGGCTCTGAGTAATTGTGATCTAATAGTTTTGAGCTCCAGTACCCACACCTCACTCCCAAAAGAGCTACATGAAACAATATCCAAAACCTTCATAACAAGTACTACGTCAACACGAGAATCCTGCGGCTTCTTTAGGCTAACCTGAAAGGCTCTCAAGAATCCTGATGCTAACTAGGATCTTGGGTGTCACAGAATTTGCAACCAAATGTGTTTCCAGTCTCTTGTTGATACAGATGGGAAAATGTTATGGCTCACAGGCTTTTGTAAACTTTTGACTTAAAATCACCTCATCAAACTAGTGATGTATGAAACATCAAGAGGGGGATATTTTAGATAAGTGGAGAAAAGAATGCTTTTTGATTTTCTCTTTCTCACTTTCTCTTTGATGTGTCTTTATACTATTTCCCATGGTATGAAATAGACTGTTATATAAACATTGCACAAATATGTATCTAAATAGAACGTTGTAGCAGAAATCGTAACTATATGACTATTCCATAAACAATCAATTTTCACTGTTTATAATTTTAGTTAAATTTGTGTTTTACTTCTAATGATAAAGACATATTCTTATCATTTAAAATACAGAAACTATTATGAGGAAATTAACAAATCTCACTAAATTTCATAACTGTAGTTGTTACACATAATTTAATAATCATTTACACATATCTATGTATGTAATTATGAATCTATCATGTTCTCTTTATGAGAAGAGAGCTCCATCAGCATGATAGTCTTGAACTTATTACTGCTTTTCATGCATTCATCCTCAAGCAAGGAAATGTAATTTAATCTCATTGGTGACTTGGGACAAAAAATGTAGAGAGCATAGGTTGGTCTATGCTTCCCTCTTCCTTTTTGGAACTAGCAGGTCTGCACTGAGAATATTCTTTTAATTCTTCTCAGCCATGCTGTTAGTTTAAGCATGAATAATTTATTCCTACTAGAGAGTCTATTGTGATTTGCCACATAATTGGTAAATCTCTCCAAATTAGAGACTCTAAAGTGTGAGCATGTCAGCTAGATTATAGGAATTAGCAACATTCTGTAATGGCATCTTTCTCAGAAATAAGCATGGTCTTTTGCATAGTCTTTTATCCACAATTTTGCCATATGTGTATCTTGCAATTGGCTTACAATCAGACTTGGAATGTATTTTTAGATCAGAGAAGACATATAATAACATTACTAATATATCCACATATGCCCCTTACATATAAAAACGGAGGCATGCATAACTTAAATAATATGGCCAAGCATACAGCAGGAGCAAGTGCAAGAACGTGTATTCAACTTGTATTCCCCCTTTGTAGATAAAACCTGCTTCCTATAACCCATGTCTTATATATTATATTCAATTTTTATAATTTGAATTATAACAATATTAGCTGAAAACTCATAGGAGTCTTCTTTCCATTTTGATGTTTTTACATTGCTAAAAGCCACAGTTATCCCAAGAATTACTTTTCCTTATAGAAAACAAAAAATCCCCCAATTATATTTATTTTAGGGCATGCCACTGTCATTGTCCTCTCTCTCTCTCTCTCCTTCTCTATGTGTGTGTGTACATGTGTATATATAATCAACCTTATTCATATATTATGTATTTTGGCATCTCAGAAGTTCTGCACCTCTTTTCCATGAGTTACTTAATTGATTTTGCCTTGAATCCTACAAACCAGTCATCAAACTATTTCTATAAAGGACCAGAGAGTAAATATCTTCAGCTTTATGGGCCATGGTCTCATTTATAGCTACTCAAACTACTGCCATTGTAGACAGCCATAGACATGTAAGAATGGATATAAAAGTTTATGGCAAGAACTGCCATAAACATGTATATAATATAAAGAGATATACAACATAAACACATATATAAACACATATAACCTGCCTCACATATGATGAAGATAATCTTATATTGTAGGGTAGGTTTTAAATCATGATGGGATGGTTAGGGTCATAAATCCTGCATCAATAGTGTCTAAACTTATTGCATGGTCTTTGTCTAAAAATTAGGAATACTAATAGTTGCTATATGATAGAATTGTTGTAAAGATAAAAATGAATCAATATAAATGAAATATTTAGAATATGTTAGAATATCTTAGACACATTAATGTGCTATATAAGTGCATTCAATTAAAATACTACTATAATCAATTATAATTAATATTATTATTCAGATTTCATGCCTAATATCTTATTCCTGTGTTTTATTTATTAAGTATAATCAGTTGTGAGATTCTACTATTAAGTTTCATAGATTTATTTGCTTTTGATCAATTCACAGAGCTTTATATTACTTAAAATTTCATTGACACTCTTTGCAGACAAAGAAATTTAAATCCATCGTGGTTAACAATTTCACAATCTGGTCTGTTACATTGATGTGCAAAACCCAGAAATTCTCCGTTAGCTTTGCTCTCCTTATTCACAATAGAAACAATCTTCAATTTATATACTTTCCATAAATGAGCCATTTCTTTATACCCAATCTTCCTTGAATAAGAAGTGGTATAATTTATAATGATTAGTTTTTTGAAGCTTTACAAGAATGCAGAACAGTATTAATTTTCACAGAGAGTTACAAAATGACTAATTTATTGTTATAGCAATGAACAGCTAAAATATACTTAGGCTCTAAAGCAAAATACTGCTATTAACATAAAATCTAAATGAACTTACATCCATTTATTTTTTGAAATTGCAGTGGCAAAATTTATTGTAGATAAATGTAATACTTGTATTTATTTGTCAAAGTATTTTTTAGGAAAGATAAAATAATATCTGAGAGTAGAAAATAACACCATAATATGCAAAAGTTGTGTCATATTTACCATCTTATTTCACATACTTTCGTATTATAACACAGTGACAGTGAGAATGGTACCAAATAGTTATTGAATTATTTATTACACAAGTTGAAAACTTGAAAAAAGTTTTAAAAATGTAAATATCACTTTTCAAAACAGGAAACTTTATGATTTAACAATGTCAAACAAGAAAAATTATAGAAAAACACTATTCATTTTTACGTATAAATGATTATTTATGATTTCAGATAGATTGTCTTTATCCGATGGTTCCTATCTCTTAACTTTCAATAATTTTCTTTTTCTGATGTATTTTACATGCTTGAGAACTCAATTCATATATATTTATAAATTATAGCTCAAATTTTCTCATAACTCACTATTCAGTACATAAATGAAGAGACAGTGAATATTATTTTCGCTTCTTATAGATGAGAATGCTACAAACTTGAAAAATTATGTAATATGCCCAAGGAGAACAAATGTTTTGTAGGTGATGAAGACAGGTCTGGAAGGTAGGTCTTTGATTTTAATGCAGTGCTTTCAACTACTACCTATATTTCTTTTTAGAGAAAAATACAGTATATAGATTGTACTGTTTCAAAGAAAAATTTACAATAATGACATATTTACTTATATGAATAAAAAATTACTCCAATTGTGAGTCAGTGAACATACTTGATTTTGGTTCAGCACTTTTTTGATTTCTGGTTACATTGATCTCACATTCCATTTACAATAAAATTTATTGCAATATTTTGTGAAAATTGAAACTGAAGCATATGCTCACCATTGGATGTGAGTATATATTTCTTCAACAAATCCAACAATAGGGTATGATATTTAATATTTCTATCATGATTATCATCCAGAATGATATTCGTACAATAAGGACTTACTGAAAAATCTTAGGAAACACATACACAAATATATGTGATATATATGAGATCTAACGGTATATGAGGTGGCATAGGTGTCTTACTATATTATGCTAATGTAATCAAGAAACTGAATAAACAAGTTTGTGAATGTCATAGGATAAAGATAGTGTGGCTTGGTAGCGTTTGATGGCTATCATAATCTATATTCTCCTAAAATGCAATGATTTTTCAGTGGGGACATTTGATAAGCCTCACTTTTGCTCAATGATTTATGTATACAAATTTGTATTGCATTTTAGAAGCATGTATAGACATTCAAAAGGGGTTCACTGTGACATAGCATATGTTAATGAAAGGGTTTTGTTGTTGTTTTTTAAATAACTAAAAGGCGTTCTCACTGCTGGTATACATGAACATTTATGCCTTTCTTCTTGTCAACTCATTTCAACTCATCAACTTCCTGATGCAGTAACTAAGCTGATTTATTACAGTAATAATAAGTAATTCAGCTGTTAAATCTGAGAATCTACAATAGAGTGTGAAGGTTTACAACTACGCTATCTCTGTTTGCTAATGATATGATGATATGCCTAGAAAATCCTAACGACTCTTTCAAAAGACCCCTAGATTTGATAAATGAATTCAGTGAAGTCTCAGGTTACAAAATCAATGTACACAAATCAGTAGCATTGCTATACACCAACAACAATCAAGCTGAGAATCAAATCAATAACTCAATCTCCTTTACAGCAGCCGCAAAAAATGCAATATGATATGATATGATATGATACCATACGATACGATACGATACCTAGGAATACATGTAACCAAGGAGGTAAAAGATCTCTACAAGGAGAACTATAAAACACTGCTGAAAGAAATCATAGATGACCCAAACAATTGAAAATACATCTCAGGTTCATAAAATGGATAAATCAATATCATGACAATGACCACACTGCCCAAAGCAGACAACAGATTCAATACAATTCCCATCAAATTAACATCATTTTTACAAATAATTAGAGAAACTAATCCTAAAATTTTACAGAATCCCAAAAGTACCTGAATAGCCAAAACAATCCTAAGCAAAAAAAAAAGTACAAATCTGGAGAAATCACATTACCCAACTCAAATTATTCTACAAGGCTATACTAACCAAAACAGCATGGTGTTGATGTAAAAGTAGATACATACACCAGTGGAAGTGGAAGAGAATATAGAATTTTCCCCAAAAAACCAAATAGTGGCCGGGCGCGGTGGCTCAAGCCTGTAATCCCAGCACTTTGGGAGGCCGAGACGGGCGGATCACCAGGTCAGGAGATCGAGACCATCCTGACTATCACGGTGAAACCCCATCTCTACTAAAAATACAAAAACTAGCCGGGCGAGGTGGCGGGCACCTGTAGTCCCAGCTACTCGGAAGGCTGAGGCAGGAGAATGGCGTAAACCCAGGAGGCGGAGCTTTCAGTGAGCTGAGATCCGGCCACTGCACTCCAGTCCGGGCGACAGAGCGAGACTCCGCCTCAAAAAAAAAAAAAAAAAAAAACCAAATATTTACAACCAATTGGTCTTCAACAAAGCATGCAAAAACATATAACGGGAAAAGGACACCCTATTCCATAAATGATTCTGGAAAAGCTGGATAGTCACATGTAGAAGAATGAATCCTGTAGAAGAATAAATTTTGTGTATGGATTTCTATCTCTTACCGTATATAAAAATCAACTTAAGATGAATTAAATACTTAAATCTAAGATCTGAAACCGTTAAAATTTTAGAAGAAAATCCAGGAAAACCTCTTGTGGGTGTTGGTCTAAGCAAATAATTTATAACTAACAAATACCCAAAAGCAAATGCAACAAAAACAAAAGTAAATACATGGGACCTAGTTAAACTAGAAAGCTTCTGCACATCAGAGAAATAGTCATCAGAGTGAATATATAACCCACAGAATGGGAGAAAATTTTTGAAAACTATGCATTCAGCAAACACCTAACATCCAGAATCTACAAAGAACTCAAACGTATCAGCAAGAAATAAACAAATAATCCTATGAAAAAGTGGGCAAATGACATGAATAGAAATTTCTCAAAAGAAGACATACAAATGGCCAACATACATATGAAAAAATGTTCAACATTACTAATCATGAGGAAAATGGAAATTAAAATCACAATAAGATACCACCTTACCCCAGCCAGGATGGCAATTATTAAATAGTAAAAAAATTAAAAAAAAATGTAGGCATGGATGTGGTGAAAAGGAACACTTATACATGGCTGTTAGGAATGTAAATTAGTACAGCGTTTGTGGAAAACAATATGGCGATTTCTCAAAGAACTAAAAGTAGATCTATTATTCAATCCAGCAATTTTATGACTGGGTATCTACCCAAAGGAAAATAAGTCATTATAGCAAAAAGTCATCTGAATGCATATGTTTGTTGCAGCAAAATTCACAAATACAAAAACGTGCAACCAACCTAAATGGCTATTAACTGATGAGTGGATAAAGAAAATGTGCTTCTTATACACCACTGAATACTACTCATTCCTAAAACAGGATGAAATAATATCTTTTGCAGCAATTTGAATGGAGCTGGAAGCTGTTATTCTAAGTGAAGTAACTCAGGGGTGAAAAACCGAACATCATGTGTTCCCACTTATTAAGTGGGAGCTAAGCTATGGGTACTCAAAGGCCTGCAGAGTGATGTAATGGACACTGGAGACTCAGAAATAGAGAGGGTAGGGAGGAGGAATAAGAAACTCCATATTGGGTACATTGTTGACTACTCAAGTGATGGGTGCACTAAAATTAGACTTCACCACTGTACAATTTATCCGTGTAACCAACGATAACTTGTACCTCTAAAGCTACTGATGGAAAGAACATAAAAATACAAATCAAAATTAAATATCTTTTGTAATATCAAAGTTATAATCTGCCAAAACCCTTGGAATCTCTGGCATAATAGGAGTGTCTTTTGTATATTAATGAGATGACTGGTGGCTGGGGGTCTCTACTAAATAGCTTCAAAGTGTGAGCTCCTTGCCAGGGAAATCAACCATATGATTAGAGCACTAGAATTTTCAGGACCACCCCCTCCACTTCCAGTGAGGGTAGAAAGGCTGAAGGCTTAGAAACCCAAAAGGACTGGGTTCAGGGAGCTTCCGGATAGCTGAGGATGTGGAGGCTCCTGGAGAATAGCAAGCTCAGAGAGGGCATGGAAGCGCTGTGCTCATCCCTACATGTCTCGCCCTATGCATCTCTTTCATCTTGGTGTTCACCTGTATTCTTTGTAATATGCTTCTGGATAAATAGTTACATATGAGTAAGGCATTTTCCTAAGTTCTATGAGCCACTCCAGCAAATTAATTGAATCAAAGCAGGAAGTTATGGAAACCCTAATTCACTGAGGGTCATTCAGAAGTACAGGTGACAATCTGGGACTTGTGATTGGCATCTGTAGTGGGAGACAGTTTTGTGGGACTGAGTCCTTAGTCTTGGTATCTGACAACTACAGGCTGAAGGTATCAGAATTGAATTTAATTAGAGGACACCCAGCTGGTATCTGCTGGAGATGTGCTTGGTAAGAGGGAAAATAACCCCACACATCTAGTGTCAGTAGTGTTGTGTTGAGTGGTATTTAAGAATAGAAAATTTTTCCTTTTCTTTCTTAAATATGTGTTGTTTCACTTTGGTTCCTAAAACAAACAAAAAAATCACTTTCTGCATGTAGGTTTTTTTTTTGTTTGTTTGTTTGTTTGTTTTTTGAGACGGAGTCTGGCTCTGTGGCCCAGGCTGGAGTGCAGTGGCCGGATCTCGGCTCACTGCAAGCTCGGCCTCCCGGGTTCACGCCATTCTCCTGCCTCAGCCTCCAGGGTAGCTGGGACTGCAGGCACCCGCCACCTTGCCCGGCTAGTTTTTTGTATTTTTTAGTAGAGACGGGGTTTCACCGTGTCAGCCAGGATGGTCTCAATCTCCTGACCTCGTGATCCGCCAACCTCGGCCTCCCAAAGTGCTGGGATTACAGGCGTGAGCCACCGCGCCCGGCCCGCATATAATTTCCTAATAAATGTCTTAATGATAACTGCTTATTATTAAGCATAATGAAACTACTATGTAAGACATTAATCTATAAATGTAATTAATTAATATAATCTAATTTAAATTGGCAGCAAAATCAATGAATCGGGCAAATAATTTTATTCACAAACTTATTAGATTGAATAAAATCTAATGAATTGCTTTATTTTACGCATTCATTAAACATTTAGATGCATCAAATTTTCTGTTAAACAAAATCAAAACTGAATGTAAAACCATCGTCCACAAACAATTTCAAACTGGAGTGTAATTTTTCTTGCTTTCCATTTACTATGTGATCACATTATAGATTTATGATAAATTTGAATTAAAATATGTTTTAGAACACTTAGATTTGTTTGTTTCCAACCTGTAAGTTTCCAAATAAAATTATTCGCCCTTATTAAAATGCTTCATGTACTACGAGAATTAAAAAATTATCTAACTTCTATGGGTGTGAGGTTGCCTATGCTTCTACAGCTGGACATCAGTCAATAACAAATACGTTTTTAGCCCCAACTCAGCAAGTTTAGTTTGTTTTCCAGCCTTAAAAACAGAAAAGGAAAAGACTCAACTCACATAACAGAGGAACATTTATTAGTCCATACAGGTTTTCTGCTTTTGTTTTTGATTTTGGGGGTATTTGTTTTGTTTGTTTGTTTTGAAATGGAGTCTTGCTCTGTTGCTTAGGGTGGAGTGCAGTGGCACCATCTCATCTCACGGCATCATCTGCCTCCTGTGTTCAAGCAATTCTCCTGCCTCCGCTCCCAAATAGCTGGCTGGGATTACAGGTGCACATCACGATACCCGGCTAATTGTTTGTATTTTTAGTAGAGATGGGGTTTCGCCATGTTGGCCAGGCTGGCCTAGAACTCCTGGCCTCAAGTGATCCACTCCTCTTGGCCTCTCAAAGTGCCAGGATTACAGGCATGAGCCACTGTGCCCAGCCAGGCTTTTGTTGACTATAGAGTATTAATTTTTTAGCAAAATTACTAGCCTAGGAACTGTCCAAAAGATAATTTTCGTGGAGTGCGGTGGCTCACGCCTGTAATCCCAGCACTTTGGGAAGCGGAGGCAGGTGGATCACGAGGTCAGGAGATCAAGACCATCCTGGCTAACACAGTGAAACCCCATCTCTACTAAAAATACAAAAAATTAGCCGGGCGTGGTGGCGGGCGCCTGTAGTCCCAGCTACTCGGGAGGCTGAGGCAGGAGAATGGCGTGAGCCCGGGAGGCGGAGCTTGCAGTGAGCCGAGATCAGGCCGTTGCACTCCAGCCTGGGTGACAGAGCGAGACTCTGTTCCAAAAAAAAAAAAAGAAAAAAAGATAAATTTCAGAAATTAATTTAATTCTTATAAATGTCTAGTCCTGAGGAGTTTAAATGAAGCAGCTTAGAGGATTGTTTACCAGTAGTCTCTTCATATCAATGATCATATACTTTTTAGATTACCACTGTCAGATAGAAAAATAATAGAAGCTACATTTGTAACTTTATATTTTCTAGTAGGCATGCTGTGGGAGTAAAATGGGTGAAATTAATTGTGCTACAGAATTTTATTTTAATTATATCCTAAATGATATTATTTCAACATGTGACCAACATAAAAACTATTAATGTGATAGCTCACATTCTCTTTTTCATAGTAAGTCTTAAAAACCTGTGCACATTTTACTTTGATAGCACATTTCAATTAGAACACTACATTTTCAACAAAGTAAAATGTAATCTTAGCAAAAAAAATTACAGTTGTGTTTAATAGAAAATTACACTACTTTAAGGTTGATGAATTAAAATTTAAATTAATTTAAATTGAATAAAGTTAAAATTTCACTTCCTCAGTTGCACTAGCTACATTTATTTGTACAATTGATCCATGTGCTTATAGGCTACCACACCATACCTTACAGTTCTAAACCAAGTAAGAGACCAGACAAATTGGAGTCTATTTCATGAATAATTAATCGTTTTAAATAAAACACACTCCCAAATATACAATATTTCCCTCAATTTATTGTGTATGGTCTTTTAAATTATTATGTTTTCTAAAATGTTAGTCTCAAAATGTTATAGTCAACGTGAACCCGAATGATAAGCTTATAACAGCATAGCCTTTCAGTTTTTCTTAAAATGTATAGAGATGAATACTTGCCATTTTTGAAGTGACTAGTTTATCACTAAATTAATTTAGTTTAAATTGTATTGATATATTATTCAGTGATTCAATCTATAAAATGGTCACATTCATTGAACAAGAGAGTAAAATTTTAATACTCTTCTGTGACAGGAGCAGAGAACATAACCAAGGACTTTACTTTGTATAAAGAGAAGGTTAGTGGATTCTCGAAGATAAAAGCATGGAAGCCAGCATCAAAAGCAATGAAACGCCCTAATGCGGGGCTTAAAACTAGATGGTGGCAAAGCACCATGGCACATGTATACGTATGTAAAAAACCACCATGGCACATGTATACCTTTGTAAGAAACCTGCACGTTCAGCACATGTATTCCAAAACTTACAGTAAAATTTAAAAAAACAAAAAAGCAATGAAACGAACCATGGAAAATCTGATCACAACATATCGGTTTCACCCAAACAATACATCCATCTGATTTGAACTCTGTGCTTCAAGTAAGAACTATGCAAAGATCAGGGAAACAGAATATTAAAAATGAAATAAGTGAATATTAAAGTGTTTCTGTTTGCTCTTCTATCATTGTTTTTTCTAAATTCAATCTAAATTAACAAAGGAGACAATAGTGATGATAAAATATGAAATTAATTTATGTCCACATAACAAAAAGGAATGTGAGGGAGAGAGAAGTTGTAAACAACAATATAAGATAAATAAGAATAAATTCCTAGAGAAAATAATGAAAATTGGTTACTTAAGCCTGAGGTAGAATTAATATAAATGTGAATGAATCCACGCAGACACACTACTTTTAGGAGATGAAGTTACATTGAAAAAAGCATTATTATGTGATGTGAGAAAAACCTGAATTTGATATTACTTAATACAGTCACTGAAAAGTTACTCCATCTTTCTGAATCTGAATTTCATCTTTTGTGAAACTGAGTTAATTGATGTTTGAGATATTAAGAGTAGAAATAATACCCTAGCATTCAGACACTCAATAAATATTAGGTTTGTTTATAATGTTAAGATATACTGTAGTAACAATAGTAGCTGTGAATAAATAAGTCCTTACACACATTTTTAATTGTAGGCTTACTTTGTATCTTTGAATCCTTTCAAATAGCTCATGAGAATGAAATTATTGTCTTCTTTGAGACACGGAAATCTGCCTGCAGAAATATCAAGTAACAAGCAAAATGACCTCACAAGTATGCTGAAGAACAGGAGCTCAAACAGGTGTAATCCAGAAACCCTGCTCTGAAACACCCTCTGTGCTATAAGTTAGTGCACATTCATACTTTATATATCATCAGAAATGTTTAACTTCATATTTTAATGATTAAATCCTCCTACCTGTGGGCTACAATGTATTTATCATAGAAAACCTGCTGTATGGTATCTGGACAAAGCAGAGTATTTGTGGTCGCCATGTTTGATAACATAATAATATCAACCTATCTACATGTTTGTATAGATCAATATAGACAACTCTGCCTCTGCTTTATCGACTACATTTATGAAATATCCTAATCCTGTAGTTGTCATTTTAAGAATGTTCACAGACCCTTTGGGAGGCAGGTGGATCATAAAGTCGGGAATTCGAGACCAACTTGGCCAACATGGTAAAAACCCATCTCTACTAAAAATACAAAAATTACCCAGGCGTGGTGTCAGGCGTCTGTAATACCTGCTACTCGGGAAGCTGAGGCAGGAGAATTGCTTCAACCCAGAAGGCAGAGGTTGCAGTGAGCCAAAATTGTGCCACTGCACCTCAGCCTGGGCAACAGAGCAAGGCTTCATCTTGAAAGAAAAAAATAAATAAATAAAAAGAATATTCACAGACTAAAGCAGGTGGATCACTTGAGGCCAGGAGTTTGAGACCAGCCTGGCCAACATGCCACGTCTACTAAAAATAAAAAAAAATAAAAAAATAAAAAAGTAGCGAGGTGTGGTGGCTCACACCTGTAAACCCAGCTGCTCGGGAGGCTGAGGCATGGTAATTGTTTGAACCCAAGAGGCAGAGGTTGCAGTGAACAGGGATGGTGCCACTGCACTCCAGACCTCTCACTTCCCTACAAACCTATGTTTTCGTCAAAGGCAAGTAATCAAACAAATAAAATAAGTAATAAATAAATAATAAAGAAACCAAATAAACAAAAACGAAGCAAAAAAAAATCCCTTATACTGAAACTTATAATTTTATCCCTTGTACTGAAATTCTGAATGTTTTTTCCTCTTTTCAGTCATAGTACCTGTTCAGACACCACACCTTACTTATTCTTTACTCATACTGACTTCTGAGTTACGTACTTCTTGAATTATTTATGTTCCCTGAAGAAATGTTATGATAAAATTTTGAGAAAAAGAAATGGGTAAATTATATTAAGATGTGTCTTCAAAATTTTTCCAGTGTTTTTGAATTACACAGTGTTTATTTAGCACAATGTCAATTATAATGACTGTCTTGAAATAGTATTCCTGATGTTGATAAAAAGACCAAATTTGTAAGCTAAATATTTTGTGGAATTTCTAATTTACAATATATTTATACTTACACTTAAGTAGTCAACATAATGAAACTACAATGAATGAGGTACATATTATGTATGTATTACATGCATTTCTCATGTAACTCAATAGACTTATAAGATGTGTGTATTAATTGCAGTCAAGGAATGTAAACTTTATAGAATTTGAGAAAATGGTTAAAAATTATACAAATGTTGAGTTTCAAACTTTTACTTTACAGCAAATCATATGCTTTCTACATACGGTAGAATAAATTGTTAAATACGTCTCTGTTTCTTTCTCCTGAACGTGGTTTCTAAATGTTTATATACCAAGCGATAAGCCTCTATTTCCTCACCTTCAAAACCACATTCCTCTTTTCTTCTTTCTCACATAAATAAACCACACATTTATATACTTAGCTGATCAAATTATAAAATAGAAGATGTCTTCTTTTCTTTTCATCTTTTCCCATACAATCCTTCAGCATGTTCTGATGAACCCACCAGCAAAATCTCAATATTACTTTCTTCTTTCTTCACCGCTAAGAAACTAGACCAAATTATCTTCATTCATCAATGGGAGTATTCCATTTCCATAACTGGTTTCGATGTTTCCAATAATTAACTACAATATTAATTTGTTCTTATTGACCAGAGTGTTATTTAAAATTATAAATTTTGTCATATTAATCCCTTGCTTGAAACTCATTTGTGTCATTTCATTGCAATAAAAGTGAAATGCCCAAAACTTCCTTTGATCTTCTAAGCCTTCTTATCTGGCTCTGCTTACTATCCCATCTTCATCTAGTATGGCTCTTTTTATCAACTCACTCTATTCTCATAATCTTTCTGTTCCTAGAATGTACCAAGCTTCACTTCATGAAATTTGCACTTTCTTTTAATATGCCTAGAAGATTTTTTTTCCCTCAACCCTTTTGGACAGGCTCTTTTTCAACGTTCAGTTCTCTACATGTAATCTACTCAGAAAGGATTTGGCAGTCTGATGTTTTTAAACAAATTATCCTAGCATACCACATTCTTACTTCCAGAATATCTCTCAATCTGAGATGAACTCTGTGTATTTGGTCATTGCCTGCTTACTCTACTGGATAGAATATAAAATCTAGATTCACTTCATTATGCCTGACTTGGGAAAAAGGCCTGACATTATAGGCCCTGTACCAATGCTTGTGAAATATGTGTCTAGAAAGTACATTTAGTTAGAGAATAAGAATCATTTTTTTCTTTGTACAGGAAAAAAAATGTACACGAGCACATCTTAGAGATATCACAGATTCAGTTTCAGATCACCACAGTAAAGTGAAGATAGCAATAAATTGAGTCACATATTTTTTTCTTGGTTTCCTAGTGCATTAAAAAGCCATCTTTAAATTATAGTCTATTCAGTGTTCAATAGTAATGTCTAAAATGTGGATATCTTAACTTAAAATATTGCTGAAAATTGCGATTATCTGAGCCTTCAGCAAGTAACAATCTTTTCACTGCAGAGGGTCTTGCCTAGATATTGATAGCTGCTGACTTATCAGGGTGCTGCTTGTTGAAGGTTGGGGGTGGCTATGCAGTTTCTGAAAATAAGACAACAGTTGCTACCTTGATTCTCTTTTACATAAAATATTTCTCTGTAGCATGCGATGCTCTTTGATAGCATTTTACCCACAGTAGAACTTACTTCAAAAGTGGAATCAATTCTCTCAAACTCTGCCTTTGCTTTATCAACTACAGTTATGAAATATCCTAATCCTGTACTTGTCATTTTAAGAATGTTCACAGACCTTTTGGGAGGCTGAGGCAGGTGGACCATAAGGTCAGGAATTTCAGACCAGCTTGTCCAACATGGTAAAAACCCATCTCTACTTAAAATACAAAAATTACCCAGGCGTGGTGTCAGGCATCTGTAATACCCGCTACTCAGGAAGCTGAGGCAGGAGAATTGCTTGAACCCGGGAGGCGGCGGTTGCAGTGAGCCGAGATTGTGTCACTGCACCCCAGCCTGGGCAACACAGCAAGACTTCATCTCAAAAGAAAAAAATAAATAAATAAAAAGAATATTCACAGACCAAAGCAGGTGGATCACTTGAGGCCAGGAGTTTGAGACCAGCCTGGCCAACTTGTCATGTCTACTAAATATACACACACACACATACACACACACACACAAATAGCGAGGTGTGGTGGCACACACCTGTAATCCCAGCTACTTGGGAGGCTGAGGCATGATAATTGTTCAAACCCAAGAGGTGGAGGTTGCAGTGAACAGAGATGATGCCACTGCACTCCAGTCTGGGTGACAGAGAAAGACTTTGTCTCAAAAGCAAAAAACAAAAAACATTCACAACATGTTCACCAAAAGTAGATTCTAGATCCATAATCCATTTTCTTTGTTTACCCATAAGAAACAACTCCTCACCTATTTGTTTTACTAATGTTCTTTCTTAAAGGCATCAAGAATGGTAAATAATTTCTAGAAGGTTTTCAATTTACATTGTCCAGCTCCATCAGAGGAATTACTATCTATGGTAGCTATAGCCTTAATTTTTTTTCCTCCAACTGTTATTGCAGGTTCAGAGTGTACATGTGCAGGTTTGTTACTTGTGTAAAGTGTGCGTCACTGGAGTTTGGTGTACAAATGATCCTGTCACCGAGATCATGAGCACAGTATCTGAGGGTTGAAAAGCAGTATGTATTTTTTGAATAATAAAAAATTGAATGTTGAAATTACCCTGATCCATGGACTGAAGAATAGATGTTGTGTCAATAGGCATGAAAACAACATTAATCTATTTGTACATTTCAATCAGGGTTTTTGGGGTTATCAGGTGTATTGTCACTAAGAAGTAATATTTTTAAAGAAATCTTTTTGTTTTCTGCGCAGTAGTTCTCAACAATGGACTCAAAATATTTATTAAATCATGCTGTAAAAAACGTTTCTGTCATCCAGGCTTTGTTCTTCCATTTACAGAACACAGGCAGAGTAGATATAGCAAAATTCTAAAACGGCCTTGGAATTTTCAGAATGGTAAATGAGCATTGCCTTCATCTTAAAGCCACCAGCTGCATTAGCTCCTAAAGTGAGAGTCGGCTTGTTCTTCAAAGCTTTAAAACCAGGCATTTACTTCTCCCTACATGAAAGTCTTAGATGGCATGATGGAAGCTTCTTCCAATATAAGATGGTTTCCCTACACTGATCTGTTGTTTTGTTTAACCATTTTCATCAAAGATCTTAGCTGAATCTTCTGGATAACTTGTTGCAGCTTCTACATCAGCACTTGGTGCTTCAGTTTCCATATCTCCATTATGGAAATGGCTTCTTTCCTCAAACCTGGTGAACCAACCTCCACTAGCTTCTAACTTTTCTTCTGCAGCTTTCTCACCTCTCTTCAGTCTTCAAAGAGTTGAAGAGAATTTAAGTCCTTGCTCTTGAATGGACTTTGTCTTAAGCAAATGTTGTGGCTTGTTTGATCTTCTAACCAGAACAGTAAAACTTTCTCCATATCAGCAATAAAGCTATTTTGCTTTCTTATCATTGGTGTGTTCACTGCAGTAGCACTTTTTATTTTCCTTCAAGAACTTTTACTTTGCATCCACAGCCTGGCTTACTCTTTGATGCAAGAGGCCTACCTTTGGATCTATCTTGTCTTTTGGCACACCTTCTTCACCAGGCTTAATCATTTCCAGCTTGCAGTTTAAAGAGAGGTATGGAATTCTTCCTTTCACTTGAACACTTAGAGGCCATTATACAATTTTTTGTTGGCCTAATTTTAATATTATTGTGTATCAGGGCATAAGGAGGCCTGATGAGATGAAGAGAGATAGGGGAATGGCTGGTTCTTAGAGCGACCATAACACACACAGGATTTATTGATAGAGTTCACTATTTTATAAGGGCACAATTAGTGGTACCCCAAAACTATTACAATAGTAACATGAAAGTTCAGGGATCACATATCACCATAACATGCACAATAATGGTGACAGAGTTTGAAATATTGGGAGAATTGCCAAATGTGATATAGAGATATGAAGTGAGTACATGCTATTGAAAAAAATGACGTTAGTTGACTTACTCCATGCAAGGTTGCTATAAACCTTACATTTGTAAAATAAAATATATGTGAAGCACAGTAAAATAAAAGCACGATAAATAGTACAGGTATGACTGCATCCACTGGCACAAACCTACTAAAGTCCTGTTGCACACGGAAGTATATATTGTAATCATTACGCTCAGGACTGCTACTATTTTTCCTTGATATTTCCAAATAGATGAACAGATTTATAAATAAATTATGCTAATTTATTAAGTTCATTTTATAAAACTTTGTTGTTAATTTCATATTTGATATAAACATTCTATCAATTAGCAAATCAGGTAACATAAAGTTTGGACAATGGCATACAGGAAACAAATGTTTAGATAACCATCAACATTTTCTATGGTTACTTAGCATTCATATACAGTCTTTTGCTATCTGACTCACGTTTTCTATAATTTAAATGAAAAATGCCTTCAAAATGAACTCCCAAAAGAAAGAGTCATTAATTTGATTTTTAAAAACCATACCAATAATCTTAAATGATTTCTAGCGTTTTTACACATACTAATATTTTATGATATGGATGATTTAAAATGCCAATTGCATAGTATTAGAAAAGAGCTGTAACACTAAAAAGTAAGTAAATAATTTCAAAAAGGTACAGTTCCATAATTGTAGTAAAAATTATTAGAACAAGAAGTTTTGTTGAAAAGTCATAATATACCCAGAAATTTGTTGTTAAACTGACTCTTATTGTATGTTTTAAAGCTGTTGTATCATTGTTTTTACTTTCTGAAATAATACCAATTGTTACCCATAATGTTGTGGGAATTTGACAAAAAGACTGATTAGATTAAAACAAACCCACTTTCTACACAGATTTGTAAAATATACACAGGCACATACACACACATGTAGTTTGTAAACTGATCTGAAATTCGATATGTACTTTCTTGGCATTTGCAGAATTCATTTAAAAATCACTATTATAGCACTTCTTATTAAATTCACAGTCAATACAAACAATTCACAGTCAATACAAATTATTTTTATGACTCCTAGAATAAAATACTTGTTAGTTAGATGGCTTCCTTCATTCCTCCATGGCTATAGTATAACCTAATGTAAAATAGTAATATATGAAGGTGATAAACAAGATGTTTCACAGAAAGCTGTTTTATAAATAACAGATCCCTAAAAGGAAAAGCTAGACCATTTAAGAACAATACAAATAATTCACATAGGAAGAAATAAGAAAACAGAAAATACCTCAAGGAACTCAATGAAATTATTCTGCCCTAAATTATGTAATAAAAGTCAAGGAAATCAGTCCTTCTTTATGTAGAGGTTGTCACAAATGAGAGATGTCATCTAAAGTAGCTATTTAGATTTTATTTTTAAATGGTCATTCTCTCAAGTATTTTCTTCAAAACTGCTATAAAATCAGCAAAGAGGAATACTTTAATAAAGACATCAAAAAGTCAAGTACAAAATGAAAAATAATGGTTATTAAAAAATAGAAACTATCAAGAATTGAAAAACATTTATAAGGGAGCACTATTAATTAATGTTATGTAGATACATGCTGATTTATCTTAAGAATGATTAAATTTTAGAGAATTCTCTGGTGCAGAAGCAAGATAGTAGTATAGGGAACCCCAAGCTCTTCTTTCCATAGACATACCAATTCAACAATAATGCAAGGATAAATTCTTTTTGTGAGAAATACATAAACTAGTCAAAAGGCTTTGGCACCCTTCACTAGCTACATTAAAATTGGTAGGAAAATTGGAAGCAACATCTCAATGTAACCCTATCCCTGGTTCAGCATTATATAATAACAAGGAAACTTCTAGTGGCCAACCTCTTCCTAGGAAAAGAGCTAGACCATGGGTCAAACATTCCAACTTATCCAGGGGCTATTCAAGGAATTTCTTTCTGTCTTGTCTGTCTTGAAGCAATGATGAGATCCCATATACACTAGACCCCCAGGTATTTAAAAGAACAATACAGTAGTCTAAACTAGCACAGACACTTGCCACAGCTACCTGGTTCACTGCAGAGTAAGCAGGTGAAAAATCTAGCTTTCACTTTTTTTCCCAGGGGAGGGAAAGATTTGGACCACACAACCAATGTTTCAACTTCTCAGAGTGATGTCAGAATGATTTTCTTCTGCCTCATCTATCACAGAGACCTAAAGAAACTTGGCATAGTCTAGACACCTATCGGCCACTAAGAAATAAGACAGTGGTTTAGGGTAGCACAAAGGTTTTAGAGAACCCCCAGAATCTCTGGCTGGGTTGGTTGGTGATGATCTTCTCCTAACTGAAGTCAATCTATGAAGACTGGTAGAGGTGATGGATTTTTCGAATGCATATACACCAATGAGAAAACAAAAACAAAAACAAAAACAAAAAAACCTCATGGAAGTGCTCAACAGAATCTCAGGGAAAAAATGAATTAGCCACATCATAAAAAGGATCAAATAGAAATTTTAGTGAAAGAGTAAAGTAACCTCACTAAAACATTCAATAGAAAGATTCAATAGCAGTCTACATTAAGCAGAAGAATGTAACACTAGCTCAAATGCAGGTTACTTTAAATATCACAGTCAGAAAAGAAAAAAATAAGTTTTCTTTTCAAAAAAAAATACTTGAAGAAAACATAAGGCACTTATAGGACATCATCAAGGAGACAAATATACACATTATTAGAGTTCCAGAAGAAAAAGAGAGGAAAGGACAGAAAACTTTTTCAAATAAATAATAGGTGAAAATTACCCTAATCTCAATATACCCTAATCTCAATAAGGAAATGAACATCTAATTCAGAAATCCCAAAAGACTCTCTCCCCTCAGTAAAATAAAACCAAGGAAATCCACACTGTGGCACATCAATTAAAGTGTCATTAGTCAAGGATACAAAGATTTATTTGAAAGCAACAGAGAAAAGAGACTTATAACATACACGGGAATCTCCACAACAATATTAAGTTACCTCTCAGTAGAAACTTTTTAGGCCAAATGGGCCTGGGATAAATTACTGAAAGGAAAAAAAACTGCCAGCCAAGAATCCCATAACCAGCAAAACTGTTCTTCAAAAATGAAGAGGGGTAAAGACTTTCCTAGGAAAATAAAAAAAGGTGAGGGAGCTCATCACCACTAGACTCACTTTACAAGAAATGCTAAAATGAAAACAACTCTCACATTGAACCAAAAGTATGCCAAAGAGCAGCATGATAGCCTACCAAGTATAAAACTCATTGTTAGAGGTAAAAATATAGATAAATACAAAATAATGTATTTTTTTAATCTTGGGGGTAAATCCTTTCAATTCTATATAAGAGGTAAAATAAAAAGAGATAAAGCGTGACATCATTAACAAAGTTTTGAGGGGAAGAAGTAAAATATAGAGTTTGTATGCCATTGAAGTTAAGTTCTGATTAGTGCAAATAGACTGTTATTAGTGTAAGATATTTAAGTAAGTCTTACGCCAACCATGAAGAAAATGCAAATAGAAATTATACAAAAAAGAGAAAGAAATGAAAGCATATTAATACTAAATATAAAATAGAAAGCAAGACAGTATAAGAGGGGAAAGGGAGCTAAGAACTGAGAACAGAAATTAATCATGAGATGGGCATAGTAAATTCTTCCCTATCAATAACTACTTTAAATATAAATGCAAAAGACACACCAATAAAACATATGGAGCAGATCAATAAACAACAATAAGATCCAACAGTATGTTTTCTACAAGAGGTTCTAGATTTAAATAAGTAAAGAAATGAAAAAAATATTTTACACAAATAGTAACTAAAAGAAAGAAAGCTAGGAATACTTATCTCAGAAAAAATTAGAATTTAAGTTAAAAACAACTGCAAGAGACAAAGAAGGGCATTACATAACGATAAAAGAATAAATTGACTAGGAAATTGTAATGATTATAGATATGTATGCCTCTAACATTAAAACATGTAAATATATTAAAAATTTCACAAAATTGTAGGGAGGAATACACAGCAACACAATAATTGTCGGTGACTACAATACCACACTTAAGAGGTAGAACAAACAGAGAGAAAATCAATAAGGAAAGAAATAATGTAAACAACGTTATAGAGCAAATGAACCTAACAGGCATATACAGAGCATTTTACCCCAAAGCAAGAGAACATAAATTCTTCTCAAGTGTACATGAAACATTCTTCAAGATAGAGCACATATTAGGCCACAAAACATGTCTTATCATATTTAATAAGATTAATATCAAGCTAATATTTTGACAACCACAGTGGGATTCTAGTTTGATACCAGAAGAAAACAGAAAAGTTCAAAAATGTGTGTAAATTAAATAATATACTGTTGAACAACCAGTAGGTCAAAAAAGAGACCATAAAATATATATGTAATTGCTTTGATAACAATTTTTTTAAAATTGTGACATACCAAACCTTATGAGATGTTGTAAAAGCAGTACTAAGAGGAAAGTTTATGTTTATAAATACCTACTGTAAAAAAAAAAAAGATCTTAAATAAACAACCTAACTTTATATCTCAACAAACAAGAAAAAGAACAAAGCCCAAAATCAGCAGAAGAACATAAGAAAAATTAGAGCAGAAATAACCCCAATAGAGAATATAAAACAGAAGGAACTCAATATTAAAACTGAGTTAATATTTAAAAAAAAGTTGACATATCCTTAGCTAGACTAACTAAGAATAAAAAAGAGAAGATAAATTAAAACAGAAATTAAATAGGAGGTATTATGAATGATGTCACAGAAATAGAAAGGATTATACAAACTACTATAAACAATTGTACGCTAAGAAACCAGGTAAACTAGAAGAAACATAAATTCCTGGAAATATACTACCTAGCTAGACTGAAATATGAAGAAATAGAAGATCTAAACAGATTTATAATAAGAAGATTAAGTCAT
This sequence comes from Colobus angolensis palliatus, assembly GCF_000951035.1. Taxonomy (NCBI): domain Eukaryota; kingdom Metazoa; phylum Chordata; class Mammalia; order Primates; family Cercopithecidae; genus Colobus; species Colobus angolensis. Next base: position 10,746,046 of record NW_012113919.1, on the reverse strand, counting down.
TATTCAAAACACTCTCAAAAAAGAAAAATATATACCAGATGGCATCACTAGTGAATTCTATAAAATATTTGGAGAAGAATTAATGCAATTCCTTCCTAAACCCTGCAAAACAATTGAAAAGGAGGAAAAAGTCATAAACTAATTATATGAGGCCAGCACAAAAACATCACAGAAAGGAAAACTACAGACCAATATACTAGAATTAACATACATACCAAAGTCTTCAACAAAGTGCTAGCAAACTGAAATAATAGCACATTAAAAAGTCTCCATACCAAGATTAAATGGGACTTATTTCTGGATTGTGAAGATGGTTTATAAAACAAAAATTAATCTAATAGACTACATTAACAAAATAAAAAATTAAAATCTCATGATTACCTCATAGACGCAAATAAGCATTTGACAATAATGAGCACACTTTCATGACAAAAACTCAAAAAGCTAAGAATAGAAGAAAATTACCTCAATATAATAATGGCCATATCCTCTGCTATATTATAAAGAACAGCCAAAAGGCCAAGAGTAACATATTCCAGGGTGAAAACCTGAAAGCTATTCTTCCAACATCAGGAACATGAGAAGGATGTCCATTCTTGCCATATCTAGTCAACATAATCCCGTGAATCCCAGCAAGATCCATTAAACACAAAAAAGAAATAACGGGCATCCAAATTAGAAAAAGAAAAGATATAAAATTTTATTTTTAGGCAAATGCCATGATTTTATGTGTAGAAAACTTTGAAGTCTCCATTTAAAATAAAAAAGCTCTTTTCTTTTTTGGTTTCCATACACTAACGGCAAACTATATGAAAAGGAAATTAGAAAATATCATTTACAATAGTATTAAAGGAATAGAATACTTAAGAATAAAGTTAACTAAAGTGGCGAAAATCTTATCCTGAAAACTAAAAAGTATAGAACATTGATGAAAGAAATTAAAGATGACACCAACAAGTGAGAAGATATCCCATATTTCTGGATTGTAATACTTAACATTGTCAAAATGTCTGCACTGTTTCAATCTACAGATTTAGGCCGGGAGCGGTGGCTCACACCTGTAACCCCAGCACTTTGGAAGTCCAAGGCGGATGGTTCACGAGGTTAAGAGATCGAGACCATCCTCGCCAACATGATGAAACCCTGTCTGTACTAAAAATACAAAAACTTAGCCGGATGTGGTGGCAGGCTCCTGTAATCCCAGCTACTTGGGAGGCTGAGACAGGAGAATCATTTCAACTCAGGAGGCAGAGGTTGCAGTGAGCCGAGATTGTGCCATTGCACCACTCCAGCCTGGGCAAAAAGAGTGAAACTCTGTCTCCCCCCTTCCCCCCCTAAAAAAAAATCAATCTACAGATTTAATAAAATCTTTATTAAAGTCCCAATTAATTTTTTTATAAAATATAGAAACAATTCTCAAATTCATATGGAACCATGAAGGATTCAAAATAGCAAATCTTAAGAAAAAAACCCCACAAAGCTAGAGATATCACACATCTTGGGATCAAAATAATATTGCAATGATACAGTAAGTAAAACAGTATGCTACTGGCATAAAAACAAACATATAGACCAATAAAACAAAATAGACAGCTCAGAAACAAATTCCCACACACATAGTCAACTGTTTTTGGACAAGAATGCCTATAATACACAATAGGGAAAAGAGTCTCTTCAACCACTTGGGTTAAGAAAACAGAATATTACATGCACAAAAAAATAGTACCTTAACTAACTAACTAACTGTAGCATACACAAAAATCAACACAAATTGATTACAGACTTACACGTAAGAACTCAAAATGTAAAACTCTTAACAGAAAGCATAGAGGAAAAGCTTCATGACTTTGCTGTTGGCAATAATTCCATGGATTTCCTGCATAACAAAAGTATGAACAGCAAAGTGGTGGATAAATGGGACTACACGAGACAAGCTTCTGCACCGGAAAATAAATAATCAACAAAGTGAAAAAAAAAAAAACAGGCAAAAAATTGTTGAAAATGTTCACAAACCATATTCCTGATAGGAGTTAATTTCCAAAATATATAAGGAATTCCTGTAACTGAATAGTAAATGCAATCTCATTTACAATATCCCCCTGCCCACAAAAAAATACCTAGGAATACGTCTAACCAAGGAAGTGAAAGATTGCTACCAGGAGAACTACAAAACACTATTGAAAAAAATCATAGAAGACATAAACAAATGAAAAAACATCCCTTGCTCATGGAATGAAAGAATCAATATCATTAAAATAGTCATACTGCTCAAACAATCTACAGATTCATTTCAATTTCTATTAAATTAGCAACATCACTTTTCATAGAATTAGCAAAAGCAATCCTAAAATTAATATGGTACCAAAAAACAGCCTGAATAGACAAAGTGGTTCTAAGCAAAAATCGCAAAACTGGAGGCATCACATTACCTGACTTATAACTATACTACAACGCCATAGTAACCAAAACAGCATGGGACTGGTACAAAAATAGTCACATAGATCAATGGAACATAAACAAAGCCACACACCTACAACCAACAGATCTTTGACAAAAATCAACAAAAATAAACAATAGGGAAAGGACACCCTGTTCAACAAATGATACTGAGAAAAGTGGATAGCCATATGCAGTGAAATAAACTGGGACTCTGTCTCCTACCATATGCCAAAATTAAGTCAAGATGGAACAAAGACCTCAAACTATAAAACCTCTAGAATAAAACCAAGGAAAAACTCTTCTGGACATTGGCATAGGCAAATAATTTAAGGCTAAAATCTCAAAGGCAAATGTAACAACAAAAAAAAATGACAAATGGGACTTAATTAAAGAGCTTCTGCATAGCAAGAGAAACAGTGCAAACTGGCAACCTACAGAATGGAAGAAATATTTGAAAACTATGCACCCAACAAAGTCTAGAATCTAGAAGGAACTAAACAAATCAACAACAACAAAAATTGCATTAAAAACTGGGCGAAGGACATTAACACATCTCAAAAGAAGACATACACATCAACAAACCTATTAAAAAATGCTCAACATCGCTAACCATCAGAGAAATTCAAATTAAAGTCACAATGAGATGCCATTTCACATGAGTCAAATTGGCTGTTCTTTTTTTTTATATATATATACTTTAAGTTCTAGGGTACATGTGCACAACGTGCAGGTTTGTTACATATGTATACATGTGCAATTTGGTTTGCTGCACCCATTAACTTGTCATTTACATTAGGTATTTCTCCTCATGCTATCCCTCCCTGAAACCCCTGCCCCGTGACAGGCCCCAGTGTGTGATGTTCCCTCCCCTGTGTCCAAGTGTTCTCATTGTTCAATTCCCACCTTTGAGTGAGAACATGCAGTGTTTGGTTTTCTGTCCTTGCGATAGTTTGCTCAGAATGGTGGTTTCCAGCTTCATCCATGTTCCCACAAAGGATATGAACTCATTCTTTTTTATAGCTGCATAGTATTCCATGGTGTATATGTGCCACATTTTCTTAATCCAGTCTATCATTGATGGACATCTGGGTTAGTTCCAAGTCTTTGCTATTGTGAATAGTGCTGCAATAAACATACATATGCATGTGTCTTCATAGTAGTATGATTTATAATCCTTTGGGTATATACACAGTAATGGAATCACTGGGTCAAATGGTATTTCTAGCTCTAGATCCTTGAGGAATTGCCAAACTGTCTTTCACAGTGGTTGAACTACTTTACAGTTTCACCAACAGTGTAAAAGCCTTCCTATTTCTCCACATCCTCTCCAGCACCTGTCGTTTCCTGACTTTTTAATGATTGCCATTCTAACTGGTGTGAGATGTTATCTCATTGTGGTTTTGATTTGCATTTCTGTGATGACCAATGATGATGAGCATTTTTTCATGTGTCTCTTGGATGCATAAATATCTTTTTTTTGAAAAGTGTCTGTTCATATCCTTTGCCTACTTTTTGATGGGGTTGTTTGATTTTTTCTTGTAAGTTCTTTGTAGGTTCTGGATGTTAGCCCTTTGTCAGAGGGGTAGATTGCAAAACTTATCTCCCATTCTGTAGGTTGCCTGTTCAATTTAATAGTAGTTCCTTTTGCTGTGCAGAAGCTGTTTAGTTTAATTAGATCCCATTTGTCTATTTTGATTTTTGTTGCCATTGCTTTTGGTGTTTTAGTCATGAAATCCTTGCCCATGCCTATATCTTGAATGGTATTGCCTAGGTTTTCTTCTCAGGTTTTTATGGTTTTACGTCTAACATTTAAGTCTTTAATCCATCTTGAATTAATTTTTGTATAAGACATAAGGAAGGGATCCAAGTTGGCTATTATTAAAATTTTAAAAAATAACAAATGTTGGCAAGGATGTTGGGAAAAGGGAACACTTATGTACTGTTAGTGAAGACGGAAATTAGTTCAGCTCCTGTGGAAAGCACTTTGGAAATTTCTTAACAAACTAAAAATAGAATCACCATTTGACTCAGCAATCCTATTACTGGGAAAATAAAACATTCTACCACAAATACAACTGCACTTTTATGTTTATCGTGGCACTATTCACAATAGTAAGTCTTGGAATCACCCCAGGTGCTCATCAAAAATAATGATATCATGTTCTTTTCAACAATGTGAATGCAGCTGGGGAACCTTATCTTAAGTGAATTAACAAGGAGGCTGAAAATTAAATACTGTATGCTCTCACTTAAAAGTGGGACCTAAACAATGGCTATACACAAACATAAAGATGGAAACAATAGACACTGGGCTTCCCAAAAGCAAGGAGGAAGGAAAAGGAATGAAAAACTTCCTACTGAGTATTACGTTCACTCTTCGGGTGATGAATTCAATAGTAGCCCAAACGCCAGCATTGCACAATATGTCCATGTAACCAACCTACTGAAGTAAATCCAAATGTTAAAAAAAAAAAAAAAAGTGAATGACCTAAGTACTTGATTGAAAAATGAGCAAAATATATGAATTTTTTAAGACATACAAATGGCCAACAGGTATGTGAAAAGGTGGTCAACATCACTAATCATGAGTGAAATACAAATGAAAACTATAATGAGATATCATTTCATACCTGTGAGAATGGCTATCATCAAAACAACAGCAACAATAGCAACCACAGCAAAAACAAATGTTGCTGAAGATCCAGAGAAACTGGTACCCTTGGGCACTCTTTTTGATAATGCAAAATGATGTAGCCATAATGGAAAACAGCATAGAGGTTTCTCAAAAAATTAAAAATGTAATGACTATACAACCCAGAATCATACTTCTGAGTATTTACCAAAATAAAATGAGATCAGTATATCCAAAAGATACTAATATGTTAATTGCAGCAGTATGCATAGTAGCCAAGATGTGGTAACAACCTAAATTCCCATAAACAGATGAATGAGGCCAGGCCCCGTGGCTCACAACTGTAATCCTAGCACTTTGGGAGGCCGAGGCGGGTGGATTGCCTCAGCTCAGGAGTTTGAGACCAGCCTGGGCAATATGGTGAAACCCCATCTCTACTAAAATACAAAAAAAATCAGCCATTCATGGTGGCATGTGCCTGGACTCCTGGCTACTTGGGAGGCTGAGGCAGGTGAATTGCTAGAACCTGGGAGGAGGAGGTTGCAGTGAGCCGAGATTGCACCACTGCACTCCAAAAAGATAAATAAATAAATAAATAAATAAAATAAAAACCAGATGAATGAAAAAAGAAAATGTAGTACATACATATAATAGAATATCATTCAACGTAGTACATACATACAGGGGAATATCATTCAGCCTTTAAAAAGATGAAAATCTGACCGGGCGCGGTGGCTCATGCCTGTAGTACCAGAACTTTGGGAGGCCGAGGTGGGAGGATCACGAGGTTAGGAGATCAAGACCATCCTGGCTAACACGGTGATACCTCGTCTCTACTAAAAATAGAAAAAAACTACAGGTGGCGGGCACCTGTAGTTCCAGCTACTTGGGTGGCTGAGGCAGGAGGATCGCGTGAACCTGGGAGGCAGAGGTTGCAGTGGCCGAGATCACGCCACTGCCCTCACTCCAGCCTATGTGACAAAGGAGACTCCATTGCAAAAAAAAAAAAAAAAAAGATGAAATCTAACAACCTGCAACAACGTGGAAGAATCATAAGAACATTACGCTGATTGAAACAAACCAGTCACAGAAGGACAAACGCTACACTATTCCATTCATATGTTATATTAAAAATAGCCAAACTCATAGAAACAAAACAGAATGGTGGTTGCCAGGAACCGGGGCAAGGAAAAAATGGGAGTTACTATTCAATGAGTATGACGTTTCAGTTATGCGAGATAAGTACCTTCTAGAAAACGGCTGTACAACATTGTGCCTATAGTTAATTCTATATTGTATACTTAGAAATTGTTCAGAGAGTAGGTCTCATGTTAAGTGTTCTTTCCACAATAAAAATGATTAAATTCTGCATATTATGTCAATATTTATGGAAAGGAAAAATGAACTTGATCTTATTGTGGTTAATAACTTATATTTAAATTACAAGATCATCACAGAAAGTAAATTTACAAGTACATAAATAAATTTGAGTTTGTAATTAAATTTGCAGAAAAACAGATCAGTCTGATCTATTAATAGAGAAATGACTTTGTCAGATTATGAAGAATTAAGTAATTATATTTTATTTTAGAGAAGCCTATAATTCTAAATTTTCAAAAATCAAATGAAAATACATCATAAGAATGGGCTTGGAGAAAAAAAGTAAATTCAAGGGAAAGCATGTAGAATTAATAGGTTTCTATATTCAGAAAGTTGATACCACTTATGGAAATCAGTCTGAGAGTGAAACACAGATTAGCATTTCATTTAAGTGGTATAAATAAAAAAGAAATATATTAAATAGTCATAGACTTTGGTAATATTTTTAGCTATTAAACTATGCACAAAAGGCTGATTCAGGGGAAATATGGACCACAAAATTCATGGATAATAGTAGATCTCATGGAACAAATAGTCTTGAATAAAAGACTAGTGATGAAAAAGTCTACACTCACTTAATTCTTGATATGAAGTGGTATAAGATTCTTTACAGCATGAGAAAACTTAAAGATAATTTGGAGATACGCCCTAAGACATGTAAAAATAATTCCAGGATCAGTAAAAAGAGCCAGATTAATTAGCTTAGGGAAGGAGGGTACAAAATAGACTGAATAAGATTTTTCAATAATGTGCCCATTATAGTATATAGTAAAAAGTTATTCCTAGGGAAAAGCACTATAGTAGAGAAAAATAATATTCAACTTCACATATCAGCTTCCAGCTCACACATTAAATGAGTTTCCTCATAAGTGTATGGATAACAACCATTTGATTTCCAATATGCAATGTCTAAATTTATAGTTAAGCAGCTAGTCTGAAAATAGAAATATGTATTAATGAATCATTTTTGTTAGATATTTTTTATTTCATGCTATAATTTGCTGATAGTTTGTAAGCCATGATGTATATTTAAGAACGTAGCTGTTTTGTTGCCCTAAAATATGTATTATAAATATAACAGGACTGCTATAGACACAATTTTTCTTGGCAACAATGGTAATATTGTTTCCTAGATATTTATTTTCCTGGAATTATTTATCAATTCCTTTTTGCTTATTACTAACAGCAAATCTTCAGAATGAAATAAGTATATTTCAGCAAAGATCGAAAAAATATATGACTCTTAGAACTAAGATATATTTATGCTTTTAGCACAATTTTATGATTTCCAACAGTCCGTTTCCAGAATTATAAAACGAGCATTAGAAGGCATTGGGGAAGTAAATAAATATGGTGAAACCCCATTTTGGTGTTCAAGTGCATGTGCTAATCAGAGGAAGGGATTCCCATATAAAACAAACTCTACGATATGTCATTATTAAGTACTACGAAAAAACTCTGGCTGAAAAAATTGAAGACAGTCAGAGATAAGCACTGCTTCCTTTACTCTTCCAAAATCACATAAAATATGGTGCCCTGTATCATCAATCATATATTCCTGCAGATGAGAAAGAATGGAGTATGTTGATCCTTCCTACTCGTACACTTATCAAAGGATACACCAGGAATCTGTAAATTAGAGACAGGTACAAAAGTTTCCATTCTCCCAGATAGTTATAACACCATAGTAAGTAGACTTTTCTGTAGTTCTGAGGACATACCAGGCTCCCTTCCAAACTAAGCACTTTTCATGTATGAAAATTAATATAGTTTGCACCATGCTATGAGGAGGGTTATGGTCTTAGATTCACACTACAGAAATGAGGAATAGGTAAGTTGAACGTTTTCCACAGATAAAGAGACAAGTGTCTTTTTTTTTTAGACAGAGTTTCACTATTGTCGGCCCCGGCCTGGAGTGCAGAGGTCCAATCTCGGCTCCCCGCAACCTCTGTCGCCACGGTTCCAGGAATTCTCCCTCCTCAGCCTCCCGAGTAGCTGAGATTACAGGTGCCCGCCACCACTCCCGGCTAATTATATTTTCTGTATTTTCAGTAGAGACGAGGTTTCATCATGTTGGCCAGGCTGGCCTCCAATTCCTGACCTCAGGTGATCCGTCCACCTAGGCCTCCCAAAGACATGAGCCACCACGCCTGCCCAAGACTAGTGTCTTTTTAACTTTTAACTTCACCCCTGGCTTTTATTGCCTCTTTGCATACAACTCCTCCAGGGAGGAGTCGGTTAAACACACGCGCATGTGCACACAATGTAACTCTGCATACCTTCCTAGAGTGACATTTGCTACTAAATAACCCTGTAATGAAGTCTTCATTTTTATGTGGGAATTCTAAGTCAAACATATAGGTGAGTTTTTCAATTTTATTCTTTTTGTTTAGCTTTTAAAAACCGAATGGATATATTTAAAACAAACGAAGATTTCAATAAATTTTTGTACAATGAATAATGAGTAATTATAAAACAACTTAAGTTTAACTGTGTGTGTATAAAAAGGGGTATTGGAAAATATGCATATGAATATAGATGTGCATATACGCAATGGGCTGAATGTGTCACCTCAAAATCACAGGTTGAAATCCTCACGTCCTAATGTGATAGTGTTAGGAGGTGGGGCCTTTGGGAGATAAGTTGATCCTGAGGGTTGAGCCCTCACGGATGGGATTAATGCTTTTATACATGAGACTCCAAACATTTTCTCTCCATATTTTCACTATGTGAGGACAGAGCAAGAGGCTGGTACTGCACAATCGAGAACAGGGATATGCTTTGGCTCTGTCCCCATCCAAATCTCAACCTGAATTGTATCTCCCAGAATTCTCATGGGCTGTAGGTGGGACCCACGGGGAGGTCATTGAATCAAGGGGACTTTCCCGTGCTGTTCTCGTGATAGTTAATAAGTCTCACGAGATCTAATGGGTTTATCAGGGATTTCCACTTTTGCTGCTTCTCAATTTTTTCTCTTGCCTTGGGCATGTAAGAAGTGACTTTTGCCTGCTGCTATGATTCTAAGGCTCCCAAGGCTTCTGGAACTGTAAGTCCAATTAAAACTTTTTCTACCTAGTCTTGGGTAGTATTTATTAGCAGCGGGAACATGGACTGATACACGCCACTCACCAGAACCCAACCGTGCTGGCTTCACGGGTTCTCTGATCTCAGACTTCCACCCTCCAGAACTGTGAGAAATAAATTTCTGTGGTTTATAAGCCAACCACCCAGGCTATGGGACTCTTTTTATTTTTGAGCCAGAGTCTCACTCTGTCGCCCAGCCTGGAGTGCAGTGGCGTGATCTTCGCTCACTGCAAGCTCCGCCTCCCGGGTTCACGCCATTCTCCTGCCTCAGCCTCCCGAGTAGCTGGGACTACAGGCGCCCGCCACCACGCCTGGCTAATGTTTTGTATTTTTAGTAGAGACGGGGTTTCACCGTGTTAGCCAGGATGGTCTCAATCTCCTGACCTCATGATCCTCTCGCCCCTACCTCCCAAAATGCTGGGATTATCGACATGAGCCACCGCGCCCATTCCCAGGACTCTTTCAGCACCTCAAGCTAACTAGAATATATGCATATATATCTTGCAAATATAAATGGGTAGTCAAGGTCTATCCACTTTCATAATTTATGTTTTGTTTCCCTTTACTTGTATATTAATTGTTCAGAAAAAACGACAGATTTCCTTTCTTTTTGAAAAAAAAAATTATTAAATAATAACTTTTCCAGTACTATATTTTTGATTTATCCAGCAGGAATTATTGTTTTTTCCATTCATTTGGTTCTTGTGAATTTTTAGTACTCTTAGAGTAATGCTGAACATTAACCACCACAGTAGATTATAGGAGCCTGGAGACTCTTCTGCCAGTGGCTGCATTTTGTTTAATTAACACCAGAACAGTGGTTAGAGGCAATACAATCAGTGAATGTCAGGTGGCTACTTTGAAGATGTTTTTAAAACAGCCCTGTTAATACACCAAACTCGCTGATGCTCTCTGCACGAAACACGTGATTAACAGTATCTCAGAAGCTTTTTTACACACTTTGGGCACTTGCTCTTTGTAAAGGTTAAATCCATCCACTAGAAATGATAACAGTTAAGGACTTATTCTTTATAGAATACCAATAATGAAATAAAAACAAAGCAATATACCAACAAGTGGAAAAATCGATGTGTTCCGCCGTTATGTTACTTTATATATTTGATAGATTTTAACGTTATAAAAAGAAGACGACTTAAGCGTTTGCTTATTCCCTCAGGACCATTTTATTGTGAAAAATAAAGCATTTACTGATAAATACTTGTGAAATAAAATGACTCTAAGTTACTACAGTTCCCCAATAAACATATATTACTTGCCTGGCAATAATAAAGTTTTAAAAGACATAAATAAGGTCTTTTGTATTTTGTCCTAGTCCTAACCATAAACTAAAACCAAAATTACTTTAAATCTCTTTGTATATGTCATTTAAAGAGTCTACAAGAAACTATTGAATCTTTTCATTCCTTGTAAAAATCTTAAACTATTTTATTGCCTCTTTCTAATGCAGCGTATATTAATTCAGAACTATAATAACTTTTATGGCATTTTGCCTGAAAGTAGTAAGTCAGCAAAAAAATCTTTCACTGTATAGTCATAGATTTTGCATAGTTACTGCGTTTTCACGAAAACTGAAATTTTTAGTGTTAGATCTGTATCCTAAAATTAAATACTTTCCTAAAAATTCCTGTTTGTTTTTTCCCGTTTTAATAAGTCTTGATTGCTCCTTCTTTTAAGGTGAGCTTGCTAGCAAGTAACAGTACGGTCTTTAAATCCCTGTTATTTTGATTTTTTTCCCCACTTCTCACAAAACCTGGAGTTTGCCTTGTTTAATGCTGTCACCAAGAATGCAGGCATTTGATCTACTTGTTGTCATCTGACTGACACAAGATCCCCTCTGTAGCTCTGTGCAACATCAGCATATTCAGGAGCAGGGAGCAGGGATGAGGAGCACCTTAAAAGCTCTTGCACTTATGCTGTCAGAGAAGGAATAGCTTTCCCAGAAACCCCCAACAGGTTCCTCCTTGGCTAGCAGGGGAACACGTGTCCACTTTTAACCTCGATGATGACTGAGAAAACAATCACTTGGTTTATTTTTTTACACTCTTTCAGATGGAAGGAAGCCTGAGAAAAGGGAATGAGATGGAACTGTTGGGTGTCAATCAACAGTGTCAATGACAATAAGATCATTCCTACCAGACTTGGTGTTTTCATGAGTAAGTGCTGAAATAAATATGAAATACAGAACATTCCTAGATATAAGATAAAGTTCTATTTTGAAATTTATATATTAAGAATGAGAAGTTCCTTTTTAAATTAAATATTTCAAATGGAATAAAAATGATTTGTGGGCACTAAAATTTAAAAACTGTAGAATCATGGGTTACCATGAAGGATTTCACAGCTAAATATCTTTATTAAAAACGAAAGTAAAATGTGAATGTGTTTCATTAAATCCAACTAAAGTTCAAGCACTGGAATAAAGTAAAATAATTAAATAGGCTGAATACAACAAAACAGAGTATAAATACATAAATTATATATATATATAAACACATCAATCATATATATAAATACATACATGCATACACACATACATGTAAAAATTCACCAAACACAGCCATTAGTACACATTGTACTAATATTATTTGAGGCCTTTGGCTTTATACCTATACTCATCTGTTTAAAAACTTGTTTCATCCAGTTTCTATAACCAAATATTATGTGGCTCCTTTTCATGGACAAGTTCAATAGGGAGGCATTTTTATAGTAATGACATATCAGATTAATAGTTTTCCTGTAATTCATATTCTAACTTCAAATGTGCAGGGTATGAAAGTTCTGGGAAAAAGTAGAATTAACTACTTTGTGGGACAAAATTTTTGTTTTTCCAAATGTATCTACACATTTTAGTTATAGTCAAATTTGGCAAAAAAATAGCCTTTTAATTTTTTTGTAACATAATTAGGGAGAGAAGGGAACATGGGTTATCATGTCTAAATGTTTAAGGCTCACAGATCCCTTAATTTCTAAGGAATTAAAAAATACATGTGATCTTATTTTGTATTATATGTGATAAGACACTTATTTGAAATAAAATACACTTTCAAAATGTTTTAAAACATGATTTTAAATAGCTCAGTTTATGGATGACTTAATAATATTAATCTTTGTAGCCAGCTATAGTTCTGTACCTACTTGTGTGACACATTATTAAATTAATAATGTAAGAAAAATGTGTTGTTTTCTGTGAATGGATTTTTATATTACATATAAATTTTAGTTTTGCAACCAAATTTATTTGAAAATTTAACTGAAGCCAGTTTTTACATAAGAATAAAAATATTATTTCCTATTCTTTACACTCTTCCCAACACAAATTCAGAAATCAAAACTTACACTAAAGTTTAATGATAATAAATAGCATTCATAACCTTAATCACAATATTTAATTTCTGAAAGCAGGTGAAAAACTAAAAAGCAACTTCCCAGAATGGACAAAAGGTAACTTTAAGTGCTTATAGAGAGAAATATTAATCAGAGCCACCAATTCACACCACCGAGCGTTTATAAATTCAGCTCATAGTCAAGGTCAATTTATAGCAGAAATCAGAAGGTCGGTTGGGAAGGTTGGTTTATGCCAGATTGAAAGAAGGAGATGATCTGAAAGTTACTATATAGAACAGTTAGACCCTCAATTCTTCACGAGTATCCCTACTCTTCCCTCTTCCCCTCTCTGGAGAGAGATTTCGAAGGAGAGAAAATGATTTGGTGGAAGCAGCACAGATAAAGCAAGTGGTGATATTCCAAATGAAAAACGGAGAGAATGAATGGACATCTATGCACTGCGCACTGGAACCTTTCGTCTCCTTCTCCAATTCAGCTCTGGCAATCCAGCAAGTAGGTGTGCGCCCACTAGGAAGGAGATTGAATGAGTCTTTAATGGAAAAGCTCAATGCCTTTTAGAGAAGACAAGAGATTCTGATAATGGAATTTTCAACCCTAAGCATAGCTTGCCATGTCATCACCCTGCTATCTCATCAATTTATCCTTCCTTTCAGCTGGACATATCCATATACCCATGTACACATACACACAAAATTGGAGCACATAATAAGAATTTTAAGAAATCTTTGTTCAATCGAAATACACAGCAAATACTGTCAGAGAGTTGTGGAAAAACGGTGTCAAAGTCAACAACCAAAATAAATGCAAAATGCAATACAGAAGAATTAGCAACAATACTGAAAGTAGAAAAAAGATGCAAAGGAAATGTAAGTGCTACTTGCAAAGAGATGTGAAGGATATGACAGTCATAAAATAAGAAAAGTAAACTGTAAGAATGGTAGAATCAAAAATTGTCCATAAATAGAAAAAAAGTAACAAACATGAAAGTCAGTAAAGAGCTTAGAAGATGAAGATCTTCAAAAAATAGAAACTAAAATATATAATTACAGTAGAAAAAAATGAGAAGATCAACTCAGAAGAACTACAAATAGAATCTAATAATAAGAGTTCTACTAAAAGAAAAAAGTTACAAAAATTTGACCTTAATGAGCAATTTTTATTCAGGATTGAGGACAAGTATCCTCTGCTAGGACGAATTACTCTGACATTTCAGAACTTTATGGATAAAAAAACAAGTTTCTGTGAAAAAAAATCTGAGGGAAAATATTGTTTTCATTGAGAGGATCTGGAACACACAGGCCATAGGATTTTTCCAGCAGCACTATCATATTATCATACAAATGTGAAGGAAAGAACAAGGATGTTTTAGAGCTATAGAGTTTCAAATTATCTTTCTTTTTGTTTCCAAGAAAAATATTATAAATTCTGATTCATCAAAAGGAGGAAGTGAGGCCTGGTGCAGTGGCTCATGCCTGTAATCCCAGCACTTTGGGAGGCCAAGGCAGGTAGATCATTTAAGGTCAGGAGTTGGAGACCAGCCTGGCCAACATAGCAAAACCTGTCTCTACTAAATACAAAAATTAGCCAGGCGTGGTGGTACATGCCCATAATCCCACCTATTCAGGAAGTTGAAGCAAGAATCTCTTGATCCTGGGAGATGGAGTTTGCAGTGAGCAGAGATCCCGCCGCTGCACTCCAACCTGGGTAATAGAGCAAGACTCTGTTTAAAAAAAAAAAAAAAAAAAGGAAGTGAACCAAGATGGAGGAAAACATGGTTTCAGACATTAGGAAAAACAAGAAAGAGGCAGAGGCAATTTTCAGCAAATCAGAATCCCAGAACCACAGAGGGCAGTGAGCACATTCATCAGTCCCTCCTGGATAAGAGCAAACATTGGCAGAGCACCAGAAGAGGTGTTCTCAGGACACACAAACACGAGGACTGGGTCAATCAGAAAATGACATATTTTTGTACCTGGAAAATTCTATTGATAGGTCCCTTAGAAACTGTTCAGAGAATATGAAAGACTTAGTCTTAGGATTAAAAAGAAAAAAAAAAAAAATTAAAATAAGGCCGGGCACAGTGGCTCACGCCTATAACCCCAGCACTTTGGGAGGCTGAGGCAGGCAGCTCATGAGGTCAGAAGTCTGAGACCAGCCTGACCAACATGGTGAAAGTCTGTCTCTACTAAAGATACAAAAAAAGCCAGGTGTGGTGGCACACGCCTGTAATCCCAGCTACTCGGGAGGCTGAGGCAGGAGAATTGCTTCAACACGGGAGGTGGAGGTTGCAGTGAGCCAAGATCACGCCATTGCACGTCAGCCTGGGTGACAGGGTGAGACTCTGTCTCAAAAAAATAAATAAAAATAAGGCAATATAAACTCTAGAAAAAAAAAAAAAACTTGGAGGAAAAGAAAGTTTAAATGTATACTACAGGCGTTAACAATAGAAAATATTTATATAGTCATGTAAATCAAAACTGGATACAGAGTGAATCCAAATTTGATGTGGAGAATATTATAACTGAAGGTTCATATATTAAGATATTTCCAAATAATACATAAGTTGATAATGTCTAAAATTGACAAATCTTAGAATAAATAGTAAAAAGAATTGAAAATAGTTGGTTTTGGTGTGTAGCAATCTGGAGATTGGGCGCAGAGCTGATTTTTGCTATTCTTCTTATAATTCCTCACTCTTAGCTGTGGAATTTTAGAAGATATTATATTGATTTAAAACAATCTGTCATATTTAGCTTGAAATTTAGATATACATAAAAATATTTTGAATTCTGCCATCTTATACTTTAAATAAATAATTGTTTTATTTGTATCATTTTTATTATTGTTTTAACTGCCTTGATAAAACAGATGGTTGTAGTCTGCTGTTTACATGCATTGTCTCCCAGATAACACATTTTCTTGTGAATAGACTCTATGCCAAATAGGTAAAAATCCAAATTGGATACAATTATAATATTTTTACACTGATTTTTAAAAACAATACCAATGTGCTAACAATTTTAATCAAATATTAGGCAATATATCAGAGCTTTGTTTGCTCTGAACACAGATTACATGATTCCTAATTCCATCTCCGTCACTTATTGTGTAACCTTGGCCAAGTTACATGATGGCTTTGTGGCTCAGTTCTCTCATATTGAATAGCAGGATATTAATAGACCAGAATAATGTTTTTTTAATGGGAATTAAATAAGATAGTTCCTACTGATGACTTAAAGCTGTATTTGGTGATACACAAAACATAATAATTATTAGCCAAATTCTTATTATTCTCAGGAAAAGACACTTTATGAGTGCAATGAAAAACTACTAGAGGATACTTGAGAAATTAGCAGTTTTTACTCTTTTAACTATATTTCTGTATTTTATCATCTCTTGTTTATACCAGTCTTCTATTTATGAGTAAATATGGATTAATATGATTTTTGTCAACAAAAACTTTTTAAAACAACTTTCCGGAGCTTTCCACTTTTTAATCCACTGTATTATCAGATATTAATCACACACATACTCACACATGTGAATAAACTGTAGACATCGAAGCCACGTCAGTTTTAGGTCATCCTGAAGGGTAAATTAGTCCATCAGAGTCCTAGGCACATTCATAGGAAATCTACCCACTGCTGTACATGATTGCTCCAACTCCCAGTAGGATCTCTGTCACTTCTGAAAAGCTTTATGACATTATTATTGAAACCTTTTCAAACAAAACTAAATTAAATAACAACATAATTTTTAATGATATGCATATGCACCCTCTACCTTCTAATAGAAAGATAGGTTGCAAACAATTTGCAGAGCTGACAAGGGTATGACTTCTGTAAAATCTGGCTATGTCAATGATCTATTCAAGATATTTCACTCCTTGAAATCTCATTTTCTCCATCTAAAAATGGAGATTATCACAAATTTCATCTCATTGAACTGGTGGAAAAATTAAATTGGATTGTGATTGAAGTGCTTCGAATAGTTCTTGGACAATATAATTACTCATTAAGTGGCAGATTAAAGTATAGCAATCACAAAATTACAGCAGTGAAAACTGGGCAGCTTTTTACGTATTTTTATTTGATATTTGATATATTACATTTCATTTAACATTCTACTTTATAGTCAGTCGGGGAAAGAAGTTAAAAGTCATTACAAATGGTTTGGTATGATAACTAAATACAATCCTAAAATTCGCTCTATTTATACTGAATTCAAAAAATGTACTTAGGTTTTAGAACAATCATACAGTAGAGAAAATGAGTCTTAGAAAGTGTTCGCTTTATTTTACAAAGAAACAAATACTTGAAGACAGCCAGGGCTAATAGAATAAACATGACATATTATCTTCAAAAGTTTATTTTACTCAAAAAAAA
Organism: Colobus angolensis palliatus; assembly: GCF_000951035.1. Classification (NCBI taxonomy): domain Eukaryota; kingdom Metazoa; phylum Chordata; class Mammalia; order Primates; family Cercopithecidae; genus Colobus; species Colobus angolensis. Next base: position 10,728,760 of record NW_012113919.1, on the reverse strand, counting down.
TTTGAAATAGGAAAAGAAATGTATTTTCTACTGAAACATATGATACATTATACTGAATATATTATTCAAGCAAATTTTCAAATATGAACAATAATTATAAGACTTTTTGTTTTCACCAGATATTTTAATGGTCACAGATATTCACTCTGTTTCTGCTTATACTTGGTGAACTTTCTGAGCACTGATTTGAATAATTGGTAAAATTTATCACACATTAGGGGTAAAATGGACATTGGTCTAAATTGCAATTCAACCAATTTCCTCCTTACTTCAGTAAGCACTATTTCTACTTATTCTTTCTACTGACTTTCTATTTATAAGTGATTATGATTTATGCTCATCTGGAAAGGAAAATAATACTAGAAACTGATCCTCTCTAATAAATCCTAATGTTTCAGAAGAAAGTCTGTATGCAGAAATGCAGCATTTAGACTTACTTTGAAATTGAAAATTTGTTAACTGAAAGTTACCACTTTTCTAATCAGAACATTATCAAACTCTTTTTGACCCAATGTGGTTTTTCTTTTTTTTTTAATTTTAGTTTAAGTTCTAGGTTTGTTACATAGGTATACAAGTGCCATGGTGGTTTGCTGCACTTATCAACCCATCATCTGGGTTTCAAACCCCACATGCATTAGGTGTTTGTCTTAATGCTGTCCTTCTCCTTTCACCCCACCCCACAACAGGCCCCAATGTGTGATGTTCCCCTCTCTGTGTCCATGTGTTCTCATTCTTCAACTCCCACTTATAAGTAAGAACATGTGGTGTTTAGTTTTCTGTTCCTGTGTTAGCTTGCTGAGAATGATGGCTTCCAGCTTCATCCACGTCCCTGAAAAGTACATGAACTCATTCTTTTTTATGGCTGCATAGTATTCCATGGTGTATATCTGCCACATTTTCTTTATCCAGTCTATCAATGATGGGCATTTGGGTTGGTTCCAAGTCTTTGCTATTGTAAATAGTGCTGCAATAAACATACATGTGTATGTGTCTTTATAGTAGAATGATTTATAATCTTTGGATATAAACCCAGTAATGGGATTGCTGGGTCAAATGGTATTTCTGGGTCTATATCCTTGAGGAATTGTCACGCTGTCTTCCACAATGGTTGAAATAATTTACACCCCCTCCACAGTGTAAAAGGGTTCCTATTTCTCCACATCCTCACCAGCTTCTGTTGTTTCCTGACTTTTTGATAATTGCCATTTTAACTGATGTGAGATGGTATCTCATCGTGATTTTGATTTGCATTTCTCTAATGACCAGTGATGCGCTTCTTTTCATATGTTTGTGACCCAGCGTGTTTTATGGTAGGACATATATAAGCAAAATGGACCACAAATAATCTGCGTTATTCAACACTTCTTTTGCTACTTTGTCATTTCCTCAGATATAGGAAAACAATAAAGCAAGAAAAGTAATTACAAAGAATTTTCTGGAAAAGTACGGCCATTAGTGATTTTCCCACCATCCAGATGGTACCAGGCAATCTCTTAAAGGGAGCTATGTTCATTTTTGCTGAGTGAAGATATAATCATCTATCATTTCCCAAGGGAGAAGGCTATAAAATATTGATGTTCTGTAGGTGAGTGTAAAAGAGCACAGACACTCGTCTATCTTTTTTTGCTGATAGCTCTGCTTTTTTTATTTTAAGGTGTTCTCATCCAATCTCTCTCTTGAATAAAGACTGTGATACTGTTCTTTGCAGTCCCTACCTCATCCCAGTTTCCATTCAGAATAGAAAGTAAATTTCCAAGTACATAAATAAATTTGAGTTTGTAATTAAATTTGCAGAAAAACAGATCAGTCTGATCTATTAATAGAGAAATGACTTTGCCAGATTATGAAGAATTAAGTAATTATATTTTATTTTAGAGAAGCCTATAATTCTAAATTTTCAGAAATCAAATGAAAATACATCATAATAAGAATGGGCTTGGAGAAAAAAAGTAAATTTAAGGGAAAGCATGTAGAATTAACAGGTTTCTATATTCAGAAAGGTGATACCACTTATGGAAATCAGTCTGAGAATGAAACACAGATTAGCATTTCATTTAAGTGGTATAAATAAAAATGAAATATATTAAATAGTCATAGACTTTGGTAATATTTTTAGTTATTAAACTATGCACAAAAGGCTGATTCAGTGGAAATATGGACCACAAAATGCATGGATAATAGTAAAAGACTAGTAATGAAAAAGTCTACACTCACTTAATTCTTGATATGAAGTGGTATAAGATTCTTTACAGCATGAGAAAACTTAAAGATAATTTGGAGATATGCCCTAAGACATGTAAAAATAATTCCAGGATCAGCAAAAAGAGCCAGATTAATTAGCTTAGGGAAGGAGGGTACAAAATAGACTGAATAAGATTTTCCACTTCACAACACTTTTCCTACCCACGAGGATTCAACTGAAGGAGAAGGGGAGAAGGTGAATCACATAAGTTACCATGCTCTTTAAATCAGTGTTTAATAAAAAAGAAAAGCAGAGGAAAAGAGGACAATAACACCATTCCCTGGTTCTGGTTTTAGAAGGAAAAGTCATTGTACATTTTCCTTTCACAGATTGTGACAGCAACAGTTATTCCCAGAATCACTAATTTGATCTACTTTATGATTTAACCCAACAAAGAAAACCTCATATAAATGATAAATTCCTATTTAGCTGTAGTCGGGTCTAGACTGAATAACTTTAAGTGTTTTGTCATACTGTCTTTCCCTTTTTCTTCATTGTTCTTGAAACTCTGTATACATCTCACAAGTATGAATGGGGGGGGCAAAAGGATGATGAAGATTGTATATTTTTCTAACAGCATGATGTGCTGAAGAAAGGAACGCTGAGCCACTTTGAGCAAGTAAGAACTGCATTTTGCATAAGGCTTAACATAATGTGTTATTTTTGCAGTAACTGTGATATTTATTCAAACATTAAAGTAAAGGGAAATGGCAAATAAGGAAACCCCAGGTAATAGTGTCATTGTATAACAAATGTTTTACTCCACTGTGATTCTAAATAAAGGCTAATATGTGAAATGATAATGCCAATACTAGTACATATTTATTCAGCAAAGTAATGTAATAACAATAAGTCCATTCCAAAGAAACCCCTCGTTATAGTGATGTTTTTGATACAAATATTTCCCAGGAAGCTTTCACTATTTGTATAATTTCTTCATTTCCCACCAAATTTTCTTCAAATATAGCTTACTTCAAGTTTACATAATGCTTAAGTGAGAGGTGCAGAGAACTAGGGCCATACAAATACTGCAACACTCTACAAATATTTTTACTTGCTTTAGTAAAGAAATGTTGCACAGAATACATCCAATGCATTGGTTTTCAAATCAGAACTTTATTAATCCTATGATTTTGGCTCAAAATTGTAAAATTATTAATGGTGTGCTATGAAGAAAGCATGCAATCCCTATCACTTTATAAAAAACTCAGTTTATCAGACACTTCTGATGTGCCACACACATCAAACACTTGGCACACATTGACTCCAGCTGTTTTCATCATGTAAGGTGATTTCAGGTGGACATCACCATCATTCACAGATAGGTAAACCGAAGTTAAGATGCGTGAAGTGGACAAACTGTCATCATGCTACTCTGGGCTTCTACATGCCAGATTCTCACCCATAGCTGCCATCTCACAACACAGGTTTTTGATCAGTGGAGCATCATGCTGTCTACACATTTTATGACCTTGGAAAGTTGCTTACCATCTATATAGCTTGGCCTCAGGTATAATAATGTCTCCCTATAACCCAGATTTAAGTTATAACACATACTTACAAAGAAACAAAGTAGTATTTTCTTCATAATATAATTGGAATAAATAAGATTTGTTTTTATCACTTAGGGAATTAAAAACCAAAGCTAAACAGATGGTGAGCCACAAGTGCACATAAAATTGACAAATAGATTCAACACCCAAAATATAAATGGAGATTCTCTAGGGATTTAACTTCACTAAGCTGGCCATGTGAAGTATTTAATTTCTTTTCTTCTTGAGTTTCAAATCAGAATCTTTTAGATTTTCTATTTAATGATAACATAGTATATTCATCTAAGGAAAATATGGCCAAGTCTTCATTTTTATAAATACTCTATAAAAATGCTAAATGTCATGAAAATATTTTCTAAAGAATGACAATACACTCCTGCATCTATTTCTCCTAATATATTTATACTTATGAATGTAACCCATTTGAAGGAAAAAGTGTTATGATAATTTCTGTATATGCTATCATTTTTTAATCTGTTTTATAGTGAAGTCTACCACTAATTCTTTTTGAGACGGAGTCTCGCTCTATCGCCCAGGCTGGAGTGCAGTGGCCGGATCTCAGCTCACTGCAAGCTCCGCCTCCTGGGTTTACGCCATTCTCCTGCCTCAGCCTCCCGAGTAGCTGGGACTACAGGCACCCGCCACCTCGCCCGGCTAGTTTTTTGTAGTTTTTAGTAGAGACGGGGTTTCACCGTGTTAGCCAGGATGATCTCGATCTCCTGACCTCGTGATCCGCCCGTCTCAGCCTCCCAAAGTGCTGGGATTACAGGCTTGAGCCACCGCACCCGGCCACTAATAGCTCTTAGTAAGCACACTGGAGAAACAATTCTTGCAACTGGGTTTAAAAGAAAAGAGTCTCAGATACCAGGTGTGATAACTTACCCCTGTAATCCCAGCAATTTGGGAGGCCATGACGTGCATATCACTTGAGGTCAGGAGTTTGAGACCAATCTGGCCAATATGGTGAAATTCTGTCTCTACTAAAAATACAAAAAAAAAAAAAAAAATAGCTGGGTGTGGTGGTGCATGCTTGTAATCTCAGCTATTTGGGAGGCTAAGGCTAAGGTAGGAGAATTGCTTGAACCCAGAAAGGTGGAGGCTGCAGTGAACCGAGTTTGTGCCACTGCACTCCAGCCTGGGTGACAGAGTGAAATTCAAATAAATAAATAAATAAATAAATAATTAAAAAAAGAAGAAGAAGAAAAGAAAAATAGAAAAAGAAAAGAACCTCAGTCAATCACAAAGAGCCAACCAGCCTATTGGTTATACAACTAGGAATTTTCCGTCAGACCATATCCAATAAAGTCTCATCATACTATGCAAATGCCTCATCATACTATGCACAAATAAGCAAATGCCTTGCTTTGGCCAGTCAGGTAATTTTTCTACTTTGCTTTCATATTCAGCCTATAAAAGCTCTCTGTTCATGTTGCTGGGCAGAACTCTCTGAACCCCTTCTGATTCTGAGTTCTGCCCAATTTATGAATAATCCTTTCCTCAAATAAACTTTGTTAAGAGTTATTTCTCTGAGGTTTTTCTTTTAACAAATGTTTAAAAGCAGTTTGGTACATAAAGGGATATGTAGTGGAAAGCATCATATCCACCAGGTGATATGCTTCTTACAAACTGCCCATGACTTGTTCCATCTAACCCTAACAGCATCTCTGAGAAATAATCAGTATTTGCCTCACTTTTTAAAAATGAAATGGATTCCTCCAAAGGTTAACTGAAATGCTCTCAAACCTGGAACCATTAAATGACACAGACTATCTGAAAACTACACACAGTTGATGAAAAATCTCTGTGACAATATACTGTTTTGAAATAAATTGTGATTTCATTGAGCATGTATAAGTTTAGGGGTGTTTACTGAATCATAGTGAAAAAAATTAAACAGATGGATAGTTGTGAAGGCAATTACATAAGGTGTCACTGCCTTAATCTGTAGCACTTAATTTCCCCAAAATACTAATTATTATTTACCAGTGTTCAATCTCATTCAGAGCCTAATACCAATTTGACATCGAGACAGAATGATAATGTGATTATCAGACTGGAATGCTAATGGTTGGTAAAGGGTTTGAGCTTAGAACAAAGGGAAAGCTAATTAGTACAGATGGAATTTCGGTTAAATTCAGCAGTTGTAATAAACATTTGTTGAACTCTAAGTAAGTAGAGCGATTTCATAACAAATATCACAGTCTGTATGACTTAGGTAACAGGAATGCATTTTCTCACAGTTTTGGAAGTAAGAAATTCAAGGACAAGGTATTGGCCAGGCTGATTTCACTCTGAGGCCTCTCTCCTGGGCTCACTGATGGCTATCTTCTCCCTGTTCAGGCACATGGTCTTTCCTCTTTCTGTGTTGCTAGTATCTTTATCTACTCTTCTTTAAAGAGCACTAGTCATAGTGAATTACAGCCTGAGCTAACAATCCTCTTTTAACTTAACTGCTCCTTTAAAGGCTTTATCCCTAATACAGTTGCATTCTGGGGTACTGGGGGTTAGACTTCCAACATGTAAATTGGGAAAGAACACAATTTAGTCCCTAAAAGTGACTTATTAGACGTAAAAATAATAAATATATATGTAATGTATATTTTAGGCATTTTCTAGATGTAATGTATATTTTAAACATATATAATGTCTATACAATGTATATTTTAGACATCATATATAATAAATATATGTATATTATTTAGTCATTGTGTGTGTGTGTATATGTATATTATATAATGTTTAGGTATTGTATAATGCCTAAAACAATATGTTAGTCATGGATTAGCCAAGGTCAATAGGTGACATTTCTTCCTGGGTCACTTTAGGGGCTAAATTGTGTCCTTTCCCAATTTATAAGTTGAACATCTAACCCCCAGTACCCAAGAATGCAACTGTATTTGGGATAAAGCTCTTAAAGAAGCAGTTAAGGTAAAAAATATATATATATATATATATATAAAATATATGCATGTACACACACACATATATGTTTGTGTATGTGTGTGTGTATGTGTATATACATATATGTCTAATTCTTACTTGATTCTAGCCTACCCAAGCAATATATCCAACTACTGAATTTATATTTGTATTTTAAAAACCAAACCAAACCCAGTTTTCCATATAAAGTATTGTCTCAAGTTTCCTCTTTTTGGACAATACACCCTGTAAATCTAAAGACAAGTAGCAAATAAGAGACCCTGTAAAGAAAACATTAACAGGCTTTAATGATGAATTTGATGGTCTGAGAAGAAGAGGAGTGGTTGGTATTGTAATGTAAAAGAAGGTAGTAACATGTTATTAAGTTTAAAACATAGGAGAGATATTTGAGGAGCAGAGTTGAGCACCTCAGGATTTGACCTGTTAGGTTTCAGATGGAAAAGTCAATTAGATATATCTAAACACTATTTGTAAATAAAGAAGCATAGGAAGGTGGGGACTTATTGTATATTTATGTTGATCCTCAAAAAAACATTGACAAGCCTAAATGAGAATATAAAATATAAAGGAAAAGGTGAAGAAAAAATAATTATGGCTGAGAATAGGATCTTAAGGATTTCAAAGTTTTAGAAAGCCCAATCAGTAAGTCAAAAAATTATGTTAGAGAGAGTAGAAACTTGTATACTCTTGTACTATAAAAGCTGAATAAAGAAAACACATCATAAAGGAGGAGTCTAACGTGAGAAAAGTAGTGAAAGTTCATGAAGAGTAAATTCAAACCATTGAGTTCAACAATCATTAATATGAGAATTTAAGCTTCCTTGGACTAGGAGTATTTGTTTTTCGAGCTGGCGTATTCCCAGTACCTAGACTAGTGTCTCAGGCCTGCAAAGCCCTCTTTAGTTCCCTGTATGAAATAGCAACCTCAATTGTGAGTAAGAGAGATCCTACATCTGATATTGTTAGGAAAACTGACAAGTTAAAACTACTGTCTGGAATAGACCAAATGTTCAATAAATAAGGTTAAATCAGGGAATTAAAAGCATTAATGTGAAAAGTCTCATTGAATTATTGCAGACATTAGGTGACAAGGCTATATGAGAAGAAATTCAGATCAAGCTGCTTGAGTCTGTTAAACTGGGAGTTTGACTGTCTGTGAACAGCAAAGTTTTGCAAAAGTGGAGGAGATCTGGAAAATACATTCCTTGGAGAAGGCCTCAATAAGTAAATGGAATTATGACTAAAGAGACTTCAATAGCAAATTGAATAAAACGTCTTGTGTATATCTTGGTGACTTGAAGGATTCACCTGGTAATAAAGCCAGTAGCCAGAACATTTACCTGAAACATAGAAGATTAAAAAAAAATAGCTGGTAGAAGGCATAAGTTAAAAAATGGCATTGTGGAACTGTCAAAACAACTAAAATATATTTTGTATTCTATTTCTTAAGTCTTCTCTGGCTACTGGGGATAGCGGAATTTCCTAGGTTCTACTAATCAGACCTACTGGTTTGAGGTTATTATTCAGAGAATAGCCAATATGAATAAGGACAAGTTTCATTTAATAAACTAAAAAGGGTGTCACTGTTTCAGAGATGCCACAAGCATTCAAGTGAAATAGGAGTAAAAGTCCCTATAGAGTATCCATGTACCCTTTCCCTACTAAAACCTACAAGTATGTGACTAGAAGCAGTTGGATCTTGCAGCAAGCAGTCTGTTGGAAGGCATACGCATAGATTCAGATGGATAGCCACTGCTTTATTTGACCAATCTTCCTGGGGTATCTTCAAGCAAGCTATTTTAAGGAAGTAATTTTTGGCTTAAACCAGCTCAAGTAACTTCTTCTGTATGCAACCTAGGATATAGCAACATGAAGGTGCAATTTAGAAATGAAGAAAGAGTAGTGACCATCCCCTCTCCCCGCCACACACACACACACATAACCTCAAGCTCAAATTCAAATAGAAAGGTGTTTTGCCTCTTAAATGTCATTCAAGATGCCTGAATGTGTCAACACTTATTGACATGTCAGTGCCAACTTAATTCAACTCTTCTGGGACAGGAAGGATTAAACAGATCTTGTCCTCCTTTGTATCTTCAGGGTTTGTATCCCCGGGACTAAGAAAAGTGATAAATAAAATGCAGTTAATAAGCTGCACGAATAAAAGAGCTAATCAATGATTATTTTCAACATTCATGTCCATCAGGGACATTCTAGAAGGTATAGCTGACATCTCCTGTATCTATGCCCCCAACCTCAGGTCTACAAACCCACCTTTAGTTTCCTGTGTGACATAGCAACCTCAGTTGTGGGTAAGGCAAGTCCTACATCTGATATTGTTACAAATACTGACAAGTTAAAACCACTGTCTGGAGTAGGCCAACTGCATGGATATTTCATTTGGGAAAATATCGGTGTAACACCACCACCTTCTACAGTGTTTCTTAATGCAAGATCATGAGAAGAAGACAGCTTAGCCTTCCACCTTGCTCCCAAATAATGCAAATTCAACACCAGGAGTGTAAATCTAGGTAAGAAAAATAAGAAAGACACCTTTTAAGATACTTAACTGTCACAAGTATCTGTAAGAACACATTTTTAAAGTGGTGAAAGATATCAAAGGTAAAATCAAATAGTATGCTTATTTGAGAATCCTCTGTCAATTTCTGTGAACTATTTTAAACATCACAGTTCTTATTGATATCATTATGATCTCATGTTTATATTGCCTTTTAATTAGGTTAAACCTAAGTACATCTAAGTTTTCAAAGATTTTTGAAGTTAACTGTTATTTATAGAAGCCATATGATCTAGAACTGAGCACAATGAGATTTTAAATCTCATAACAAATATTGGTTTATATTTATTTATATATGTTGCTTAAATCACCTTTTCTCATTTCTGATGCACTACTGCATACTATCTAGTAAGCATAAATATGTGCAGGCCAGGGGAAGAAAATAATTAGGAAGATCCATTTCACCCTATTTCTAGATAATGAAGTAACATTTCAAATTGCCAGAGACACTTGTTGTTAATTGGGTCCATTGATTGTTCCATTCTGTTGTGGAATCCTGCTTGCCTTTCCTTCCCCTCTACACTTTAAAGTGAGGTATTATTTGATTCATGAATTCTTAGATTGAAATTGAACCCAAATTTCCCACTATTATGCTCCTGTGTATACTCAGTAGCTTAGTTTTTCTTAGCTTAATTTTATGTAACTTATTTTCATTGTTCCAATGAAAATAAACATGGTTATTATTTTTAAACATAATCTGTCAGTAAAAGTTAACAGGACATGCAGTAGCTCCTTTATCTTCTTTTCATTTATCCTGAAAACAGATGTTAGAAGTAAAAGAATCTGATATTTAATGCAAGTATTTCTTAAATATATATAAATATGTATGTATGTGTATATACATGTATATGAACACATTTACATTTAGACCCATACACATATACATATAGACATACACATATATATTTTATACAAAATTCATATGAAATTTTTTTACAAATTAACTTTTTGGCTGTAAAATATCACCATATTTTATTTTGGTGGTTTCTAAGGATTTGATGCCAAAAACTAGAAAACCAAAAAAAAAAAAAAAAAAAAAAAAAAAAAA
>NW_012113919.1:10612701-10718349 GCF_000951035.1 Colobus angolensis palliatus | reverse complement strand
AAAAAAAAAAAAAAAAAAAAAAAAAAAAAAATTTCCAAAACTTTTAGTAAGGGAAGTGGTTTTACTCCCTCAGTAATTCATCATAAATTATTATTCTACAAGGAATATTTAGATTTGAGTTACAAGTAATAACTCCAGTGAATTCTAATGCAATGATGATGATTTAAATAAAAAGAAGCCTAAATACAGAATGCCAAAACCAGAAAATGTACAAAGAAAATAAATAAAATATTTCCAGAAGATACAGAATATATCTCTAGTTGATTGCTAACAAATTGTTAGATAGACAAAGAAGGTGACAGATTCACACGTGGTGTTACATCAACACAGTCTAGTAATACATTGCTTAGAAAAAAAATGATACAAAGTTAAATATTCATTGCATGAGGTGAATATAATGAAGATTTTTTGTTTAATATACGTACATTGCCTTGCTTCATATACCTTTTTATAATCCCATAGCTTCCTGCTTAGAGTCTAAGAACCATTAGTTCTTAATTACTATATGTGACTTGATACAATAAAGTAGACTCTTGCTTTAAAAAAGAATCACATAATTTAGAAAAAAATTAACACAATTTCTTTTGTACTACAGAGAAATTATTTTATGATCTAAGAGAGAAAGTTACTGGATGAATAATTTATGACTACAGTAATTAATGTTCTTATGCATTGGTAAGGTGACTTTGTACTTCAGAGTAGATAGCATAATTTCTTCCTGGTATTTTTTTTTTATGACTAGTCTCTTGGTTATAATGAAAACTGATATTTTCAATTTCATCAAAATTGAACTAACTTTAAAATGTAATCATTTGAATCCAAAGTTCTCCAAGTGAATAGTCTTAAAATAAATGAATGTTCTGCTGAAAGCAACACAATTCACAGTTTGCGGTTTTTTAAGTACCCAAAGTAACTTTCCTAATTTCATTTTTTTGAAACAAAGATAAGTTTTATTCATGCTCCATGAAAAAATTAGTAGAATGAAACAAATAATAACCTTACAGAAAAACGTATCAATTACTTGAAAATAAAAGTAATATGTATTAGAAAAATCCTGTGTATAATAAACAAAATTATACAATAAAATGTTCACATACTATTATCATTTCACTCTGCTTAAAGATATTATGCTTTATAAAAATGTAAAAGATGGTAGAATAAAGGCAAATACAGATTTCGCTTGAAATATAAATATATTTTAAGGGTATTTTTGACATTATAATATGAATATAAACATTTCTTTGAGTGACATATTTAAAATTTCTGTTATTTTCATTGCCTTAGTATCAACATCTTCCTGTTAGCAAGTCAAATAGACAAAAAGCACATGCTGATATATCGTCCCTATTCATGAATAAAGTACTTTCCTTTTCTACATGGATCAAGGAATAAATTTTGTATAGAGTCAGACTTTCTTGCCCCCCCAATATAGATAGATAGGTAGATAGATAGATAGATAGATAGATAGATAGATAGATAGATAGATAGATAGATAGATACAGATAGATAGATGCTTATTTGTGTGTGTGTGTTTGTGAAACATTATCCCTCTCTGAAAATAGAATAAATGAATAGCAGATATAGAAAGAAAATAATTCATCAGGTATCTATACACCCCAAATCTTTAAATAAACTTGTTTGGAGAGATTGCTACCTAATATTCTGCAAAGATAGGTCTAGTTCTTTAGCTGTTAAGCTGACCTAAACTGTAAAATTCATTTCTGAAATTAACAAGCTTCACTTTAAACTGTCTTTAGACATGAGAGATGAGAATGGATAAATTCAATCTCATGTAAATATATTATAAACCAGCAAATGAGAGGCTAAGGCAACTAATGAATCAGGAGAGAATCAGAGGGTTGAAGCAGAGTGGGCTCAATATATGATCAATATGAGAAATGAGAAGAATGTGGCTCATTTCATATTATAATGATTATCCTGATACTGACGAAAGTAGGAGGCTGCTGCATGTACCCTCTATTGCTCTAGATTGATTATCTCCTGAATATTTCACTGTGTTTTCTATCCCAGTCTATTTCTACCCGTTCCACCAAAATGTTTTCTAAAGCAGTCTTCTTTTCTTTAATTGTGATTTACTAGACCTCCACTGTATTAGGAGCTACAAGTGTAGAAACACTGAAAAAATGAGACATACAAAATCATTTGTAAAATGAAAATAGTGAAATACACCTAAGTTCCATGTCTTTTTAAAAAATAATTTACTTTTTAATAGTAATTAATAGTGTTCAAGTAATGGTGACAAATCAAGCAAACCCTTGATTGCATCGTTTTTTAACTGGTTTGTCTAGTGAATGAAGCACATAATCATCTCTGAAGTGCTCACCTCTTGATTTTAGAAATATGTATATATTTGGTCTAAAACAGGGTTTAGGTGAGATGATATTGTTGGATCAACATAATATAATTCCACAAAACCTTTGCATTAATCAAAATACCTGTAATATTCTTTGGGAGACAACAGCCTCATACAACATATCTGGGCTTGACGCTAAATAGAAAAAACTAAGGTTTGCTGTAGGAAAGTATGTTTGGTGGATTCCTGCACACTATTTAATTATGTTGTGTTCTTGAAAGGTTGTAAACTATTGTTTTGAAGGATATTTTTGAGGTCCTCTGAAATAAGAGTTTTCAGACTTGATAGATCAGAAATCACAGAAGAACTTAGATACACAAGATAAACACACACACATACACACGCACACACCGTTTCATAATATAATATGCAACACGCTGTTATTTTCAGCATATTTCTTATCTTTTCTAGATTATTAAAAGTATATTATTGGCAAAGTCATTAAATTGATTTTAAAACCTTAATCAGTTGCAACCGATAATCTGAAAATACTGTAATAGATCCAATCTATTTTATACTTGATATAACCCTACATGGCCCAGTTGAAACACTCTTAAGATGGTATTGCTAAAATATCGCCTGAGGTAAAATCTCAACTTTTTTAATAATATAATTTTTAAATGAATCTGTCCACATTCCTTATCTATTTTACTTCTGTGTGGAATGTGTTTAAGACTTGTCATAGTATATTCAGCTTTAGATATAATTTTAAAAGAAATGAGAAATTATATTTGAAATTTATTACATGACTTTTGAAGTACTTCCAAAAATGGATTATTTATTGAAAGGTAAAAAGAATAGAATTGTCTAAATTTTCAAAGATATTATATCTATTAGTATTGCTATAATATTGCTGTAAGAACATGCCAGGTTTTGTTTCTCTATTTCCTTTTCCTTAAAATAAAACATATTAGTAAATTAATAAATTTGTGAATACACACTATGAAAATGAGTAAATCATCCATATGCAAGTTGTGCAATTCAAGTATTCATTCTTTAAAATGTCTGAAGGATATTCATTCAACAGGTGTCTTTTAATAATATTATACAGAATTAGAACATAGCATTAGATCCTAGGAGAATGCTAAGATTGAAGCCATGATCTGACCTTGAGAGTTTAAACTTTGGGGAAAGGCACAAAAATAATTTGTTGTAATCTATAATAAAGAGCCCATTAGGAACATGTACAATGTACAGCAGGCAAGACAGAGACCGTAACTACAGTGAAAGGTAAGTGGTGTGGGTTAAGCAATCAACACATGTGAGGTTATGCCTAAAGAAATTTCCTCTAAGGGACAGGATTGGATATACTTCAAAGAGTTTGCCTAAAATGTATGCAATATGTCCTCTGTTTGATGAGAAATAAGAAAGAAGGTAATCAAAGTTGGAAATAATGAAATCTATAACCTGGCAAACATCCTACAATATCTGTAATCAGTCTAGCAGAACTAATGTAAGAATTTCCAATGTGGAGTCAGCAACAGGCAAGCTCAACCTTTCAAAAGCTGTGGTTGATAGCTGTTTATCTCCAATAATACTCTGATGTTTTTCATTTCATTGGCCTCCACATTTTGGTTGAAGAAAGTATGTTGTTGTTGGAAAATTAGATAATTACTTTACTGATTTCATGGAGACTGGCTAGGAAAATTTTGCTTAGTAAATAGCATCCCTAGGCACCCTGCAGTGTCTTGCAGACAAAACAATGTTCCAGGGTCACTGAGTTTTGGGAAATCGTACATAGAATTGTTAAAATAAATGAAGTAAGAGCAGGAAAAATATAGTCTAGGCAGACAGCAAGTTATACAAGAACACAGAACCCTTAAGAGGTTACTATTTCTGAAGCATTTCCAGAATTTCATTTTGCATGGAATGAAAAAGGTAACAGATTGGAAAGTCAGGAAGGGCCTGTCGTAAGATTTCACCATGCCGAGCTTCTGAGTCTGGATAATGGGAATCCTCTCCAAGATAAAAATAGGGGCCTCCTAAGAATAGAATTTTTTTTTTTTTTTACAAAGTTGTTTCCCTGTGTAAGCAGAAAGAACAATTGTTACATTCACTCAATTTACAAAGCCAAAGGAAACTTTTGAGACATTTAAAAACAGTTACAATCATTTATGTGGAAAACAGTCAACAAAATAAACATGAAAATAGAGATTAAACCACAATTAATTTATTTCACAGTTATGCTGCCTTAGTAATTAATAATCAATATCTAAACGAGAGGCTCGCTATAATCGCATGTGTGGGTATTGTGTTTTCATGTGTGTGTAAACTGGTACAGGAATGATGTGTGTGCATCTGTATGTTCCTGTGTGTTTAGTTCCCAAGAAGGCATTAAAACTATGCAGAGCAAAAAGCTACACAGAGCAAAAAAACCATTTCATCCCATTTGAAAGAACACAATACACCTTTCATATAAAAAAGGGCCAAATTGTTACAGCTAGCATTTTGGTTCTGAACTCATAATCTGTTTAATAGAGTCAGTATAATTCTCTGACTTTAATTCTCTTAACTTTAGTTAATTCCTTCCTCAGTTGAATTATCTTAATTTTCCTCAGTTTCAAAATATGAAGCACTTTTTTTATCATTATTATCTTGTTTTTAGGGAACTACATATTGTAAATGAGAAAACACGATAAGAGGATTTATTTAGATCAATAAAAAATCCAGAATTGCAAGTACTTACATTGCCAAATGAAATATTATCATTACTATTTAATCAAGAGATGACAATCTGGTGCTTACTACGTGCCTAACACCAATAAAATGATTACTAAAAATAACGTCTTATGTGCAATAAATAAGGTTCCTACATCCAGAGAAATAGAAACGGTCAGGCAAAATTTTAGTGGAGTGAAATATAAGCTTTGTGATGGGAGATATTTTATCTCTTCTGCTCACTGCTTTGTTAATTGCCATCCATCTTGATAACTGCGTAGTTAGTCCCTGTATCTAGGTAATGCAATACTTGAAACAGTGGCTGCATTACAAGGGTCCATGATATTTGTTGAGTAAAACAATGAATGCAGTACCCCTGGTAACATGGTTGGCTTACCACTGCAATACACTGTCATTGGCATCCTGGAAGGCAGCATCATAGATACACAAAGGAAGGAAACTCAACTTAAACTGCTTTACTCTTAGCACCAGTAATTTTTGCTGTGGAATTAAACCTTTAAAATAGAGTCAAATGAGGCATACATTTTGACACATGATAAAAACCGTAAGTAAATTACTTATGTGACACGGTTCTTAAATACTTTATATAATATAAAATTATGGGAAATGATATTCTCTTGGATGGAAGATGCTGGACATCTACATCTCAGACATGGAATTATTTGTGGGTATGAGTTACTTTTGTATCCAATGTGCCAGTAAGTGGTGTGCTATTGGTAGTTGGCCCTGGGAGGCTCAATTATGCAGAAAGGCAAGTTATGTCATAAAAGTAACAGTCACCTCCTCTGAAAGTGTCATTCCTCATAAAATATTTAAAAAGGAGGAAAGCAAAGCAAAGCAAAACAAAACAAAAGCTAAACTAAGCCAAAAGCACTTGCTGCCTACCAAGTTTTAATTGGTAGGGCAGTTATTGACTGTTGCTGGAAAGGGGTCTCAGAGGAAAAGCCTGCTCTACCTCTGACAATGCAAGTCATAAGAGAAACAACAATTTTGCCAAAGAAAAGTGCCAACAATTTATGAACAAGCTGATTAGTTGCACAAATATTCAGATACAATGGATCAGTTATGTAGACACTACTAAAAAGCAACTCAGATACTACTTCACAAGTTAATACAAAAGTATATCTTTTGTGATTAAGAGTGACTAAGAAAGCTAAGGGAAAAATGGCTATTTAACAATGTTTTGTGCTCTTGCTTTAAGAGATACATCCATGGTAAATGGTACAACTATGTTTGGTATCCCTAAACTACATTTAACAGTGTACAATTATTATTTACAATATCAATGATGACTATTGGTCATTGCATGCTCCATGTCTACTAATTGTGTAAAGGCTCAATCTGACCTCATTGTAATATTTCCTAGGACCACCCCAGCATTTTAATTTCTTTTGATGGTTCCAGGGGCACAAAATCAATAGTTAATTCCAGATACCTATCCAGTATTTTCCTGGAGACAGTGATTGATGTCAATATTTATGTAGGCATACATTAGGTTATTCTTTATGAGTAACTAATAACAGAAATTGTGGATAAATCTATAATTATGCCCCTTCTTAGCTTAGTTTTAAAATATTATCTCCTTCATATCATTCTATACACTTAGAATACTTGTCTTCCTCAGATTTCAGTTACTTGGGCAACCATTTCTCTATCTGTCATTGACAAACTTGTTGATCTTGAGCGATTCCTAGCAAAAGGTAGAAATTAATTATCTGTATCATTCTCAATATACCTACATGAATTAAATGACTAATTGGAAGAAAGATAGGATTTTATTTCTACCTATGAAGCACTAAAAGAAACCATTAACTTTTTTACAAGGTGAAAATATACACTTGGGGAATGGAGGAATTCAATTCTAATCTTGGCTTTTTCCTAACTTAATCTCTGTAGGTATCAATTTTCACATTTGCTACAAAAGAAATTTATATTATAGTTTGTATAAAACCCTTTCCAGTTCTAATAGCTTAGTATTATCTCTTTATTACTAGGACTTTTAAAAAGGAAAAAGAATTTCCAGTTGTGTTATAGTCATGTGGGGCGTTCCTATCCAATATTACATTTGACCAGGCCTTTTGGTAATGTGAATAATGTGGCTGAGAATGTGAATATCTGGAACTATTCCTGTTCAATTTCATATGTATCCTCAGAATCTGCATGAATTAGTTTAGCTGTTTAAAATAAACTATTTCTTCAGAAAGTCAAGTTTAAAAGGTGTGAGGAATCTTTAGCAAAAAGTTATGTGCTATTGCTTGTTTGTTTATTTAACTGAGTTACATGTTGGGTGTGGTGACAGGCGCCTGTAATCCCAGCTACTTGACAGGCTGATGGGGGGAGAATCACTTGAACCCAGGAGGTGGAGGTTGTAGTGAGTCAAGATGATGCCACTGCACTCCAGCCTGGGCAACAGAGCATGCTGTGTCTCAAAAAAAAAAAGATCCTCTCTTACTTATTTTAGAATGAATGGCTAATCCCTGAAATAAACTGTGAGATTCAAAGATTATTTGTAATTAGCACTGAGGGGAAGTGTGGAATCCGTTGAAATTTTCTTTCTCATCCTCAATATTGAAACCTACGGTGGAATTACACAAAATACCAATACTCAAGATAGGCTCATCTGAATCCTATATAATGTTTTAAGCCTTTTTTTTTTTTTTTTTCTGGCTATCACCGTTCACTGCGACTACATTTTATAAAAAGAAAATAAATCCTATAGGAGAGATGCTTCCAGTCTGGCAGTCAAGTATAAATTTGAGTCATTCCACTTATTTGTTGACAAATATGCCAGCTGAAAGCAAGAATTGGTTGTAAAAAATGTGTTATCATTTATATATAATAATCATTCACAGACAGAGCCACAAATTTTAAGCTTTGTTGACCGTCTAAAGCTTTCTTTTCATGCCAAATCGAAAAGATGTAACTCCTAGTGCTTTTATACACTACTTTTAATATAGTAGCATTTTCTTCATTCACAGTTGCTGTGTCCTGCTACTCTCGTCTTCTAAACATAGTTGGGAACTTAAAATAATGGAGAAAATGAATTCTGGGTTACAGAAATAGCTGTTACAAAGACTAAGCATTAGAACATCGTTTAGAGTTTATTTCCTTGAATTGCATACAGTTCTAACAACTTTGATTATCTGATTTATTAAACACTGCAGATTAGAAAAAGGAAATTACAAGGAGGAAGGCTGCCAGGATCCTGGAGTGCAACCTTGTGTGTAACAGATACAAACAAATATCAGAATGTGGACGTCATGCTGAATAATTCTTGGTCATAATAATACTTTATAGTGTAAAAGAAAATGATTTTTACGTTTGTTAAAAAGGCAAAGAAGACTTTACTCAAAACTGTTTCAATAGAGGTCAATACTATTGTGATAAAACAGAGAGGTTAAACTCAACTCTGAATACAACAGAGACAAGTGGTGATTTGTAGCTAAGATTGAATGCAAAACTACTAAGAGGACTTGTTTAGGAACGAAGGGTGGGGAAGAAGTGCTTACTTGGATATCAAGAGTGGAGGATTCTTAATAAACTGGCTTAGCAGGATTCTTTGATAGAAGCAGACTCAACTTGTTACTGAGAATTCTGCATTGGAATTGATTATTTAATGGAGATTAACTGAGCTGGAGCTCTGGACCAACAATCTTGGTTCTTGTGATGGTTAGCAAAGAATTGCAGACTAACACCAAAATGCAAGCTCAAAGCAAAGTTTATTGAAGCACAGTAATACACTCTCAGAGGGAGAGTGGGCTGATCTCTGCAAAGTGAAATCAACACCTTTTTACAGAACTCAGGGTGCTTTTATGGAGCTTGTGGCGAGGAGTAGAGGTTTGGGCTGTGTCTGAATGACAGGATGATGTTACTTGATTGTTTGTGGTTACATAGCTTGAATTAAACTGCATATATTTTTACCCATAATTCATTAAGAGAAGCCCACTTGGGGAGCAAAACCACAAGTAAATTTTATTATAATCAGCTTAGGGTAAAATGAGCTTAGGATCAACTCAAAGATACAGTTTTAGGTTACTGGGCACGTGTCACTTTAGGGAATTTTCACCTGTGCCCTAGTTTCTCCTTCTACAGGACGTGCTTGCCACAGACTTTACCACAAACTCCATCAGTTAGAGTAGAGTCAGGGCAGTCTTGGGGTTGAACCTAGGTGGGCCAGGGGCTGTCTTAGTGACAACCTTTTCTGCTTTCTTTTCTCATAGCAGCTTTTCTTCCCAGCTGCTAATGTCTATCTAACTACCTAACAAACTCACTCCGCAGGCCAAGGATGGGACCAAGGACGAAGTCTGTAGGAAAAGGGCTCAGAGGAGCTTGAAAAAACTTTGCTCAAGTGGAGAGTCAGTGTCAGCAGTCACCAAGAAAAGGTGCATTTAAGATTTGTGCCCCAAAAGACATAAGAGAATCCTGTTCAGCCTTTGAGAAAAATATATATTAAAAAGGTTTATTTCTCCCTAATTATGCCAACTAAATCACAGACTCCCATTATCTAGAAAATACAATAATTCAAAGCACTTTATTTCCTAATGACACTTTTTATAGTTTATTAACACATCAGGTAAAATAATTGTCTTTAACTTTTCCAAATTTAAAAAGGCACATCAGTGGCTCATCAAAATTTCTGAGTCAATTGTGGAATAATCATGATCTTTCCTTCTATGAAAAAGGTCATCAATATTTTGTGAAAGATTAAGTGTGGTCAGCAGTAAATTAACAAGGAGGAGGAAAATTAATATTTGCCTGTATATGTGACACAATGTTTTATATACCACCTTTAGAAAAGAGATGTCAATTGTTTGTATAAAATTTCCTGCCTGTGGCTGAACATTATTGAAAGTTATACAACTTGCTTTATAGAGATAGTTCAGGCTCCTTACTGAAAATAGATTTACTAGATATAATGTGGAAGCTTCCTATAACATTTAACTTTGTTACTCTGAAATGCTATTTCTCCTTTGAATTTTTTCCATTTTCCTTTTATCCTTTTTCCTTCCTTCTTTACATCCTTGTTACTTCCTCTCTCCTTCCCTTGTTCTGTTTTTCTCAGTGTCCTTCCTGTTTATTTGTTCTTCAATCAATAAAATTATTTACCCCATTATTATGGTTTTTTCCCCCTCCAAAATTCAAATGTTGAAACTTAATGGCCAATGTGATGTTATTAAGAGGTGAAGCCTTTAAGAGATGATTAGGCCATGAGGACTTCTCCCTCATATAATGGGATTAAAACCCTGATTTAAAAAAAGGGTACACACAGTGTCCACAGTGTGTCTTGCTTTTCTGCTTTCTGCCATGTGAAGACGCAGCATTCCTCCCCTTCACAGGATTCAGCAAGAAGGTGTCATCTTGGAAGCAGAGACCAATTCTCAACAACCAGTACTTTGATTTTGGACTTCCCAGTCCTTAGAACTGTCAGAAATATGCCTCTGTTTTCTATAAGCTAACCAGTCTCACATATTTTTTACATACCACAAAGAAAGAAACCTGCTGTCCCCCCGCAATATCTTTTGCAATCCAGTTTCATTTATTTTATTTTTGTGTGTGTCAAGTTCAATTTCTCTCAATATATATGAGTTTAATTCTATCTATCATTTACTGGAACAGCAAAAAAATTATTTCACGTGAAAACATTTTCCTTCCATTTACTACTCACACATGAGTTATCCTGAAATTAAATGTGAATGTTTGAGATTTTATTGAATCTACTTTAAGCTTTATCTTTGAGATATCTTATTTTATAAATGATTATATGACAATGAACATTTATCACACATAAGTTTCTACATAATTTTACTGATCATGGCATGATATCTTAACTTTTATCAGGCATGACAGATATTCTTTATGTTTTATTCAAAACATTGGAAAATTTTTTCTTAAATTTTATTAAAATGTATTTATTAGCTATAGCAAATGAAATTATACTCTATATTAGAGAAATGAACTGATTAAAATTCATCCTTACCTAGAAAATTACGTAGAAAGGTTAGTAAAAGTGATATTGCTGTTGGGATCCTGCTTGATACCTCTCAGACATTCTAAATATTCAAAAATTTTTTCACTACCTACCTCACTGATGCTGGGAAGATAAATACAGTACTTATTTTTACACACACACTTATAGCTGAAAATGGCATGGAATCTATTTTTGGCCAGAGAGGTATACAGAGACATCTGCAGGTGGTGGGAGGGAGAAAGGTGCAGAAAGGGAATAAACTTATGAAAAGTTTTTGCTTTCTGATTAACCAAAACAATGACCGAAATGATGGAAAAAGTACAGGTGCAACAAGCAAAGCCTTTCCATTTTGCCCCTAATTATTGTTCTAAACTTAGATATCATGTCTGGAACTGAAGCAGCTATCTTGAGAACTTGAGTAAAAAGCATGTGAAAAAGGCCAACTAGAGTTTCCTGTTGCATTAATGTATATATCTAACCTATACAGAAAGAAATCATGGGGATGTACCTAAGTAGATTGGAGTAAATGTATGATACCACCAACAATTTTTCACATATATTAAAATCTTGATACAACATGTCATCTTTTGGAACTTACATCAACTTAGTTGCTAACTCAAATCATGCTTTTCCTACAGGTCTTATGTCCAGCTTATACTTCTTCCCATAATAAAAATCTAATTTCTATCATAAGTAACATATCATATTGAAACTATCTGTTTTTTAAATGGGGAAAAAGTTGGTGAATATTAGGTGTTAACTTTTGCCTTAGAAATGTAAGTGTAAGTGCTGGAGTTTGAGAATTTTTATGGTAAGGCTAAATAATAAGAAAACATATTAATTATATATTAAGTATCTCATTTATGAATTTGAGAATATAAGACTAAACATATAAGCCCAGGGCCTCGCATAAATTATGTATGAATTTAATAGAAATAAAGACATAATTTATAAATTGTGCTTCAATTTAATAACATCTCCCACAATATGAATTGATAGATCTATAACTGGTCTAGGTCATGTTTTAAAATATAATACCTCATTTTGTATTGTGTCATTAAGAGAAATATATTCAAACTTCTTTTTAAAGGAAGAAAGAATGTCTACATATGTATATGTATGTACACATTTATATGTATCAACATTCAGACACATCTGTAAGTGTACAAACAATTCTCGCCGATTTTGTTAGAATAAAAATAATACAATTCATATTCCATAGCGGACTATAAGGTGCTCCTGTAAAGTCTAGGGAAAAAATAAGAAAACTTTATTATCTTTCATGTTTGTCTACACAAAGAAAAAAAGTGTATATAATTGAATTGCTAATGAGTACATGTTGATAATTTATAACAATATTTTCTGACATATTGCCAGGCGTACTTCATTTATTTATTAAGTTTCAGTCTTATAATATTTCCAGACACAATTTTGAAAATCAACACAGTATGCATAATTTTTTTTTAAATTTGCTGAAATATGTGTGTGTATATGTACATTTTTAAAGTATATTTTTCTGGCCTGGTACAGTGGCTCACGCATGTAATCCCAGCACTCTGGGAGGCCGAGGTGGGTGGATCACCTGAGGTCAGGAGTTGGAGACCAGCCTAGCCACCATAATGAAACCTCGTCTTTACTAAAAATAATAATAAAAAAAAATTAGCCAGATGTGGTGGCACACGCCTGTAATCCCAACTACTCGGGAGCCTGAAGCAGGAGAATTGCTTGAACTTGGGGGTCAGAGGTTGCAGTGAGCTGAGATCATGCCATTGCACTCCAGCCTGGGCAACAAGAGCGAAACTCTGTCTCAATAAATAAGTAAAAGTATAATGTTCTAACAAAAGTCTCATCACATTATATACCTTCATATGGGATTATATTTTATTTTAAGTACTATCTACATTTTTGCACATTATCCAAATCTTCATATTAATTCTTGTAATTGAAAAATAAAAATTCATTGTAGTGCATTTTCTACCAATGCGAAAATAAAAGAAAACCAAATAACTCATATCCAGAGAAAATGAATACACACACGTATCCCCACACCACACAGACGCACATCCTGAAGCAAACCCTAATGTTAATGTATGCACTTCTTAGCTGTATTCTCCTGGTATATGCATCTATATGGATAAACAATTAAAACACTGGTCAGTTTTTTGTCACCTTGCTATATGGTTCTCTAGCACCTCGCACTACATATGAAAAAAAAAAAAAACCTCGTTGTATTAGTCTATTCTCATGCTGCTAATAAAGATATTTCTGAGACTGGGTAATTTATAAAGGGAAGAGGCTTAATTGACTCAACAGTTCCACATGGCTAGGAAGGCCTCATAATCATGGTGGAAGGCAAATGAGGAGCAAAGTCATGTCTTACATGGCAGCAGGCAAGACAGCATGTGCAGGAGAAATATCCTTTATAAAATCATCAGATCTACTGAGACTTACTATCATGAGAACAGCATGGGAAAGACCTGCCCTATAATTCTATTACCTCCCACCAGGTCCCTGCAATGACATGTGGGAATTATGAGAGCTACAATTCAAGTTGAGATTTGGGTGGGGACACAGCTAAACCATATCATTCATTATTCTTTATTGTAACTACTTTATAATATTTACATTTCTTACTACTCTGCAAATTACTTGAGAGCAGGATTTATGTCTTTTTTCATCAATGTTCCAGCTTTGGTACCTACCCCAGTGTACAGCACATAATAAGATGATCCATTAGTGTTTGTTGAATGAATACATATTTGTGAGGTCTTTTCAGATGTTGCTGAGAAGTTTGTATTTCTAAATTGTGTCCAGTCAAAACAGCTTAAGAATGCATTATAAATGAATTGAAGAGCACAGAGTCCTTCTTAGAAATCTGGGGGGAAAAATACTGCACTGATGAACATAAAATCTAGTGGCCAAAATTACCAATTTGAAGAAAGTCTCTTTGGGAATCATGGGCTTTCAAATTTAAGAGAATAAATGGAGAAAAATACTTTAGAAAATTTTTGTTTATGATTTGCAATTATTAATCAAGAAATGTTTACTATCTTGGCCATGAAGGAATAGTGATCTCCCTCATTAAGTGTTGGCAAGAATATGGTCTAAAAATGGTATAAAAGACATGCTATAATAAATCTTCCAATTAATGTTTCAAAAGGCATTTTTCTTGTAAATATTTTGATTTTGGTAAGTTAATAAACATTTTATAATCGAATTGCCTATATTTCAGTGTATCTGAATTCAAGTTTAAGTTTGACCTTTTATTTTCAATTTATTTCAAACTGAATATTTTTAATATATGTTTAACAGCACCGCAAAGTGTTTCATTGAAAACTAATGTTTTATAACACAAAGTAACTTATAGCCATGGCATCTATATGAACAGAAAACCATAATTGATTAGAAGAGCTACTCATCTTCCTGTATATTTCTGCATATAGTTCTTTAAGAAAACCATGTAAAGAAATTCATAAATTTATATCATCAATAATATTCAGTTTGCAGTTCTTTTAAAGACATAGATAATAAGCATAAAGGGCTAACGTTTGCTATGTGGGCTGTGAAAAAATCATTTGAAATCATTAGGGAGATATATTTCACAGAGTTTGAGCCAAAAAGTGAACTTAAAATATGCAAAAATGAGAATAATCAAAATATAAATCAGTTTCCAAAAATAATGGCATTATCATGCAACTGATTTTGTTAACATTCTTCAGCACATTAAACAAATTGTACTATGTGTTTTTTGTATTATTTTAGATTACTCACTTGTTAAGTTGAAAATGTCTCTCAATGACAGATTGGATAAAAACATACACGCCATGGAATACTATGCAGCTGTACAAAATAACTAGATCACATCCTTTTCAGGAACATGATAGAGTTTGAGACCGTTATCCTAAACAAGTTAAAGCAGTAAGAGAAAACTAAATACTGCACGTCCTGACTTATAAGTAAGAGGTAAATAACAATACAACTTGGACACCAAGATGGAAACAAGAAACACTGGGGAAGACTTGAGGGTGGAGGGTGACAGGAGGGAAAAAATCAGAAAAGAGTAACTATCGTGTACGAGGCTTAGTACCTGAGTGGTGAAATAATCTGCATAACAAACCCCTATGACACAAATTTACCTATATAACAAACTTACACATGTACCCTTAAACCTAAATTAAAAGCTTAAAAAGTTAAGCTTATATAGTAAACTATATAGTAACTTATGAGTGAGAATTAAAATGCATTGGACATGTTAATTATAAAAAATGTATATGTAAAAAGCTAATCAGTCTGAAATTATATGACTTATTAAATGTGTATATTAACCTAGTACCCTTAAACCACACCAATGATAGAGAATTACCATGTAACAAATGAGAGAAATAGAAACACAGGCTGATAACTCCATTACCCCTAAATCAGCCACGTATTTGGTAAAACAAGTTTTGATCTGGTATACTTTTGCTTGTCTTGCCTTATGGCAAGTCTGTGTCATTAGCACAGGGGCCCCTTGCTCAAACCTGCACCCTGGTACTCATGACTATACCATTCATGTGGAAGGCTGACATGGTAGAGAGATAAACTCTATGCATTACCATCATATAGCCTAGGACTCAAGTGGTGTTGCCTTTCTACTCACTTACACCTTATCCTAACTACTTTAAGCTGCCCCATCACTTTTATCTGACTGTGTTTTAAACTGATGTAATATGAGCATTTTAATTTGACCTGTGAGCCTTTCTGTTTCTGTTCTGTGACATTTGGAATGGTTTGCCTGATAGGGTACTAACAGGCTACAAGTCCATGAAAATCATTCAAGACCTTCTTTAATTTGCAAACAACAAATAAGCTAGAAAAAAATGCCCCATGCTTAGTTTAGTGCAGAAGAAAGAAATAATGTACGGTCTATCTATCTATCTGTCTATCTATCTATCTATCTATCTATCTATCTATCTATCTCTACAGATATGTGTGTATATGTATGTGGGTGTGTGTATATATATATGTGTATATGTATGTGTGTGTGTATATATATGTATATATGTATAAATGTATTTGGCTGTGTTGTTTTCCACTGTGAGGAAGAAATAAATTTTAAGTTGTGTGGTTAGCAACTCTGATCCTGATGAGTTTGCCTGTGTGGAATTCACAGCTTAGTTGTCATCAATTTTCATATCCTTGGGCAAACCAGTATCTTCTGCAAACCTAAACTTTCTCAATTAAAAAGTAGAAATAATAAACGGTCCTGCTTCCATAGCAATTGGAAAGATCTAATCAAAAAATATTTGTAAAATGCTTAGAAAACAGCGCTGTACATGAAAACATCCAGTAACAGTTGCTAAGGGAGGTAAAAATGAATACTTTTTATTAATGAGGCAAATAAGTCAGAATGCTGTTATGGAAAAGACTGTATGCTCTTCTGAAGAGGAATAAATAGAATAAATAAGAAATATGACAAACATTTTTAGGCAGTTGTCTGAGTTGGATAAAATGAGTCGGCCATCTTCTAAAATTTCAGCTGGCAAATTTGCCTAGGCCAAAGGCAATTTTTCTTTAGGTTATAGCTTCTATATTTAACTAGTGTTTATTATTTATAAAAATGGTTGACAACAAGAAATCTGGGCTTTTCACTGCTTCCTTATCAATAGATTCAACTTTGGTTTTGATTACTTGTCTACTTTTTATCTATTGATTGCTTATATTTATTTCTGGAAAGGTATAATTGGGTTCAATTCACATAACTTCCATTTTTTCAGGGGAACAAGGAAGAAATTTATGTAATAAAGTTTATAAAAACAATTAAGTATTCTATAGATAATCTATAATATTAATATAGTTTAAAATTGCTGTGTAGAAAATAGTTCAAAAGCACATTTCAAAAATGACTTATACGGTCAAATAAACCTAAGAAATAAAGTCAAGGTATATAATGCTTTATTCCAAATATAGGAAAAGCATGAGAATAGACAGGAATTTTCTGTGAAGGATTGCAGAGGGTCTAGGACTTTATCCTACTTTATCTACAACAAGTTAGCTTGTTACTCTTTCATGAATGCTGGCAGAGACATGAGACTCCTGGGTCAAAGACATTGTACTTCATTACTCATCGCAAAAGCAATAACCAGAAGTTCATGTTCATGTCCTCCTTCCGTGTGCACACATGGGAGCAATGCAGTGCCAAGTGATGGATGATCATAATCTACTGGGTTGTTAATGAATAGAAATATTGAGCTAGTGGAATTCACTGCTTTTATAGCAAGCAGAAACAAGACTACATTTTGTCTAGAAAAGGGGTTATGTCCTCCCCTGCTGAGAACACATGATGGTAAGTATCCTAGGAAAAGAATGATCAGAGCTATGCATTCTTGGTATAGCCAGGAAGAATATGCAAGAACATGGAGGGCTCATTATGCATTACCTCTCCTAATGCAAGCCAATGCTTTGAGCTTGAAGAAAACTGTGAGCAGATAAAAAAAAAAAAAATCCATATTCCTCTATTTCCAGCAACACAAACAATGACTGGCTCATGGTAGGCTCAATAAATATCCAATGTCATAATTGAATAATTAAGAATGAGCTAGTGGACTTTGCACTTGGAGTAGCATAAGGGGGCTACACATGACCACAAACACCCTGTTGGGAAGTGTCACCTTAGCTGAGAAATCACTGAAGATTGTCAGTAAGGAAAGGGCATGTTCAGATTTATAATTTGGAACAATCACTTTGCCCTCAATATGATGATGGATTTAAAGGGAGCAAGACTAAGGCAGGGAGACAAATTAAAAAGCTATTGCAACAGACAGATTGGGTGATTATAAGGCTCTAAACCAGGAAATTATTAGGTAGAATAACATGAAAAGTAATTTCAGCAGTATTTAGAGAGCAGTACACAGGGCTAAATGCTTAATAGAATGAGAAGAGGGGTTAGACACTAAGATAATGCATAGTGTTGTTACTTGAGACTGGGTCCATATGCCTTATGTAGGAATCATCAATTCAGAAATCACGAAGTTTTACTTAGATCCATTCAAATAAAAATATTTTTATAAAACAAATTTTATTTTAGTTTTCCTTTTTTTTTTTTTTTTTTTTTGGAGACGGAGTCTCGC
The DNA here is from genome assembly GCF_000951035.1 of Colobus angolensis palliatus. Classification (NCBI taxonomy): domain Eukaryota; kingdom Metazoa; phylum Chordata; class Mammalia; order Primates; family Cercopithecidae; genus Colobus; species Colobus angolensis. The sequence continues at coordinate 10,700,219 of NW_012113919.1, read as the reverse complement.
TCTGTAGCCCAGGCTGGAGTGCAGTGGCGCTATCTCGGCTCACTGCAAGCTCTGCCTCCCGGGTTCACGCCATTCTCCTGCCTTAGCCTCCCAAGTACTAGGGACTACAGGCACCCGCCGCCACGCCCGAATAATTTTTTTGTATTTTTAGTAGAGACGGGGTTTCACCGTGTTTGCCAGAATGGTCTCGAACTCCTGACCTTGTGATCCACCCGCCTCAGCCTACCTAAGTGCTGGGATTACAGGCGTGAGCCACCGTGCCCGGCCCTATTTTAGTTTTCTAATAGATTTTGTACAAATATAACTTTTTTATATTTATGATACCAAAATTAAACGTTTAATTTTTTTTAATAGATGTCTTTACATAGAGCAACAGTGTCTTAGAACATCAAAATACATACTTAAAATTGAATTATCTGTTCTACACAGATTTTTCCCTTTCTCATGTCTTTCACTTCCTACTTAAATTATTCCTGTGATGATACAGCTAAGTAAGCTGTTCAGCTATGTTATTTACCCTTTAAAAGATGAGTAATGTACTCATTGGTAATCCTGTGGCTGATAACGTTTGTTTTGATCAATTGCTTTTTGATTATATTTCTCAAGCCAGAAGTTTTATCATATTTGGTTGCAAAGATAAGCAAATTTTAAGAGTAGCTATAAGTAACATCCTTGTTAGCCTCGTTCAACAGGGAGCACAACATTCTTCTCTACCAAAACCTGGTAAAATTTTAGGGTTTAAAAGACAGCATTTAAATGAAACATTTAAATGAAAAGCTATGTATGCATGTAGACTCACGACATGTAAATATTTGCATACTTTTGGAGATTTACAAAATAGACATTCCACATAGTTTTTAATGAATGAAGAAATTAATATGTCCTTTTTTTTTTTTGCATATTGCTGCACTCTAACATCAGCATAGTGGTCCACGTAAGTTTATTTAATGGAATTAGCTTTCAGGCTTCCAATGATTAAAGGGAAAAACATGCTGACTTATTTATATGAAAACCAAAATGATATTTATTTTATTTATTTATTTTCATGCTTTCCATGGCAGACTGTGGCAAACAACCCTCCGCTCAAATGAAACATGCTGTAGGCTATCACAATTTCTATTAACATGAATGCAAATTCTCAGAGAAATAAAATTAGTACAAAAATCCAAAATTCAGTATTTCTCTCAAAGGGAAAACAGTATAAATGGAAGTTTAATAATGAATCACATATCTATCATTTATTGAGTTATTTGAGAAACTGGAAACATATCAATATTTAAGTGGACTAATTTTAAACACAGGCAAAATGGCATAAATGCCATTTTTTTAAATGTAATGTACATGTATTTGCAGATGGTGTCTCTAAAATATCAAACTGAATGTCTGAGGAAGAATGTAGCTGCCTAGATTTTCTGTAGTAGAGAAGACAGTAAAGGAAATGCTGCCACTTTTATTATAAATTAAAGGAGGATCCTTCATGAGAGATCTGAGTTTCTAGGAATGTTGGGCTGACATTTATGAAATTGATTTGTCTTGACATTTAGAAGAATTCCACAGAATTACGTGTACATGTTCTAACATTATGTAAACCAAAATACATTTGTAATGTTTTAAGCTTTTAAAAGAAGTTGGCTGTTTTAAGAGAGAGAGAACAAGACTACTTTTATGTACAAGCAGATTTCAGACTTGGAAAATGAAACAATGACATTTGCTTATAAAGTTGGATCCCAAAGCAAAATAGATCAAAGTGTCAAACTATTGAAACAGTGTTACAGGTTTTTACCGTATAAAGAATACTTTAAAGTTTTGATTTTCAGGGTAGAGGCAAGACAATGTATCTTGTTAAAAAGAGGATAAAAAGTTTTCAGGTTAAACCATATAAAAATGGCTGATGTTCAACTGCTGACTTATAAAAGAAGCAATTTCAAGTGACATAAAATGATAGCTAATATTTATTAAGTGCTTTTACACTTACATATCTCAACACATTCAATTCTCCAAAAACTCATAGGAGGATGCTACCGATGATGTCTTGATTTTACAGATGAGCAAATGGACAAAAAGAAATTAAGTAACCCACCCAGGACCACACAAGTCAAATGTGTACCTGAACCCAACGTGGCTGTACAACTGTGCTGTGAACCATGATGCTGCTCTTTTTCCAAGAAGAGGTGATGGACTGGATGTGAAATGTTTTAAGCATCATGGAGTTATAGTATGTGCTGCTTGGAAATCCTGTCCTAGCTCTTTTTTAAGAATTTGGAAGGTCTCCCAGTCTAAAAGTATGGTGGCAAGCCATGCTTTTATTATAGATCATGAATTTATTGTAAATAATGCCTTAAGACAACTAATGTGGAGGCAGGATGAATATGACAAGGCTGGACAAAAAACTGAAGAGGGAAGGTTGGTTAAATCTTTAAGACACATGGACTTTGCCTAGTACAGCGGCAGTGGGAAATGGGAAGGGAAGCATAAAAACAGGAAGCAATGCAAAAGGAATATTTGGCTACTGGTGTTGTGTGACAGCAAAAGAGAGAATGAAATGCAATGCTTATCTTCCCTTTCAGTTGACTGAGAAAATTCTCTTCAAGTTGTTAGAAAATCAAAAGGACATGTGGAAAAGAATCTTGAAATTGATGTGATCAGGAAAACAATTAAGTGTTTCATATGCTGTCATACCCTATAGCAGCTTTTATTTTGCTTTTTTGTTTTATTTGTTTGTTTTTGATACAGTGTCTGGCTCTGTTGTCCAGGCTGGAATGAAAGGGCACAGTCATAGCTCACTGCAGCCTTGACCTCCTGGCTCAAGTGATATTCTCGCCTCAGACTTCTGCCTGTAGCAGTTTTAAAGTTTGTTTGTTTTGTAATAATAAATGAAGTAACATTCTTATGTATGTAATAGTGGCTCATGCCTGGAATCCAAGCACTTTGGGAGGTTGAGACAGGCAGATCACCTGAGGCCAGTAGTTTGAGACTAACCTGATCAACATGGTGAGATCCTGTCTCTAGTGAAAATGCAAACATTAGCTGGGTGCTGTGGCACGTGCCTTTAGACCCAGCTACTCAGGAGGCTGAGGCCAGAGAATTGCTTGAACCTGGGAGATGGAGGTTGCAGTGATCTGAGGTTGTGGCACTGCACTTCAGCCTGGGCAACAGAAGGAGACTTTGTCTCAAACAACAACAACAACAACAGCAACAACAACAACAATAACAAAAATCCATATGTATTCTATTGCTATTTTATAAAAGGTTTTACATTTCTTTCAGGAGCTTAATTTTGATTTGTGTAAGAAATTCCTCCTGGATATTTGGAAGAGGCAAAATTTAGATAACTATTAGCTTGTTCTCAACATTGCTAATAACTATTATAACACATCACTTCACTGAATATTAATACAAACATTGTTCACTATTATGTGCAACATTTTAAAAAGTGAAGTGTAACGGTCTTTTCCTTTCAGAAGCATGCCTATATTCACATAAATGTGTATGGCGTATATTAACATCTGAATATTCTACATAGTTCTTTACTTTAGGTTTATTCTAAAAAACCCAGTTTCCTAAAAATAAGTGTATACATTTGAGCACATGCCTGAAATGATGAACAAAACAAAATACTTGATAATAGGGACCTCGTCACGTGTCTGCATATGTTTGTTTTTCAAGGCGAGGCACAGTGCTTTGCACTTGTAGATGACTGGTGAATGCTTTTGAGAAAAACAAAACAAAACAAACAAGAAACCAAAAACTGGGGGAGGGAATCCAGTTGGTCAAGGGATAAGCTTGCATGGGATAGGCGTTTCATAATCATCAGCAGTTTTTCTATACTATAGGTTTTTCAGTAGAGATATTTTTGTCTTCATGTGTCTTGTGGCCTTCCATAACACAATGACAATTCCTTGGGAGTAATGTCTTTGTGATATATTTCTGGATGAATATTCCCAAAGCCATATTGCAGGGACTTACGTGTCTTTTGTCTTTGTGTTTTCTCTGGAAGGGGGAGCATCCTCTGCTCTCTGATGGGAGAGGAATAAATCTGAGTTGTGAGAGTCTGGAATTCACTGTACATGTTTCTTGAGTGGAAGGGTTATCCATTTCTCCACCATGACACTTGATCATCTTTCCCTTCATTTCACATGGGGAAGGTCCACAGGGCCCTCCCCTAGACTTCCAGCCTTTGGGTACTGAGCATAATTATATGGATGGGCTCTGGGCATGTTTTCCATAGGCAGAAATGGATCCTCTCATTTCCTCCGCATGCCAAGAGTTTGATGACTGAGCTTGTCCGACAGAAGTGCTCTGGAGTGCAACGCTGCTCTTTTCCATTTCATGGTGATTGGTTGGAAAAGCATAAAGGTAAGAGAGTTAGTTACCTTTCCTCTTGTAACAAGACACACTACCGAATTCAGCTTTAGCAAGTTTCCAACATTAGGGGCTGTTCACTTGCTAATGTTGTGGCTGTTCACTTACTAATATAGTGGCTAAATATTTTAAGAATTTTAAGTGATTGTATTTTGAATAGATTCTCTCCTGCACTTATATCCCAGAAGGGAGGCAGAGGAAACCTCAGTGTTGCTTCATCATCCAGATGCCTGGTCTTTAGAATAAACCAATGCAATGTTCTGTAGAATATTACTATTGGAAGAAAGATTGGCATGTAGGTTAGAAGATAATATATTGCGGGCCGGGCACAGTGGCTCACGTCTGTAATCTCAGCACTTTGAGAGGCTGAGGTGGGTGGATCATGAGGTCAAGAGATTGAGGCACCTTGTTTGGGGCAAGTACCAGAGCTAACTGTGGCCCATGAGCATGATGGTGACCGGCATTTTGGTTGTGCATGCCATTCTAGGCAGACACTGCTTCTTGTTGGTATGAAAAATAATGTATATTTGCTTATAGTCAGATTTCGTCTTTGAACAGTGAAACATAACATTTGAGATTTTAGACATCAGTTATTTGACGTTTCATTAAGGAAAGAGAGATAGAATTCTGCTATGGATGAACTCTGTAGCTCCTTATTTCTTGTATCAGATAATCTGCTATAAATATGGCAAAATATTGGTATTTATGAAATACAGTGCTATTCGATGTTTTTTGATATTTCAATATAATAACGATATAAATGTCTGTTAAATCTCAACCAGATTTATCAGACTTGTCTGTATAACTTTCTTTTTGTCGCCATGAGTAACTTAACTGAGTACATAATTCCTATTGCCATTAACAGTGAAAAATGTATCCTCTGGAGCTAGCAGTCACATGTAATCTAAAACGCAAACACTTAGGAGTCCACCTCTCAATTTTCTCTGGGTTAAAATGAGTGCCTCAGAAATGCTAGTCTTCCTGAAGCATACAGGTATCAGCAGGCCCAGCATCTGCTCTCCCTGACCTCCTCTGAGTTTTGCTGTCAGGCTTGGTCTTGGGTGTCCGACAGCCACTTGTTTGCTGTACTTAGTCCTTAAGTGCTGAGTATTTGCTTCCTCAGAGCGCGAGCATCCTGCTTAGAAAGCTGTATTGCTTCATCCTTCTGGTTCTTCTTCTTACCTATTCTGCCTTCTCTAAGTCCTGTTGGTGATCTTGGAAATTATTTCCTTTGTTTCTCTATCATGTTAAGATTTGCTGGGATTTCCATATTTGTCCGTGTGTATCCCTTTAGACATCTTCTTCAACTACAGCTATGCTAAAATTAAGTTGCCATGAGAGTCCAGTGGTATAACTGAGGGGAATATTCTCTAGAAAGATAATCTTCTGAGGCTATGCCCTGGGAGCAAATAACAAGCACACTCAGAGATTCCCTCAAACTTGATGATGGCATCACCTTTGTGGTTTGTCTTTAATGTGAGGGCTGCTTTTCAGCCCCTTTCTCTCCTCTTCCCACTGTTCTTATCGTTATCAAACCTCTTCTTTCTGTTTGCTGGCTACAATGGAGTTTACTTTGGGGCAAGAGGAAGACTATTAACTATCATATATCATTACCTAACTATGTAGACTTCTAACCATAGTATATAATTATCTATTCTATGTATACATTTATGCTCAATCATCTAAGTTAATTCTTGAGATTTCAATCCCTGTTTTTGGAATTTCTAGAAAAGTCTTTTCTCTCTCCACAATTTTCAGCAATTGTAAATCAATTAACACTAGCTTTTAGGGTATTGCCCAAGAGTGGGTATAATAGTAACAATCAAACAAAAAGGGCTTTTATACAATATTGGTGTGAATGTAAATTAGTAGAGCCACCTGAAAAACAGTATAAAGATTTCTGAAAACATTAAAAATAGAACTTCTGTATAATCCAGCAACATCACTACTGGATATGTATCCATGGGAAAATTAGCATATCAAAGGGATATCTGTCCTCCCATGTTTATTATTTCATTATTTACAACAGCAAGCATATGGAATCAACTTAATCTATCCATGAATGAATGAATAAAGGAAATGTGGCATGCATACATAATGGAACACCATCTTTAAAAAATAATGAAATCATGTCATTTGCAACAAGGATGGAACTGGAAGGCACTGTGTTAAATGAAATAAGCCAGGCACAGAAAGGAAATATTGCATGTTCTCACTGATGGGAGTTTAAAAAGTTGATCTCATGGAGGCAGAGAGTGGAATGACAGAAACCACAGCCTGAGAATAGTATATAGAGGTGGAAGATGAGAAGAGGGTAAAAACATGCAGTTGGAAGATACAAGTTCTAATGTTTGATAGCTGAGTGGTTGAATATAGTTAACAACAATACACTGTATATTTCATAATAACTAGAAGAGAGAACTTGAAATGTTCCCAACATATAGAAATGATAAATATGAAGGTGATGGGATACCCCAAATACCCTGACTTGATCATTATGCATTCTATGCATGTATCAAAATATCACTTTTTATACCATATATATGTACAAATATTATATATCAAAATATTTTAAAGTCATAGTTGTTATAAATGTATATCATGTACCTGTTGTTAAAGAATTTTGTTTGCATTAATAATCACAGAATAAATTTATGCAGTCCATAATATTATAATAACTCATATTGCACAGATGAGAAATCTGAGATAGAAGAAGGGCAAATGACTTGTCCAACTAAAAGTGTGTAAAAAAGATTTGAACTAAGTAATCTGGCTCTATGTCAATTGTTCTTAGCACTATAATTACATTGCTTCTTCCTCAAACTCTATTTAGAAATTAAAGATTGTTCTAATTTGTATTTCTAAAAGGCCATCTTATTGTAAAGTCACATACTCTGGAGCAGAACTGCAAAGACAGGTGCAGTTTTTAAAACACAGTTGAGAAAATATCACCTTGTTGCAACATGGCTAATTCTGCAGCACTGCCTTTTGCCAGAAAATTCACTCACAATTGAATTGCATTCTGACTTGATCTTGTGCTTTTTGTAAACACAATAGACAAGGAAATGGGTACTGTTCATTCCAAATTGGGAGGCATTTTTCTCTACTCCTGGCATTATACATTTGAACTCACTTTTTTTGTTGTTTGTGTGCTTTCGTGATGCAGTTCTCTATGTGGAGAGAATTCTTTGTAGAGTTCAGGCTGAGATTAGTAAAACAAGAAAAAAAAGAGACAACTGATAAGATGCAGAAGTTATGTTCAAAGTATGGTGTGTTACTCTGTTCTCACACTGCTATGAAGAAATACCCGAGACTGGGTAATTTATAAAGGAATTATGTTTAATTGACTTATAGTTTCTTATGGCCGGGGAAGCCTCAGGAAACTTAACGATCATGGCAGAAGGCACCTCTTCACAGGGCAGTAGGAGAGAGAATGACTGCCAGCAGGAGAAATGCCAGACACTTATAAAACCATCAGATATTGTGAGAACTCACTCAATTTCATGAGAACAGCATGCGGGAAACCATCACCATGATTCAATTACCTCCTACTGGGTCTCTCCTACAACACATGAGGATAATGGGGGTCACAATTCAATATGAGATCTAGGTGGGGACACATCCAAACCATTAATATGGGATTTGAACTCTGAAGGCCAGAATCAACTGGAATTATGAGGAATGTCATCTATTTGCTCTACTCAGACTTCAAATCCGATCATATTTTTGGGGGTCAGAAGTTCTCTCTCTTTTGAATAGTGAGGCTAGGGGAAGGAATGCTACTAGGAATATGTCTTATTACCTAAGAAAGGCCAGCCAGAAGACATGCTGATAGGTAGGGGAGAAAATATGAGTGAATCGGAGAAATAAGGCAATATTCTGATGGTGTCATGAACCTCTGTAACAAACACCATGCCTTTATCTCTAAACGTTTTGAATTTATGAAAGCCAATGACTTCCTTGTATTATTTAATCCAGTTTAAGTTGTATTTTCTCTTACCTGTCTGTAAAAATATACTAACTGATGAGGCTGACACACAAAAAACTCAAGTTTATGAGCAACAACAGTATCTAATGGACCAAGTAGATATTGACAGACCAATCAAAAAAAAAACAGAGACAAATGTATGCAAGTAAGTGTAAATAAAATGGCTAGCACCTTCTCTGTGATTCCTCCCAGTGGTGCACATTAAATGTATTTGCAAATACATGACAGTTGCATGTGAGTGAGGAAGTGCATGTGAATTGATAGAATGTGTGTTAATGCACGTGTGTGCAACAGAAGCAGCCACGGAACATAAATCAATGATTAGTGTTCATGGAAATAGTAAGCTTTTGTTCATTGAGAATCTGTAGCAAATGCTCTTGCCTGTTATTGAGATTTTATCTTTAAAGGTGATTATCAAGGATGTGAAAGGCCTAGAGTTTGATATTGGAAATGGAATAGAAGATTGAAACAAATGAGAAAGACATGGTGGGAACTCAGTCATTTACAGAGGAGAGAAGAGATGTCTATAAAGATAATGCTAATATGAAATTTAAGAAATTCTTGCAGTTTAAAGTGCTTGTAAGACATCTATATTCCAAATTCTGATAGTATTGAAGTTCCATTCTGATCCCAGGTAAGATAACAGAAATTTCATCAACATCAGTATGATTGCTGAAAGGAGATATATTTGGGATGGCAATGAAGAGAAGATGGAGCCAATGCTATAAATAAAATCTTGGGAAATAGCTATGTTACTATGTATCAGGAACAAGAAAAATTTGCCAAGTCCATGAAGAGGAGAGAACAAAAAGGAGAAAAGTTAATAAACTCACAGACATGAATACTCAGATATTGGATTCTAAAAAAGTATAAGTAACATGAGAATAGGAAAGGAGACATTGGATTTGTTAATTAATGGGACATTGGTGACTATTTGAGAGCAGCTTCAGTAAAGTGGTAAATGAATAGTTCAATTCTACATGTGTAAATGACATGAGAGAATAGACGAAATATAGGAGCAGAGGCATTGAGCGCAACTCTGCTTTCTAAAAGTGTATAAATGACAGGATGGAATGAGCTACCCTAAACGGTGTAGATGGTGAAGCTAGGTTTCACATTAAGTGAAATACTGTGGTGATCCTTATAGGTATAAACAGCGTAATCAATGAAGAGAAGACTGAAAATAAAATGAAGAAGAGATGATCATTATATTCTAGAGAAGGGGAAGGAGTTCAGTAAGAATTCAGGGGTAAGCACTTACAGCTGCTAATAATAACAACAGCACAATCAACGTCAGGAACAACATTTTCAAACAACCAACAACTGCAAAAATTGAGTCTTTCTTTTCCTTCCAGAAGACTAAATATTGGTAGTGATACAGAAAATATTTTGTTCCAGGATATTATATAATTTTAAACTTCTGATCTTATTAAAAGTTGAAATTTACTTTAAAAAGTCAATTACATTATCAAAGTATATTTAAAATTTGTATGTTAAATAACACATCTGGAATACATATGGAGTAATAAATTATACTACTAATTAGTATGATTTATAGAAATAGTTTAACAGACTCTTACAACTAAATGAAATATTATTAAGGATTTATTGTTGTGCTAACATATCAAATTATGGATATTGTTGTGTTTATGCAATCTGAGTGAACAAAATATATACTGATTGTAATTTCCTTTTTTTCTGAGAAACTATAAGGTTTGTAATACTTTGAGTCATATTTTAATTCCATTCCAGTTTTGCATTAATGTAAATTCAAATACAGTTATCACAACTCTTTGTAAGATAATAAAATGCAGAGTACGATGTATTTGAAAAACTAAAGCTTGAAGCAGTAATTTAAAATATCAATTGTTGTCTTAACTAAGGTGACAAACTATGTGCTGACCAGTAGATTTACTATTTTGTTATGCTGTTTAAATTTTTGATCTGTAATTGTAGCTCCACATCTGCTAATATAGAGGTAAGAATGCAGTGGTTTCAGTGACACATACAGAAGTATTAAATTACTGCACTTGAAAAGCCTAGTTTTCTGGTTTCTAATATGTTTCTGTATTGATTGTTCTGAAGTGGGGGCAGTTTTCCCATTTTCTAATCATGCTTAGAAATCTATAAACATTTACGTATCTTCTAAATTAGGCACTTTGGGTTTCCTTTCCATTTTCATTTTCAGTGACTAATGAATATCAAGAATAAGGAAATTATTTCCAGGTAATTACTGAAAGTAAACTGACTTATTAGGCCATGACTTATATAATACAGGAATACAATGTGCACTACATGATTTCCATTGTTATTTCAGATTGGGAAGTTCTTTATCAGAAAATCAATAAAATCTTGCAGCCTTGCAGTGCTATTTGAATCTCAGTTCTCTGCAGCTAAATAAATTATGTATTAGAATCAAACAATTATGTCTCAGTTAATGTTTACAGCAAACAAATTATTTACATAGTTTTAAATAAATACATATTGAATAAGAAAGATTACAGTATACATCAGAATTTCACTGTTCTTCTGATCACTAAATTGTCTTTGTATGAAGCTCTTACTAGTAAGTATGAGTCACAGCCACCTTACATTTTACTTTTCCCTAATCCTACCTATGGACAGACAACCTGATTATCACAAGTTTTATCTTCACTGCAAGGAGCGGTGCATCATCAGAGACTCTAATATTAATATAATTTTTCCTTGATTATATCCCATATGAGACATGCAGTTTGTTTTTTAGAGTTTGTGCATCTTGGCTCAGTTCTTCCATCATGCCTGCCACATAGACAGATCATAAACAAGGCTTATCATTCCATCAAACTTAAGGTCTCCATGGTTTTTTACCACTTACTTAATGGGAATAGGAATGTGTTCTACTTTCATCACCCTCATAAAACGATCAGTAACTATCTCAATAAACATTCTGAAATTATGGCCTTGTTGAAGGAAAAGGAGAGGGATAATATGAAATGGATAACGTCAGAATTAAAGATCGCCTGGCAACATTTTATAGACTTCAAAACATAAGAACTGGCAGATCAAAATAAATGAAAATGGAAACAGTTTAACAAAAGATTATTTGATGCAGTAACTACATGATTCAATATGACTATTGTGTATAATGTAGCAGTAGGACCCAACATTTTTAAATACAATTTTAACATGAATATATTATTCAATATATAAGTATGTGTCATTTCCTATGATCCTAAAAGATTAAAGACTGGTAAATATGGCTGCCCTTATTTTTTATAATGTTATTAGTTTTAAGATCTAGTCAATTACGTATATATGTATAAAATATATATATATAATTGATACATATATAATTGACTAGTCAATTATATGCATATATAAAAGATCTAGTCAATTTTATATATATATGTATATATATATAAAAGCACTCCTTTACTCAAGTTTAAGAAGATTTCACTCATGGCCAAATGTGGTTCCTTCACTTAGATTTTTAGAAGGTTCAATAAGCTGAACTAAGTTTTCAGAGATTTAGCCTTTGGGGTATGACTATAAAATGGAAACCAACAAGAAGCAAGAGCTGTTGCAGGAAATCAGCTGGCAAGAGGCTATGACAGTCATTCAGTTGAGACAAATCAATAGTTTCAACAATGGTAATGGCATAAGGATAGAGAGAAGTGAGAAGGCTTTATAAATATTTATGTGATGAATTTGGCATTCACCTAATGTAGTGACTTTTTCACTACTGTACCAGAAACAACACTAGCTAACACATATTTATTGAATGAATCAATGAATCAATAAATAGATAAGTGACTGAATGGATGTGTATAACAGGGGAAAGAAAAAATTGAGAATAATTTTCCAATTTCTGGCTCAAATAACTGTCTATTGTTAGTATCACTTACTGAAATAGAAACAGTGGACATTTGCAGAAAAGCAAGGTGGTGATGGCTAAAGGTTTTACTATTTCCTTATTTAATTTTCCATAGTTTTGGCTAATGGTATTACATAATTTCAAATATTTTATTTATTTTATTTACTTACTTTTTATTCCTTTGTTATTATTATTCTATTTACTTACTTTTTGTTTTACTTATTTATTTATTTTTGAGACAGAGTCTAACTTTGTTGCTCAGGCTGGAGTGCAGCGGTGCAATCTCCGCTACTGCAACCTCTGTCTCCCAGGTTCAAGCAAATCTCCTGCCTTAGTCTCCGGAGTAGCTGGGATTACAGGTGCCCACCAAGACGTCCGGCTACTTTTTGTGTCTTTTGGTAGAGATGGGGTTTCACCATGTTGGTCAGGCTGGTCTTGAAATCCTGACCTCAAGGGATCTGCCTGCCTTGGTCTCCCAAAGTGTTGGGATTACAGGCGTGAGCTGCCACGCCCGGCCTATTTACTTTTAAATTGCCAATACATTTAAAGTACATTTCTCCAGTTGGCATATAAGGATGCCATGCTGGCATCCTCTGGCATCTCTGCCTCATCTTTTATTATCTTTCCCTCTTTTAGAATGATTTCCCTAAGTATATCGTGATGTTTTCTTGCTCATCATTAAATATGCTCCTCCATCCTCTTGGAATACCACAGATCCCAAACAATCTGATAAATATCTACATAGTTCAAGATCACTCTAAAGTTTTCCCAAAACCTTTTTCTACACTTCCCCATAATAACTGTTAAATTTTCTCCTTTACTAGTAAAGTATTTTCTAGCAACCTTCATGAGCGTAATTTAGAGTCCATGTAAAACCATGATTTCATAGAATACTGGCTTTTCAAACTTACACTGACTAAATATGTCAAAGGTAGATGAGTCATGTAATTCAGAAACTATTAAGTTTACTATCCCATTATATCGCAAAACCATTGATTGAACGGTTGTGTTAAACAGGGGACATAGAAAAATAGAGTAAAACTGGTAACTGGATACATATCAGGATAATAACACATATTAGTGAAAGGACTAACTTTAAAATACATTAATCAAGGTGTATTAAAACTTCTGCTAGATTACTGGGCAAAGAGTTCACAAATGTTAGTTATCAGTTGAGCTAAAAAGACATTATGTCACTGCTCTACCTATGTCTTTGGCTGAAGTCAGCTCAGCACTACCATTTTCTAGTCTCTTTGCAACACAGTATGTAACGGTAATGGTGGCAACAAGAAGGCAGCAGGTGCCAAACAGTAATCATTATCACCACCAAACCAAAAAGGAAAAGCATTAAAAAGAATGAACATAGAGTGAGAAGAAAGATTTCAAGGGACTTTGCTCAAAACCCACTCTGAATTGCACATAGTGAACAATCCATGAATATCAAAAATCATTGGCACTACTGCTCCGGAACGTTTTTCTGGGTAAACTCATTTATTCTGTTCATATTTTTGTGTGTACTGACATTCAAAAGACATTCAATATGTTTAAAACACTAAAGCAGAAAGTATTTTATCTAAAATAAAACATTTAATTAAGGTGAAAAATAGAAAACTTTTATCTTTGTCTCTGCCTTTCCTCATTCCCTGGAGGTTGCCACTATTGGATATACTGTGCTGAAATAAAGTTTCATCCCCAGAAAATTTCTCTTTCTTCAACCTTTTCACTCAAAGTGCCCTTCACGTTTGCCATAATGGATGCCCTGATCTTCCTTGAGGATACTTCTTGCTTTGCCTGCAGTGCTCCCAAGTGGTAGAGGATTTGCGGCCTGTTTTATTTTATTTTATTTTTCCTATAATTCTCTTATCACTAAGCCTGGAAGTAGGCTGGGTTTTATTTTTCCCTGGTCTTCATTGCTCCCTCCGGTCTATTCTCCATTCAATACAGAAATTTTAATCCCTTGTTATTAGATGGTATCACTCAGGATCCCTCATTACTGCATCGTCTACTGACCTGCAGGTCTCTCCTCAATTCATGGCATCTTTAGCTCCTGCCTCACTATCACTTTTGCTGTCAGAATTTTGATGGTTTCAGTTCTCAGAGGAAGCAAACATCCTATCCACATTTTGGCCTCTCAGTTTCCTGAACTGCTGTGGAAACTGTTTACTCAAGTTTAAGAAGATTTCACTCATGGCCAAATGTGGTTCCTTCACTTGTCTTGCATACTCCTCCAGACACTCAGCCTGATAGTCATGACCTAGCTCCTGCTCTTAGCTTTAACAGCCACTCCTCCATCATCTCAATTTCATGCATCACACTCTGGCAGCTCGACTTCTTGACTTCTTGCTTGTAGTTCACTGTCTCAGGCAACCCCACTCTGATAAGCCCTCATGCCACTGAGAAGTGCATGTATTGATCCCACAATATTTTCACTTTCCCTCAACAACCTTATATTTTTCTCTTCCATCAAAACCAAGCATACATTCCATGGTAAGGTGTTTTAATGACGCCCTTATATACACCCTCAACTATTCCACTCTTCTTTAATTTTCTAACCCAACTTGACAACGCTGTAACTCTAAATCAAACTTTTTACTAAGCAAGTCTTGAAGCTGAGCAGTGACATGACTGGAGAAAAACACACAATCATGCTATGTGATCTCATTTTAAATCCTCTTTAACCTTTAAGGTAATTCATTTCTTTATTCCCTTCTCTTCCCTACTGCCCTGGATGACTATTCTGTAACTTTCTCTGTTCTCTGAGACGTGCAACATCTCTTCCCCATACTCACTTTTAGCTAATGATCTTGTTTCCAAATTTGCTGAGAAATAAAGCCCAGTCACCTGCCCTCACATCTATGCCTGCACACATCACCTTCACTTCTCTTAGTATATTAAAGTTGAACTGCTTCCCCTATGCAGTTATCAAAGCCCTCTCATCAGGGCCTCCATCTCTATACAATAGCATTGTGGAAAGAAAAGTGTCTCCTCCTTGTGACAAGACTCAAGCCTCAGCTTTTTGCTGCACTACAAGTCCCAGCAATAATGATGAGCTAGATTACAGCTCTTGCTAACCCCTACACTAAGCACCTCTGTGTGCCAAGCAGCTCTAAGTGGGGACCTGCTGCTTTCCTGCTCAAGAACATCACTCTGGCAATTCATCGCTCTATCTCCAATGTCACAAATTTCTCCTCTCTATGAGATCATTCCTATCATACTGTTATTTCTGAAATATAATGTCCCTTGATACTCCTCTTCTTTTCAGCTTCCTCACCATTCCTGTTTCCCCAACTGCTGCTGAAATGATTGTAAACGTTATTTATTTTCTGTGTGCAGTTCTGTGCTTCTCTCTCTCTCTTAACCCTACTTTAAGTGGGTATTCTTCTCCTGTACTCCATTGAATCTATTTTTGTAAGGTCGTCTATGGGCTCCACTGCTAAGGGCAAGGCCAGTTCTCAGAATGTATGTATTTTTGACACTGTTGATCACTTTCTTTTTCTGTAAACTTAGCTTCATAAATACTGCTTTCTCTGCTTGTTCCATTCTCTCCTCATCATTCTCATTGTTGTCATTTCACAGTATCACAAAGCACTATCATAACCTCATCTGAGTTATTGCAGTAGCTTCTAAACTGGCTTCCCTGTTTTCATCGATACCATCCACTTCAAGATAATTCATCATAAATCATGGTAATCTCTTAAATATGCAAATTAGATTAGGTTAATTTTCTGCTCACATTCCTCACTGGTTTCCCATTCACTGAGTAAAAAATAAAGTATTTATTTACAGTCTTTACAAAGCGGCCAAGTGCGGTGGCTCACGCCTATAATCCCAGCACTTTGGGAGGCCGAGGCGGGAGGATCACAAGATCAGGAGTTCAAGACCAGCCTGGCCAATATGGTGAAACCCCGTCTCTAGTAAAAATACAAAAAAATTAGCCGGTTATGGTGGCACATTCCTGTAATCCCAACTACTCGGGATGCTGAGGCAGGAGAATAGATTGAACCCGGGAGGTGGAGGTTGCGGTGAGCCAAGATCATGCCACTGCACTTGAGCCTGGGCGACAGATCGAGACTCAGTCTTAAAAAAAAAAAAAAGCATCCATAGCTTCATTGCCTGTCACACCAAGTTTTCCTTCTGTGAAACTTGCTAAGCCATACTACTGGCTGTCTCTCTAACTTGGTTTCTCTGTTCCAAAATATTCCCCAAATTTAATCCCTCATCTCCTTCAAGTCATCACTTAAACATCACCTTCAGTGGGCCTCTCCTGACCAATTTGTTTAGAACTACACCTCTCTCTCAGGACTCACAACCAGCTACCCTGCTTTATTTTGTCAGCACTTCTCACCTTCTCGCATGCTGCATTGCGCGTATCAACTCCCTTCACTTCTAGAATGCAGGTTCAGTAAGGTCAGGGAGATTTATCTGGGCTGTTTGTTGCTATATCTTCTCAGGTACTTAGAACAGTGCTAAGCACATGCACATTCACTGAATTGAATTGAAGTTTAGTAATCGGATGTTATTCCAGCCACAGTGAATATCATGTGAACAAACCATCTTTAATATGTGCATACTTTCTAATGAATTATAATTTATGAGATAGTTTGTTCTTGTAACCTTAAATGAAGAAAATTTGACACGTGTTAGCTTCTATGAGACCTTAATAATAATGACAATAATTAGCACAAGTGTCTCATGTTAAATTTTGTGGACATGAAGTTCAAGAGGTCTGGGTTTATGAAATTTTCTAATAATAGTGGATCATGAATGATTAGGAATAGGTTTTTAACTTATTTGTATTCCATATATAGTTTATTCTTTTCCCAATGAGATGTTGCCTTTATTTTTATAAAGCTTCATGATTATTTAAATAAAGGAGATTAGTGTTAATTATGGACTCTGCATCAATGTAGATTCATAGACTGTAGCAAATGTACCACCTTGTGCCTGATGTCCATATGGAGGAAGTTTGCATGTGTGAAACAAAGGGAATGTGGGAACTCTCTGTACTTTCCATTCAATTTTGCTGTGAACCTAAATCTACTCTAAAAAAATAAAGTTTGTTAATTAATATAATGAAAAGATTTAAGTTAATACAATCATGAATTCAATTTGCCAATGATTATGTTTGGCAGTTATATACCACATCTGACTGGGAATCACCAGAACTGAAAGGCAGGCAGTGTATGTATTCAACAGTGTGCTATGTTTGACTCAACGATGATGCCTGAGTTACTTGTTATTACCATATACTAATGCACAATATTACTCTGTACCATTTTATTCTATGAAACAAGCACCACCACAATACCAGATCTTTGATATAGAAAAATACATGCAGCCCTCATAAACAAGTTTTGTGTTTTGCTTTTCAGTTTTTACTATTTGTACCATTCTTTAGATGTATTTTTATTTTAACTGAGGTATATACTATTTTAAAAGTAGTAACGGCATTGGCTGAATAGTTGACATATTATAAGCATCATAAGCAGAACATTAGTTTATTTAACCCATACAATAATCCATACAATAGTTATGAGTAAACATTAATATTACAGTTTTACAGTAAGGAATATAAACATGAATGTATTAAGTAATTTTCGTAAGGTTCTATAAATGATGCGTTTTAAGATGAGATTCAAACATAGCACTATCTAGCATCAAAAGCTATTCCTGCTGCTAATGTTTTGTTCCACCTAATACAACTTAATGAAGATATTTGTTAAAAAACGAAAACAAAAATTAAAAAAGTTAAAAATAAAATAAAAGTTACTCATGCTTAGTAACTCAAACTGTTAACATTTCAACTTATGTCTTTCCAAATTTATGTTTGACTACATATAATGTATAATATTTTGATAATGTTTAATGTATTATTTTGTGACAGGACTTTTATACGTAAGTGGGTATTTTCAGTTTTTCTAACTGATTAGATATTTTTCAGGTGTATTTTATAACATTACATTGGAAGGATGTGCTATGACTTCATTAATTTCCTGTCTTTGACATTGGATTTTCTTTTTGCTATTTTACTATATTATATATAATGCATAAATTCATTTTTCTTGTACTTTAAATATTCTTCATGTCACTTGAATTTCTTATTTTCCTGGGACAAATATTTCCTGTTACAATTATTTTCTCTTGTTACAGTTATTTTCTCAGTTAATGCGTGCTTTTGTGACTTTCAAAACACATTTCCAAAGTGTCTCCTAGATGTATCAATTAACAGTTTCAACAATAAAGCTTGATTTCTTATTTTTCATATTTTTGCCAAAACTAGGTATTACTATTGCTTATTGTTGTGGTTGTCAATCGTTGATTATTTCTGAGAATGGCATCTTAACATCAGATAATCTTACTTTTCAAAATCAATAGAGAAGACATTGTCCATGAGATAATTTGTCATCTATGTTCTTTGCTTTTTAAATATGCTGTCCCTTTTTTCCCTCTTATCCACCTCAAACCTTGCCTTATAAATTTGTAAATGCTGTTTACTCCCAAAAATATCATCTTTTGCTTGCCACATAATTGTAACTCTCCCCTTAATTATAAAAACAAGATTGAAATAATTATATTTTATATTCTTCTTAGTATTTTTACATTTATTTGTTTAATCTAACAAATATATTTACCTTTGAGGTGTGAGATCAGAAACTGACATTTTATTTCCAAGTAGCTTTAATAGTACTCGGGAAGCTGAGGCAGGAGAATGGCGTGAACCCAGGAGGCGGAGCTTGCAGTGAGCCGAGATCGAGCCACTGCACTCTAGCCTGGGTGACAGAGAGAGACTCCTGCTCAAAAAAAAAAAAAAAAAAAAAAAATCATCCAGCTCCAATCATTAGTACTTGTTATTCATTTTTGGACTCTACTTCCACTAGATGCCCCAATCACTTCCTCTAAGCTGTCACTGTCTCTAGTTTACTAAGTTCCCAGAAGTTTCCTTCTCCTCAGCTGGCCAAGAGAAACGTACACATGGGACCCTGCTCCTGGCCTATGCAGGCCAGTTAGTTCTCAGTCTTGGAATTTAAGAATCAGCTCTTACAGACTATAGTCAAATTGATTAATTTTAGACAGAAAAATCGTAGGGCTGGAAGTACCGTTTTACACATCAAAAAGTTGACCCGCAGAGAAAAATCAAAGACTAAAATGAATATCTAAAAAGAAGTAGTGATTGACCTTAATTCACAAGATGAGAAAGGGAGTCATAGAAAGCAGCTGCTATGGATACTCCTGGTGGATTTTGAGACCATCTGCCATTTATTGGGGGTCAGTGTTTTTTCTTTGCTGCTGCAAGGCATCCTTTTATTAAGCTAATAAATTCTGCCTTTTTATTTCAGCTAATAATGTGAATTCATTTATTTGCAACCAAATAACCTCTGAGACTCAAACATTTATACAGAGGTGTGTTTCTTGGCTTTCTTTTCATTTATTGTGCCGTCTGCTTATTTTTAAAGCATAACCACATTAGTTTAAATAGCGTAACTTCCCAGTATATTTGAATAGCTAGCAGAAGTCATCAATGTAATTTTTTCTTATATTTGATTATATGTGTGTGTGTTTATTTATTTCCAGAAAAACTTGAGTATCATTGCATCTTGTTATAACGAAACAAATTCCATTAAAATTCTAATTATACTTAAATTCAATGTTTAAACTAATTCAGTATGATTGCACATTTTTCTAATATGCAATTTTTATGTAAGATAATTAAAATGTGTTTCCATTATTTTCATATTTTAGGTTTTGATTGTGTAAGAATTTATCCATGATTTATGCATGATTCATCGTGCAATTCAATAAGCGTTTGCTGATTTTTTTTTTATGTTCCAGGCATTGAGTAGGACAGTGAAAACATGAGAAAAATCACTAAATAAAATGACCCTGGAGAGGAAGATACAGATATCATTATAGCCTTCTTAGATTAAGTGTTTTGGTGTTTATAACAAGAGCAATGAAAGCCATTGATAGGCATTAAGCAGAGATGTAAATGATCAAATTTGTATAAGATATATTCATGAATACTCATATGTTGGTAGCTTTATTTTTGCTATTATAATTTCAACTAATTAGTGTTGACATATATGGAGGTCATTCATTTTGCATTTGTTATATCTGCATATTTGTGATAATCATTAAGTTATAAAAGTTTTTAAATATTTTTATTTGAATAGTCTAGGTAAATAATACTGTCAATTTATATAATAATTATATCATCTATTTATATAACAATCCTCATTGCTTTTCATTTTCTCTAAGATTGCATCTAGTTTTCCCCTGTTCTAATGCATAGGTCTCTTTCTTGCCCATTACATTAGAGAGGGTTCAATCAGGGGAAAATAACATGCTTTGGCTATTTCAAAGAAAAAGATACTTAATACAGAATATTAGAGGCTTGCATAAAAATGGAAAGGCTTGGATTGCTGAAGACCATATATACCACTTGGAAGACATTTAGATGTGTCTGCAGTCATTCAAGTTGTCACAATAGTTTCAGGAGTCTGCGGAACTAGATCAAATGTTTCTCAGGAGAACACGATAAGATGTGCCAACTACTGATCTCAACTACTCTCTGTCTCTGTGACAGAATTCTCAATTGCCATTTGGGAAAAATTCTCAGCTTGCTTTCAATTCATGCAATTTAAATAAACACCAAATCTCAAATTCTGGTTGTAGAAGTGAGGATGTTATCCATAACAGACCTCAAAACTGCATTTTACTGACCACAATGATTGGTTGAGGTTTTAGCATAGTAAGCATAGTACCAGGCAAGGCCAGTGACTTTCTAACTACAGTTTTGCTGAGATGAATTATTTTCACTGAAGTTATTCCTTTAACAGAAGGTAGTTTCTATACTAATACTGCTCATCATGGTCATTACGTTAAAAAAAAAAAAAAAAAAAGCCTGCCTGAAAATAATACCAACATAAAGAAAAACTGAACAATTTGATGAGTCAGATCTTAAAGACTTTTTTAAAATAATTGATTCCAGTGATTTCTAGGACCAAGTTTAGAGCTGAATTTCTTAATTATATTACCCAATTTTGCTCAAGTCAATTGAGTTGAATTTCCTCACTTCCACTGAAAGAATCCTAATTCAATAATTATACCTGTTCCATGCACTTTATATTATTTTTAGACATGGCATTCATTATTTCAATTGGGTTTTTGCATCTGTATTACACATTTAGAATATTTTGTGTTGCCTCTTTGAAGTTTCATGCATTAAAATAATAATGTAAGAAATTATAAAGTTCTCCAACTATTACTCTGTCTTAAAAGCTTCTATTTTTGCTTGAGAGTTTTTCTTTTGTAATTTAAAATAATTTTAATATAGTACTGTCTATGCCAGGTAACTATTTGAAGAACAGATTTTTTAGCAATTATAATTTATGTTACAAGGCAACCATTTTATTCAGATCTTCTATATTTTATTGAATCTGTTTTTGAACTAATTTTGTTCTGTAATGTTGTAACAGAGATTCTAAAAATAAATTAGGTTACCAACCAGTCTTTTAATTTGCCTTGTGTTTGTGTCTGCTGTTTTTAGTTTCATTGAGAAACTAAAATCTCAGGCAGATTTTCAGCAGGGTTTTAGGGATGCTATAGGGGTTTTTCTCCTACAGTCTTCTGTGGATTGCTTTACAGAGGGAGGGCAGGTGCAGTTAGTATCTCCAGGGAAGAGTATTCCATGGGAATGATAAGAGAAAAGTGATCGCTCCTTTCTACTTAGCTATATCCCTATTAGGGAGAAAAAAAAAATACACATACACATACACACACACACACACACACACACACACACGAGGCAGAGAGAGCAAGATGGCCAAATAGAAACCTGCAGTGGTCATCCCACACCATCAACTATCTAGACAACTATCCACACAAAAAAAGCACATTCATGAGAACCAAAAATCAGGTGGGAAATAACAGTACCTGGTTTTAACATCATACCAAGGAAGGGGGAACTGAAAACAGTAGAAAAGACAGCCTTTAGTTCCTCTGCCATTCCCTGGCAGTGGCCACATGATGTGGACAGACAAGCTGTGTGCTTGTAGGAGAAAGAACACAGTGATCATGAGGCTTTGCATTGTAACTTAGTGCTGCCCTGTCACAGCAAAAAGCAGTATGGGGCAGAATTCAGATAGAGCCCATGGAGGGAGCATTTAGACTTGCCCTAGACAAGGGGGAGTCTTCCATCCCAGTGATGGGAACCGGAGTTCCAGCCAGCCCCACTACCATGGGCTAAAGCAATCTGGAATACAGAATAACTTGGCACTCAGTCTAGGACAGAAAGACTGCAATTACTTGAAAAGTCCTGGTGCTGGGCTGGGATTGGTGCCAATGGACTTGGGGTGCATACAACCCAATGAGACACCAGCTGGGGCAGAAAACAGAGTGCTTCATCACCACTCCACCAGTCTCAGGCAGCACACCTCAAAGCTCAGTAGAGACTCTTTCTTTCTGCTGGAGGAGAGGAGAGGACAGAGTAAGAAGAATTTTGTCTTGCAACTTGGATATCAGCTCAGTTGCAGTAGAGTTGGAACCGGAGTCCTGAGGCTCCTATTCTAGGTCCTAGATCCCAGTTGATATTTCTAGACACACCCTGGATAAGAAGGGGACATGCTGCATTGATGGGAAGGACTCAGACCTAGAAGGATTCATCACCTGCTCAATAAAGAGCCCTTGGGCCACAAACAAATATTGGTGATACCCAGGCAGTTCTCACTGCAGGACTTGGGTGAGACCCAGGGATGTGCTGGCATCGGCTGTGACCCAGCACATTCCCAGTTGTGGTAGCAATGAGGAGAGTCTTTTGCTGGAGATAAGGAGAGGAAAGAGTAAAGGAGACATTGCATTGCAGCTTGGACACCAACTTGGCCATAGTGGGGGAGAGCACAAAGTTGGCTCCTGGGGTCCCCAGTTCAAGGCCGAGGTTCCAGGATGACATTCCTGGACCCACCCTGGGCCAGAGGAAAGTCTGCTGCCTTGAAGGCAGAGATCTAGGCCTGACAGCATTCACCACAAGCTGAATAAAGAGCCCTTGGGCCTTGAGTGAACATGGAATGTTGCCATGCAGTAACTGCTGTGGGCCTGGGGCAATGGTAGTCATGGGGATAAAATCCTTCTGCATGAGAAAAGGAGAGAGAAGAGTGGGAAGGACTTTGTCTTACTTGAGTACCTGCTCAGAAGCAACAGAATAGAGCACCATGTCAATTCTTAACGTTCCCGATTCTCGACACTGGCTCCTGGAAACCGTTCTAGAACCAGCCCTGCATCAGAAGGGAGCTCACTACCCTGAAGGGTGGGGCACAAGCCTGGCTGGCTTCACCACATACTGACTAAACAGCCCTTGGGCTTTGGGTGAACCTCAGCAATAGCCAGAAAGTCATCACTGTGGATCTTGGGTAAGATTCAATGCTATCCTGGCTTTGGGTCTGACCTAGCACAGTCCCAGTAATGATGGCCACTGAAGTGCTGGTGTCACCACACCCTTAGCCTCAGATGACTCAACTCAGAAAGGGATTCTGTTGGAGGGAAAGTGTGGGAAGAAAATTAGAATCTCTTCCTGGTAATCCAGGCAACTCTCCCAGATCTCACCCAAGACGACCAGAGTGGTATCTCCACACATCTGCAAGAGTCACAGCAGTACGGGGCTCACGGTGCTCCCCAAAGTGTATATGGCTGCATTGACCAAAACCTTAGATCAACAACACAGGATTCCCTTTGAATACTTGGAAAGCCTTCCCCAGAAAGATAGATACAAACAAACCCAGGCTGCAAAGTCTAAGACAAATATGTATCTATTCAATACCCTAACATTGATGAAAATCCATGTGCATCAAGAACATACAGGAAAACATGTCCCTACCAAAAGAAGTAACTAAGGCACCAGTGACCAATTCCAGAATGACAGAGATATATGACTTTTCTGACAGGGGATTCAAAACAGCTGTTTTGAGAAAGCTCAATGAAATTTGGGATAACACAGAAACAATTCAGAATACTGTCAGAGAAATTTACAAAGAGATTTAACTAATTTTTTACAATTACGCAGACATTTTTAAACGAAAAATTTAATTGACATACTGCAGAATGCATCAGAGTCTCTTACCAGCATAACTGATCAAGTAGAAGAATCAGTGAACTTATAAACAGGCTATTTGAAAATACACAGTCAGAGGAGACAAAAGGAAGAAAGAATAAAAAAGAATGAAGCATGCCTATGAGATCTAGAAAATAGTCTTAACAGGGCAATTCAGCAAAAGGACACAGGAATTGTAAATATATATGCACTCAAAATCAGAGTACTCAGATATCTAAAGTAAATATTATTAGAGCTGAAAGAGAGAGAGATCCAAATGTAATAATAGCTGCAGACTTCAACACTCCATTTTTACCAATAGGATAGACCATCCAGACAGAAAATCAACAAAAACATATCAGACTTAATCAGCACTACAGACAAAATGGACCTAATAGGCATTTGGAGAAAATGTCATTAAACACCAACAGAATACACATATTTCTCCTCAGCACACAGATTATTCTCAAGGATAGACCATATGTTAGGTAACAAAGTTTTCAAAATGTTTTGAAATTATAGCAAAGATCTTCTCTGACCACAACGGAAATAAATTACAAACGAATAACAAGAGAAACTTGGGAAGCTAAACAAACATATGGAAATTAAATTATATGCTCCTAAAAGATTAGGGGATCAAAAAAAGTAATTAAGAAGAAAATAAAAAAAAAATCTTGAAACAAAAGAAAATTGAAACACAACGTGCTAAAATCTCTGGAATACTGAAAGTAAGACTAAGAGGAAGGTATATAACAATAAGCACCTATGTCAAAAAAGTAGAAAAACTTCAAATGCAAATCCTAATAATGTATCTTAAATAATTAGAAAAGCAAGAGCAAAGCAAACCGAAAATTAGTAGGAAAAAAGGTATAATAAATATCAGAGCAGAAATAAAATTGAATTAAAAAATACAAAAGATCAATAAAACAAAAATTTATTCTTTTGAAAAGATAAGATCAATACGTCTGTAACCAGAGTAAGAAAAAAGAGAGAAGAATAAAATAAAATTATAGATGAAAAAGGAGACATTACAATTTAAACTGCAGAAATTCAAAAGATCATTAGAGACTACTATGAACAGCTATATGCCAACCAACTAAACAATCTAGAAAAAATGAATGAGGTCCTAGGCACATAGAATCTACCAAGATGGAACCATTAAGAAATCCAAAACCTGAATAGACTATTAACAAATAATGAGATTAAAACCATAATAAAACATCGTCCAGCAAGGAAAGCCTGGGAACCAATGGCTTCATTGCTGAATTTCAGCAAATATTTAACAACTAATACCAATCCTACTCAAACTATTACAAAAAGTTGAGGAGAAGAGATTACTTCCAAACTCATTCTATGAGGCCAGTAATACCCTGATACCAAAATTAGACAAAGAGAAATACAAAAAAGGCCAATATTCTTGATGAAGTTATATACAAAAACCTTCAATAAAATACTAGCAAATTGAGTTGAACAATAGAGTAAAATGATTATTTATTATGACCAGGTGAAATTTATTCTAGAGATTCAAGTGTGATTCAACATACACAAATTAATCAATGTGATATATCATATGATTAGAATGAAGGACAAAAACCATATGATAGTTTAAACTGATGCTGAAAAAGCATTTGATAAAGTTCAACATTTCTTCCTGATGAAAACTCTCAAAAAAACTGGGTATAGAAGGAACATACCTCAACACAATAAAAGCCATATTCAACAGACCCACAGCTAGTACTATACTTAATGGGGGAAAATTGAAAGCCTTTACTGTATGATCTCAAAACATGACAAGGATGCCCATTTTCACCACTGTTATTCTACTGTAATAACAGTGCTGGAAGTCCTGCCTGGAGAAATCAGACAAGAAAAAAAATAAATAGTATACAAATTGGAAAGAAAGGAGTCAAATTATCCTTGTTTGCAGAAATTATATTTAGAAAAACCTAAATACTTCAACCAAAACTATCAGAAATGATAAATTCAGTAAAGCTGAAGGATGTAACATCAGCATACAAAACCAATAGTTTACCTATGTGTCAATAGTGAACAATCTGAAAAAGAAATTGATAAAGTAATCCCATTAACAATAGTTACCAATAAGATAAAATGTCTAGGAAAAAATGTAACCAAAGTTAAAGATATTTAAAATAAAAACTATAAAGCATTGATGCCAGAAATTGAAGAGGACACCAAAAAGTAAAAAGATACTCCGTATTTTGGGATTGGAAGAATCAATGTTGTTAAAATTTCCATACTATGCAAAGCAGTAAACAGATTCAATGCAATTCCTATCAAAATAAAAATGATGCTCTTCACAGAAATAGAGAAAATAATCCTAAAATTTATGTGAAACTACCAAAGACTGAGAATAGCCAAAGTTAACCTGAGCAAAATGAATAAAACTGGAAGAATCACATTGCATGACTTCAAATTATACTATAAAGATATAATCCTATAAAATAATCCTAAAATTTATATGAAACTACCAAAGACTCAGAATAGCCAAAGTTAACGTGAGCAAAATAAATAAAACTGGAAGAATCACATGGCATGACTTCAAATTATACTATAAAGTTATAATAACCAAAAGAGCATGGTACTGGCATTAAAAAAAGACACTTATACCAATGAATCAGAATAGAGAACCTAGATATAAATTCATATCTGTACAGTGAACTGATTTTCAACAAAGTTGCCAAAAATTATATTGGGAAAAGGATAGCCTCATCAATAAATGATGCTGGAAATACTAGATATCCACATGCAGAAAAATAAAAATAGATTTCTATCACTTGCCATATAGAGCAGTCCAATCAGATTGGATTAAAAACACTTAAATCTAAGACTTTAAACTATGAAACTAGTAAAAGACAACATTGGAGAAACTCTCCAGGACATTGGTCTGGGCAAAGAATTATTGAGAAATACCCCACAAGCATAGGCAACAAAAGCAAAAATGGACATTTGAAATCATATCAAATTAAAAATATTCTGCACTAAAAATGGAACAACCAACAAAGTGAAGAGACAATCCACAGAATGAGAGAAAATACTTGCAAAGTATCCATCTGACAAGGGATTAATAACCAGAATGTATAAGAATAAATAACTCTATAGAAACAAATCTAAGAATCTGAATAAAAATGGGCAAAAGGTCTGAATAGAAATTTCTCAAAAGAAGACATACAAATGTCCAGCAGATATATAAAAAGGTGCCCAAATCACTGATCATCAGAAAAATGCAAATTAAAACTGCAATGTGATATCTTATCACCTCAGTTAAAATGAGTTTTATCCAAAAGACAGGCAATAATGGATGCTGGCAAGGATGTGGAGAAAAGAGAATCTTTGTACACTGTTGGTGGGAATGTGAGTTAGTGCAACTACTATGGAGAACATTTTAGAGGCTCCTCAAAAAATCTAAAAACAGAGCTACTATATGATCCGGTAATCTCATTGCTAGATACATAACCAAAATAAGAAAATCAGTATATGGAAGGCATATCTGCACCCCCATGTTTATTGCAGCACTCTTCACCATAGCCGGGATTTGAAGGCAGCCTACATGTCCAACAACAGATGAATGGATAAAGAAAATGTGGTACATATACACAATGGAGCTATTATTTGGCCATAACAAATAATGATGACATGGATGGAAGTGGAGGTTCTTATGTTAAGTGAAATAAAAGGCACAAAAAGACAAACTGACATAAAAAGAAAAGCTCCAGATGTTCTCACTTATTTGTGGGGGCTAAATATTAAAACAATTGAACTCATGGAGATAGAGAGTAGAACGATGGTTACCAGAGGATGGGAAGGGTAGTGGAAGGATGACTGATGGGTTCAAAAATATAGTTAGATAGAATGAATAGCATCTAGTATCCAATAGCACAATGGAGTGACTACAGTCAATGATATTTTATCATACATTTTAAAACAACTAAAAGAGTATATTTGGATTGTTTATAACACAAAGAAATGATACATTCTTGAGGTGATGGATAAAAATAAAAGTGAATACTAAACCTTTGAAATAATCATATGTTTGAATATTGTCAATGATAGACTGTTGCAAATGTATGATTCAGATGTATGACAACAATCCACTGGAAAATGAGTGGAGCAGTTAGAAGAAAACGAGTACTTTTCCCCTAATGTTAGCAGTATCTGATTTGTCTCATTGTAGTCTTTATTTCAAACCTCAGGCCCTTTGTGACTTTAGCTGTTAATTTCTCTCTTCTGACACGCCTCTTCTCATTCTGACACTACAGCTATACCAGTGTTCTAAGACTGACTGATGGCTTGAGTTATACTGTAGGCTTTCCATTGAAAATGTCATGTGTGTAATGTTTATTCATCATTCAAAGAATTAACACACTTCTAACAGAAGGGACAGGACGTCATTGATCTATCCCGAATATGGCAATGGGCATGGCTTAAGCCCCAATGTGGACAAGAACATATGTGTGGAAGGATGATAAAAACTAAATATGTTAATTGTGTGTACAGAGTTTTTGTACATTATAAATATATGCGCTCATATGTGTATATGCCTGTGTAGAAAAGATAAAGTTCACCTAATAAATTTCCTCTATTTCAAATTAATTCAGCCTTTCATTTTTTTTTCATATAATGTCTCAATTCTTCCATCAAACTCTATCTTCAAAAACAATGTGAAGTAAGTAATACTGAATTTAGTATGACTTTCAGGCTCATGGGTGAAAAAAAGGTTTGCTTCCCCTTTAAATGCATCTTTATGCTTTCAGCGTGTAACTTGAGGGTAAATGTTGGCAACAAAAATGGAATATCTTGTAGGAAAAATATGTCATAGTTAATATAAGAAATGAAGTAACAATTTCATGGCATACATATAATGGATGTGAGCATAATGTTTAAACCAGGCTATTTTGAAGTTGGGCATATTGTAAACAAATATAAAAGAGTATTGAGCAAAAGAAGTGATGAAACAGGCTCATGGAGTCATTTGAGTTTCCTCTTGCAACTGAAACTACCAGATAAAGAAGGGGCCTGCTCTTTGGCTGGATGATCCCGATTACGAAGGGTTAAAAGAGTTGCTGAACTGGAGTAGATATAGAGAACATTTCCACAATCCATATGATGTGCTGGTGCCTTCTGAAAACCCCGGTTCTAATTGTAAATGTGAGTAGAAGACTAGATAAGCCCTAAGTAGATTATACTAGCAAGGACTTCCAAATTGAAGTTTTGAGTCATTTCATTAAGTTGAAAATCTTGAAAAGTGTAAGTGATATCTAAGAGCAAAAGGAACATGGTATATTACAATATGTAAAGATCAGCTCTGGTCTTATAAATAATGGCTGAAACAAAGCCTATAGAGATTGTATGTTTCACTTAATATATACAACAATAAATATAATATATATTATGTATATGCTAGCATTTATATTATATACATTTTACTCTATCTTGTTTCTCTTATTTCATAGGCATGTGTAGGTGGTGATCATCTTTATGACTTAGACTTCAAATTTCTGATTATTCAAGTTTTATTGTGACCAAACCAAAATAAGATTAGCTGTAACCCAGACCTGGGAGCAGAACTGATGAATTTTAGATCACCTTTTTTTTGATGAGTGGTAAACATGTTTTTATTAACATGAGGAAAACTTCATTATATTCAACAGGAACTAGTTGTTTTACCTATTGCTATTTTTTTGGATATATGTGTGTGTCTGTGTGTATGTTGTGTGTACTCTATTGATGTTAAATAGTAAAGAGATGAATTGTACTATATGTTATCTACTAAAATGTGTTAAAATTTTCCATTTCTTTTATGTTAACTTTTGTAGCTAAGGGTCTGGAAAACTATTGCCTAAGTTCTATACTCAGATTTAAACCGGATATGGTTTTTGTCGCTTGGATGTCTTAACATGAAAACTGCAGTGGCGACAGGGAGGCAGAAGATGCTCTCTTCCTGCAGTGGTTGTGGCCTAGGGATAGCTTGCGGCAGACAGGAGCATATGCAGAGACAGGACTCTGACTGTGTTCCCCTGACTGCGCTACAGTTGTGAGTGTATGACAGCTGTGGCAGCAGCAGCACTGGCTACAAAGCCTGCAGTGTTTTCTGGATCTCTAGTTCATCACTATGGTGGCAGGATCTTGAAACAAAGTTTCCCATGGTACTGGCTCTAGGTCCTCACCTCTAACCCTTCCAGTGATGTTGATGGATCTAATTTGCTGTGAATCCTTTCTTAATAGAAATGAAAATCCCGGAGTTTTCTGTTTCCTATGCTGAATCCCCACTCATCTAAAAATGTTTTATCCATATATATATATGTATCCATATATATGTATATACAGATATCAATAGGTGTCAGGATTTATTTTTAATCAGGGAAAAATATAATAGGGCTACATCAATATATTTACTGTATAGGTGATATGAAATTTAATTATTTTGGAAAATAAATACAAAAATATATATACATCTATCTATCTATTTCAGGTACAACTTATTACATGTTCATAAAATATCAAATTTCAGCATTTGGGGGTTTGCTGTATCTTAAATATCACTATACAGCCACAGTATATAAATGTCTTATTTTATTTCAAAATCTGGAAATAGGAAGTGCATATCCTAAGGATAATTTGCAAACATTTTCATTTTTAACTGCATCAAATTTGTGTTAGGTAATTATGAACATGAGACTATAAATTGCATATATATATATATATAACTATTAAATAGTACACAGTATTTTAAATCACATCTCCATGACAATATTCCAGCTTTTAGTATCATGAATATAAATTTGCCATGTTGAATTCTCTCAGATTTCCTTAACCACAATTCCAGATCCTAATGTCAAACCTGAACAGGAGACACTGAGGAAGTCTCCTGCAGCTGTTCAGTGAATTTGGGGTTGCCTTTAGCGATGGCACATCTCTCAGCGGCTGATTGGCTGTCCTGCCTGTCATTTCCATGGATGCCATTTCTTTCTTGCAGTTCTGAAAATGTCATATATTTTGTTCTTGGGAAGGTTATTTTTATCCTTTTGAAATTTCAACAATTTAGTGCAATTTCAAAAGAAACATCCTCAAGTTATAAAATATATAATTGGAAATCTAAAGGTTTGATCATAATTAAAAATATTTTAAATACGTATGCATCACTTGTAATTTTGCAGTCTGTAATTGTATTTCAACTAGGTCTACACATACACATATGCAAAAGTACAATCTTGTTAAAAATGTAGTCCCAGCTACTCGGGAGGCTGAGGCAGGAGAATGGCGTGAACCTGGGAGGCGGAGCTTGCAGTGAGCTGAGATCCGGCCACTGCACTCCAGCCCAGGCGACAGAGCGAGACTCCGTCTCAAAAAAAAAAAAAAAAAAAAAAAAGAAGCAGTTGAAGGATTTTTTCATGTGCCCTCTTATGGCATTTCCTCTGACAAGGTGAGTCAGTCTTTCACTGTGCTCAGCGTGGTGTGTCACGCAGGGGGTTTGGATTCCTTGAATCTTCATAAAGGGAGCTTTCAGAATTTAGGACAAAGGATAGTATAAAAAGTATATAAGTTAAATTTTGATGCGTTTCCATCCATTAAAATGATATCTTCCCAAAGCTACTTGAAACAAACAACGTCTATATTGGATTTAAAACTTATATAAGTATGTCATTGCTTTGTAGTGGTTGTTGCCTTGGTGAAGATAATATAGGAAATTCATATGTTCTTTGTGGTCAGAGGGGTAGTGATATATATGTATATATACACAATTGTTTATCAATAAAATTACTTGAAGGAGAAATAATAAAACTAGCAGTTCTTAATTTCTAAATGAAAAGTCACATTTATGTAAACCTAAGACATTAGAGATAGAAAATATTTTTTGTCCTAGAAAATGCTTATTAGGTGCCAACTATATGCCAAAACAATGCAACAAAGAACCTGTGGTTTTAATTTTCATGTATTAATTATAGTGACAAACTGCTTTTCATACATGTGTATCTCAACATTACCTCTTTAGTGGGGAGAATACAGTTACCAAATACTGATTCCATATTCCTCAGATGTAGTTAAGATGGAAGCAACTTCCACTTTGCCTGTTCGTTTAATCAGCAGAATCCTCAAAAATCTATTTTCATATCTCTATTACATATATCTAGGAAACTTGCTGAGACCTCTATGCTTCTATATGTATCATTCACTATACAGCTATTTTTAAATTTTGGTTTTGTAAACTCAAGCTGTTCTCCTTGAGATTTAGATATGTCAAAGAAAACAGATCTCTCCGCTCACCTCTCATAACTTTAAGCTAATATTTAGAGCATATCCACTCTGGATGGCAAACAAATGAAACCAGACAATAATATTACTTGTATTTTGAAGTTGATAAGATGTAAGATTATGCATGTGGGTAAATTGGCCCCAATCATATGGCTAGCAATGGTTATTGAATATTTTGATAATGAACTATATAACTTCCAAACACTAGTAAATAATGATTATTGTTTAAAACTTTTAGATGCATAATTATATCCTTCATAATTTTTCCTTTGTAAATATGATCTTGTGAAAAATTTCCAAGTGGGGTTGCTAAAATTATGTGATCTGTTTATTAAATAAGTGATTTATGTAATTCACAATAAGTTTGTAATATATTTAAATATTAATCCTATTCCAGTTCAAGATAAATTTTTTTTCCAAATTCTTCTGTTTCTTATATTTTTACTTCCAATTATGCCTTAGGTTAAAGAAAATCACAATCTTTTTCAAAATTAATTGATGTCCTGCAGCTCTGAGTTGAAATTTTATGGCAACTGTTTTCAAACACTGAAGTTCTTTAGCTAACAAAATGAAATAGAAAATAAAACATGGTTACTGTAGGGAATAACAATGTTTACTTTTATTCAAGCTTTTTTTTAATGCTTATATGGTTCAGGTTTTTATTTTAACATTCATGTTCTTAACAAGTAGATTCAGCTTTACTAAAATGTCTAAAGAAAACACTAGAATGTTATTTACATATACAAACTAGAAAGATTTCTCCACATGTTCCAACTTATCTGGTAGGGTGTTAAATAATAAATACAATAAATTATAAATTATTCAATAGATAAAATTGATATATTATGTAATTGCTAATATTATTAATAATACTAATTAATAAACAATCATTGTTTCTTGCTAAAGAATGATAGATCAATGGCATTTTGATAAATAATAGCCTGTACTCCTACCATGCATTCAGGCCTTCGGGTCATTTTTATGATCAAAAGGCTTTACAGATTTATGACAAACTTTATAGTGTGTCATTTTTAGAGACCATAAAATGTTCATAGAACTTAGTGGCAGTGAATTTTATCCTTCCCTTTTTTCTAATATCAATAGACAATGAGATTATACAACTTCCTAGGTAAGAGAATGAGACAACGCCGGGGTTTAGTTCTCCTGACTCTAATTACATACCTACCTCACTTATTAATTAACTTTAATATAAGGAGTTGGGAACCTTCGCACTAAACAATCAAGGTTCTATTAGAAGCCTTCATTAGGTGAGTGATCAAATTATGGAGATAAAGAGGAAATGGAAAGATGATAATAAAAATACCTTAAACTCTGACTAGACAGAAAAAGACTATTACAGGTAAGTTGAAAATAAACCCATATTCGTTCAAGAAGAGGCTAAGTAAGTACATAGATAGAGGCTGCAGTTCATTTAGTGATGAACAGCTTGGAGTTGAAGGTCAAGTTCTGAATATGCAGTTCAGTGGTCACTTGGATTTGGGCAAATTATTTTATTCTTTATGACGTAGTTTTCCATATCTCTAAAATCATTCAACCGTTCTAATCTCCTAAGGTTCATGTAAATAAATGAGAACATGAAAAAGGTACAGCTTAATACCTTGCACATATTGAAAACCCAAATTTTAATTCTTCTCATAATTATCTTCCCACTAAAAATAATTTGGGGAACACAAAATACTAAATGATGGTGGTATCCTTAACATTTTAAGTCCATTTAATGGAAAGTAAGTAGATCCTTTCAAAAATTATATAAGCACTTCAAAGTGACATTTATTTTATTTTCATGGAACAATTATAAGTTTAAATACATACACAATTTTAATTTAAACTAAAAGCATATATTTTTAGTTTTTTAATATTTTTACAAATTAGGATCCTACAAAGAATTAACATTCTAAAGCATGTCTCAATTTTTCTCCCTATGATGTTTAGGTATAGTCTGTGGTTTATTATTATTATTATTAAAAAGAATTTAGAAACTTGAGTATTATCTAAAATGTTCACCGTTCTCCATGTATAAAATTCCTGAGTTAAGCTACCAATTGATATTTCCACAAGAAAACCAGGTAATTGACATAACATCATAAGTTTAGTAATTCTTAACTGTAAAACAGAAAAATTTAGAGAGGGGGAATATATAAGTCTGGATCCTCCAATAGGTTCTCTAGAACCAATAAGATGTATTTGCATAGGAATGTGATTTATATAAAGGAATTAGCTCATGTGATTATAAAGGATGGCAAATCCAAAATCTGCCAGATGAGCTGGCAGGTGGAGACCAAGGAAAGAGTCAAAGTTATCATCTAGGTCTGAAGGTTGTCTGACTGGAGACTCAGGAAGGAACCAATGTTGCAGGACAAGTCCAAAGACCATCAGCTGTAGAATTTCCTCTTGCTCAAGGAGATCAGCATTGTGCTGTATTCAGGCCCTCAGCTGATTGGATGAGGCCCACCTACAATTATGGAGGCCAACCTGCTTTCCTCAAGGTCTGCTGACATAAATGTAAATATCATCCAAAAACACTTTCACGAAAACATTCAGAATAATGTTTCACCAAATATCTGGAAACCATTGCCTAGCCACAATGACACATAAATTTAACCATCACAGGGAACTTTTTCTGTAACAATTAAATTATGTCCTTTTTCTTAAATATTGGAATTCAGTTTTCATAATGTTTACTATTCTACCTATTTTTTACTAATTTAAATTTTACTTTTGATACTATGTTTTACTTTATTTAATCTGATACAGTATTCGTGTATTATTTTTGTCTTAATCACAGGTTGTATTTATTTCTACTGCCTAGAAAAATGCAGTAGATTTGCTTAATAATTTTGATAAATTATTTATGTATTCTGAGGGCTATACTGTATATCCTTTTTGGGTTATGATCTCATCAGTCATATTAAGTAGTAACATTGATTTTTTTTGCCAGAATAAAACTGTAATAAAATATAGGAATATGTGCTACACTATAATACACTTTCCAAAAACCCCTTATAAGTGATTATTTGGTTATAAATCTCTTTGGTTTTCAGGGTCACCTGACTTTCTTTAGGGAAAAAATGAAAATTTTCTGAATATGGACAAGGTTAGAATACTAAATTTGCAGTTATTTCTTTCACGTAACAGCTATAATTTAAAATAACATATTTTACAACCAAAACATTTTATATTTTTTGAGTTTTCCCTAGAAAAGTTGTGGAAATGTTAAAAGGAATACTAAAACCAAGAGTGCACATGAAAATACAGTTCTTCATCTCAAATGTTCTACATATGAAATATCATTGGTAAAGTTCATTTTTATATTTATTTGGAAGTAACTTTGCCTTTCAATTTGACAGGAAAGGTTGTTCTTGGCAAAGCTTTGTGTAAATAAGTAAATGGCGTAATAAGAAAAAGAAAGTTTGAGACATATTTAAGATATTTCATGTACTTATAATTACACAATTGACACATACTCATATTAGAATATTGTATATAAAAGAATGCTTAATTGTGTTTTTAAAATACATTATGTATTTTTGCCCCCAGGTTTCTTTTAGATGTTTTGCAGAAATATTTTGATAACACACACATACCTTGATGAATCTTTCTGCACTCATTGCTTAGCATAATTTATTTATTTAGAAGACTAAACCTTGAAAAGAATAGATATTTAATGACAGTCCCTAAGAAGATAAACCAACATCTGATCAAGAAAACTTAAAACAGACTTAAGTAGATGATAAAGAGTTAAAAACAGGATTATTTGTGTCATACGCTATGGAAATACTTCAATGTCAAGAAACCTTATGAAACATGTTTTTGGCCCAGGGTGGTGGTTCATGCCTGTAATCCCAGCACTTCGGGAGGCCTAGGCAGGCAGATCACCTGAGGTCAGGAGTTTGTGACCAGCCTGGCCAACATGGTGATGTCCCCTCTCTACTAAAAATACAAAACATTAGCCAGCATGTGACGCTTGCCTGTAGTTCCAGCTACTCAGGAGGCTGAGGTAGGAGAATTGCTTGAGCCTGGGAGGCAGAGGTTGCAGTGAGCCGAGATCGCACAACGGCACTCCAGCCTGGGCGACAGAGCAAGACTCCATCTCAGAAAATTAAAGAAAAGAAAAAAAAGAAAGAAAAAAGAAAAAAAAAGAAAGGATTTTCTGTTTTGTTTTATTTTTTTATTCTTCCTGTTGTCTATTTGTGGAAATAAACAAAGGCCACTCAAATGAGAGCAAGCAAGGCTATTTATTCTACCATCATGTGCATAAGGCAGACTCCAAGGCAGGTGGGGTGTTGGAGAGCTTTAGAGTGACAACAGCGAAAACTTCAAATACGCTCTGAATCAAAGTTGGCAAGGGAATTTGGGGGGCAGCTAACAGAACTGGGCATCTTATATAATTTGTTTGGGAGCATGTTTTGTCCTCTTTTGTTGGTCCTGTGTTGAAAGCAGGGGAAGAAATGGGGACCAGGCAGTCATTGATCAAGTCTTCATTGTTTTGGGTAAATCACCTTAGAGTTGATGGCTTGGTTTGCCAGGATGGATTGATGCAAAGTGTGTGGACTCCTTGCTTAGCAGTTATAGGTCAAGGTTCCGGTGTCACATCAGGTCTGACCATTGCCCATTTGCATACTTAGTCTCTCACATAAGAAAAACTCTCTGTTAAAAAACAAAACAAAACAAAAAAAGCCCAGTGCAGTGGTTCACGCCTGTAATCCCAGCACTTTGGGAGATCAAGGTGGGTGGATTACTTTTACTTGAGTTCAGGAGTTCCAGACTAGCCTGGCCAACATTGTGAATCCCCATCTATACTACAAAAAAAAAAAAAAAAAAGTGCCTGGAAACTAGTTATGCTATTATTTTTTATTTTTCTCAAGCAACATAGTTTTCTTAGAGACAGACAAATACTTCTAAATAGTTCCCAAATTGAAGAGAGTGGAATCGACTCCAAAATGAAAATTTAAAAAAATCATAATATAAAATTTTAAATAGTGCAGACCAAGTGTAGATATTAGAAGCACAAAGGAAGAGGATAAAGGCAGAGAGGGGATAAGAGAAGAAGCAAAGAAGCAGTAATGTCTGCAGGGAGTGTTCAAAGTGCTAATAAAACGTAAACTTCAAGAGGGAGGTCGTGAGAAGGTAGATAAAACACTTGGGAAAAGGATCTTACATGACTGTACAGGAATTTTAGTTTCGAGATGACAATATACATTTTTTTTCTTATTTTTCTATCTCAAAACTCTGAAAAAGTATAAACACACTGAAAAAAAGAAAATAATTCTTTTCTCACAGAAAAAGAAATTGGCCATAATTTCCAACCACACCTTTGAAGAGTGCCTGCGAAATGTTAACAAGTCAGTGTCCAACCTGGGGAGAAAACCTAAGCTCCTAGTTCTGTCTAGGATAAACCAGGTAACGCAGACTCTCGTTTCTTGATGGGCTTTCAATGGTCACCTTCTTCAGAGCAATGCAGCCTCAAAACATGGGTGGGTCTGGAGGAGTGGGGATATCCCTATAGCAAAAAACAGTTATTACCAAGAAGTAGCAGAGGAAAGGAGCAGAAGGGAAAACATGCCAACATGCTATTATAATTGTCCATAGCCCTGGGTCTTGGTCAAAGGAGCATTTGGGGTTAGAATGAGGGAAGCAGAGAGAGACAGTGAATCCCAACAACTTCTTAGATTTAAGGTCTCTGTTAGGTGCAACTCCACAGTTGAATATCGAAAAATAAGAGGAAATGTGAAAGTACAAGGCTGTAAATCGTATAGGCCAAAACTCCTGAATATAATATTGTACTTTTCTCATTTTTCTATAACTTTATGTAACTTGGCCTTGGAGTTTATCATTTTTTTCTCTACTATATGAATATTTGGCCGTTCAAAACCTCTGACAGCTCATTCTCTTCCAATCTGAAAGTCTCCTTTGGTTACATCCTCAGTCAAGATCAGGTTTCTCTTTGTTTCTCTTTTCTCTTATACTTAGATTATTTGAAATTCAAAGTTATACTGTATAAATGTTAAGCCCCTTTTAATGTGCTCACAAATCAACCAAGACAACAAATGTCAATAACCTAAAGGAGAAGGGCATTGGCAAAAACAAACAAACAAAAATGCTTAAAGCAATGCCCAGGTTAGGATTATTCTAAAGCCTACATCAGAAATAAAATGATAATATTACAGTAATGACAACCTGTTCAGCAACAAACCACAATTGAAGTTAAAGACTCCAACTGTTCATTTTTTTTCCCCCTCTGTTTCCATCTCTAATTCCAAAGTGCTCATCCCAAACAACCATCAGATCATGACACTGCCTACAGAAACAGGAAGTGGAAATGTCACAGGAAAAAAAATACACCCAGGAAACAAGAAAGAGTTTATACTAATGGTTGACCATAGTGATCACAAAGATACTGTTGGCATAATCTCTATTTAATAAAAGAGATCTCAAAAAAAGATAAAAGTGACAAAAGAGAGACGAGGAGACAGATTAGATTTAAATATCGAGCTTCTAGAACTCAGAAAATAAAGTCAAAAAATAGCAATGGGAACATACAATGTAGAAATCAGGCACACTAGAAACAGCAGCCTAACCACAGTTATGAATGCATCTGAAAAGTTCAAGGAGAATGGAATACAACTTGACTCAGTCACAAAATCAAAGCTTGTGAATTGGACAAGGCAAGTGGCAAAATCAGTTATACAGAGATTACAAATATTTGAAACAAAAGAGATCCAAGTGTGCATAAGTAATATTATTGAGTTGAGAAGAGAAAAAAACAGAACAGGGAACAGATAAGCAAGTAATTAAGTCTGTGATGAAATAGATAGGCATCTGAAGATTGCAAAAGCACACCATATACTGAGAAATTAATGTAAGTTAACACAGGACTTATCTTTGTGTATTAGTGAATTTAAAATAAAGGAGATTGCAAAGCCCCTGGGTAAAATACGCAAGTTACTAGGAAAGGGGAAACAATTTATCTTTAGGTTTCTACAACCCAATACTGTGATGATCATGATGTTTTCGTTTAAAGGGTGTGACCCCAAAATTTTAAACCTAATCATACTGTCTTTTAAACACAAAAGTGAAGGGATAAAAGATTCATGATTTTTAGGATAAAAATTAGTGGACTAAAGTCTGCCAATCCCAAAATAAAGCAAAATTAAGGACACTGTAAACCAGAATATTTAATATTTTACACATAGAATTGAATATACCATTATTTAAAATATACAATTGATAACAAAATTATGGTGAATATTTAATATTCTTTATTTTGAGACAGAGTCTCGCTCTGTCACCAATATACTAATGAGGAAACATTGTGGGAATTATCATTTCTGAGCAAAATTTTATAGTAATTGAGAGATAAATTATAAATGTGCTCTTCACACTTTTACTTGTATGGCATGGGAAATATTATAAGCATGTTCCTCCATTCATTTGTTTCGTAAAGGTTAATTAGTAGTTGCTATGCTCAAGACACTGTTCTCCATGCAATAAAACACCTATCTCTAACCTTATGTAACTTTCAGTCTGTTGTCTGTGGAGGCAGAGGGGGAAAAAGGCATTAAACAGAAAAAATAAGTAAATTTTATGAGATGTTAGAAGTTGACAAATTTTACAAAAAAATAAAAAATAAAAGAGAAAAGGCATGAAGGAGCTGCAGGTGCTAGCAGAGGGTGGGGCACAATTGTTCAGTGTGGCCCCACAGAGAAGGTGGTGTTTGAACAAAGATTTGAAGGGGAAGGTAGAAAGGAAACCATTTAGAAATTTGGAGAAAAAGCAAATGTCAAAAGGAAAAGACAAGCAAAAGCAGTGCTCATGTTTGAATTAACGTCATAAAGGCCACTGAGGCTGGGGTGGAGGCAGCAAAGAGGGAAATAGTAAGTGAGGGCTCAGGGAATAATCATGAACTAGGTTGTTTTGAGCCTGATAGGCCCTTGAAAGGCTTTGAATTTCTCTTATAGTTCTTGTCAAATAATTAACTAATACAGAACAAATTTAAAATATACTCACAGGTGAATTAACGATTCAGTCAACAACTAACAATGTATGTGATTGTGGTCCCATAAGATTATAATAATACCATATTATTATTGCCTTTTACTATATTTAGATATGCTTAGATACACAATTTCTCACCATTATGTTACAATGGTTTACAGTATTCAGTACAGCAAAATGCTGTACAAGTTTGTAGACTAGGAGCAATAGGCTGCACCATATACTGCAGGCTTGTGGTGGGCTATAATATCTAGGTTTGTGTAAGCACACGCTGTGATGTTTGCACAAGCATGAACTCATCGAAGGACACATTTCTTAGAAATGTGTTAAACAATGCATGACTGTAGTGGTGGAAAACTAGGTCATGATTTTTCACCCATGTTTACCCATGAAGGCAGATATTTTAAGAAATAATGCAAGCAAAATAAAAGAGACCTTCGTGAGAAAATATCTTGTCTGTCAAAAAGAGACATCATTTATTATTAAACATAAAAAAGCATTTGCTATACTATGCTCTTAGTATTTGTGACCCCCACAAAATCACATGTTGAAACCTAACCACCAATCTGATGCTATTAGGTGAGGACTTTGCAAGGTAATTAGATCATGAGGATGGGGTCCCCATGAATGAGATTAGTGTCCTTATAAAAGAAGTCCCAGAGAGCTGTCTTGCCCTTTCCACCTGTGACAACACTGATAGCAGGTATTATCTATGAGCCATAAAGTGGGTCCTCACTAGAGATCAAATCTTCCAGTAACCCAATCTTGGACTTTCCATCCTCCAGAACCGTGGAAAATATTTTTTGGTTGTTTATCAGCCATTCATTCTGTGGTATTTTGCCATGATCTCCCAGGTGAACTAAGACAGTATCCTTGTTTAGTGCTCTACTTTGCGGATTAGTAACTACTAACTTCATAGTCACGTGACTTGATGATATCATCAAGTCGACACATAATTTTTGTGCCAGCAGTAGTAATTCTCTCTTGCTCTTGCATATGTACATTTCAAAATGTGTTTCTGAATCTACGCCCCCCTTTTCCAGATGTAATGCAATTAGCTGCATGTAATGATAATTTCCTCTCCGAAGACTACTCCCTCTCACATCCATTGCCATTCATCTCCTTCACTTCTTCATATTCTTGGGAAACTTTGGATATTGCTTGATCATAATCTCTGATGTATAAATAGAGATACTTATGTTAAAAACATTAAGGTTTTATCTTCAATAAAAAGATGACTGAAAAAAATGAGAGTTATATTAACTTCATGATTAACCTATGAGTGATTAATTCACAGTGATTATGATTTTTCATTAATTGTATCACTATGTAAATATAATGTTAACACAATCCTTTAGTTGATAAAATATTTCACTTTAATTTCTCATGCTTTAAATTTTAAAACTATTCTATACTAATTCTATGTTGTTCTCATTATTTTCACAGGTTATTACAAAAATATCAAACAAATAAGTGAGCTTGTAATATACATGTCTTATTTAAATATTTAATTTTGTTAATATTACAAATGCTACAAGAAGAAAAAAATTGAGTGGTCACTAAACATAGATTTAAATTAAATTGTACGTTTCATATTTCTATGCTTAAAACGGTTGTAGTTTAACAGAATGTGTGAATGTTTTTAAATATCTGGCTACATAAGCTTTTGTATTGAGCTTGTGTTTCTTGGTTTAATTTGCATACTCTAGGTTACTGGTTTAGAAATGCATCTCACAATTTGTTCATAATCCTCCTCTTTCCTGCTTCAAGCAATTACAGCTCCTCAAAGATAAGTGAGCTGTGAACAAACTAAACTATATATACATATACACTCACACACACATACACACCCAGTCTTCTCTTGGTATCTATGGGGGATTGGTTCCAGCATCCCCATGGATACGAAAATCCACAGATGCTCAAGTCCATGATATAAAATGGCATAGTATTTGCATACAAGCTAAGCACATCTTCCTATATACTTTAAATCATCTCTCTATTACTTAGAATACAAACTACAAAGTAAATGCTATGGAAATATTTAATGATTGCTATACTGTTTTATGTTTTATATGTATTATTTTTATTTTTGTATTGTTGTTATTTTTTATTCTTTTCTAAATATTTTCACTTCAAGGTTGATTGAATCTGCAGATCCACAACCCACAGATACAGAGGGCTGACTGCATAAAAACTGGAGGCTATAAAGTCTTTGCCTCACAATTCCAGCTAACCCAAAATTATTGTTTTAACATCTCCTCAATCCCAACCTGTCCCCGGACCTTCAAACTCTAAAAATATCCTGGCTTAATTTCTCATTTTGAACTAATGCCCAGAGTTAGTGAAGGTGTTGTTCTTAATTGCAGTAAATTTAATAAACTTAGCTTTGCCTTATCAACAGGTTTTCTAGTGGGTTTACAGACATCAGTAGTCAACAAATGCAAAGGCAGTTTGTTACATGAATGGATAAATAGTTATCTTATGCATATAGTAAATCAGTAAATATTCACGTGTGTATGATAAATCTGACAAGACAAATAATTTAAATTTGCTGTGTACTGACAAATTGCCATTCCAAGTATATAAATTTATATTTATGCGAACAGTGATTATCCAATAATACTTGAGCATGCCTATTTTGCCTCACCTTCACCAAAAGTTATGTTGTAAATATTTTCAATCATGTCACTTCTGTGATGCTATGTAGGTTTTTAAATTGTCACAGACCATTGTAGATATATAGATATAAACATCTAGTTTCTAGGCTTATACTGGCCTTAAACTCATGTGTCACTGTCCACTTTTTGTTTTAAAAATTGTAAAAAATAATTACTGTGACTTTCTGTTATGCCAAAAATAAACATTTTAATATCAAATGCTGGAAAATGCCTTCTTTTCTAGAGTTCTATATGCACTCAAACAATTAAATTGTTGGTGATATTTTCTGGAGAAGTACATTTAAATAACTTCTTCTTAGAAATTTTGGTAGCATCCATTATGTAGATTATGATATGAATTTTAGGAAAATAGAAATTGGCTTTTGATGCTCATCTGAAACTGATTGACTTGCACATCCTTCTAACAAATGCTGCGTTTCAAGGAAACAAATTCAAATATTTAATATACCAAATATCTCTGGACTATAACAGCAATTATGTGAGTGAATTGGCCACGGGCACCTGGGGAATTGAACAACTCATCTCTCCTCTAAATTATTGTGAACATCTGGGAACAGGTATAATGTCCTGAATCTGGTATTCGAGGTAAACTGTCGATTCATTCTCTAAAGAACTGTGAGGCTTCGATCTGCTTTGAACATACAC
This sequence comes from Colobus angolensis palliatus, assembly GCF_000951035.1. NCBI lineage: Eukaryota > Metazoa > Chordata > Mammalia > Primates > Cercopithecidae > Colobus > Colobus angolensis. Next base: position 10,656,321 of record NW_012113919.1, on the reverse strand, counting down.
TGCTCCTTTAGTAAGTATGCTGTAAATGGATTTAAAGCATCATTAGGTAAATATCTTAGCACAGTGAGGAAAACTGACTGTACAGAAACAATGTAAAGAAATGCAGTTCTAATGATGCACAAATGTGTCAAAATATTTGTTTAAGGCTATAAGATAAAATGTTGACAGTTAATTCCCAGGGCATCCATATAGTAAGTGCCTAAAACATAAACCCAAGTTACAGTGTTTGGTTGTACAAACTTGAACATTAATGTTGACATTACAAAGTAATATTTGATGTTTAATCAGTAAGGCCTAGATTAAGTAGTTTATAATTTTGTTTCTGTTTTAATTTCAGAAGAATGATGCTATGGTTCAAATTTTTTTTTTTTTTTTTTTATTATACTTTAAGTTCTAGGATATCATCCAGGAGAACTTCCCCAACCTAGTAGGGCAGGCCAACATTCAAATTCAGGAAATACAGAGAACGCCACAAAGATACTCCTCCAGAAGGGCAACTCCAAGACACATAATTGCCAGATTCACCAAAGTTGAAATGAAGGAAAAAATCTTAAGGGCAGCCAGAGAGAAAGGTCGGGTTACCCACAAAGGGAAGCCCATCAGACTAACAGCAGATCTCTCGGCAGAAACTCTACAAGCCAGAAGAGAGTGGGGGCCAATATTCAACGTTCTTAAAGAAAAGAATTTTAAACCCAGAATTTCATATCCAGCCAAACTAAGTTTCATCAGTGAAGGAGAAATAAAATCCTTTACAGATAAGCAAATGCTTAGAGATTTTGTCACTACCAGGCCTGCCTTACAAGAGACCCTGAAGGAAGCCCTAAACATGGAAAGGAACAACCGGTACCAGCCATTGCAAAAACAAGCCAAAATGTAAATCAACTAATGAGCAAAATAACCAGTTAATATCATAATGGCAGGATTAAGTTCACACATAACAATATTAACCTTAAATGTTAATGGTTCAAATTTAATATCACGGAACTCAACCGACCTTGGACTAGCAACTCAACAATAAGGACACAAATATTCTAAAGCCTCTGGAAACTGTTAGTCACTCTGTCTCAAATGTGAGCATGACATTACACAGCAAACTAAAACATCAATTCTGTCAATAACCAGCTGAGTGACTTTACTTACCTTATATAAGGTTGTTTAAATACTTTAAGAAATTAAACATGATTTTTCAAGATCTTCCCTAGCTTTAGAAACATGTAAAATTATTAAATGTAAATAACTATGGAATTACTAAAAGTGAATATCCATGCATAGTTATATTACTTGCCACATAAATGGAACATTATTAGACTAACAGATGGATACTGTTCTGCAACTTTTCTATACAGCTAAATAATCAACTATTTCTATAATTTATACTTCACTGTTACTAAACCCTAAAATCTTAAGAATCAGTATTATATATACCTTTGTAGATTGAATAAGTATAGCCCAAGTGTACCTGTGCCTATTTACAAAATATTAAAGAACACTGAAGTTCTTTCTTGAATAAGAACTCAGTCCATTAGGAGATTGAACTTTCTTAAAAAATACATCCTTCCTAGCCGGGCGTAGTGGTGGGCACCTGTAGTCCCAGCTACCCTGGAGGCTGAGGCAGGAGAATGGTGTGAACCCGGGAGGCGGAGCTTACAGTGAGCCGAGATCATGCCACTGCACTCCAGCCTGGGTGACAGAGCGAGACTCTGTCTCAAAAAATATATACATATTTTTTTTTTACATACATCCTTACACCTTACACACACATGCACACACATACACGTTTTATTATTTCAAGAAAACAGCAAAATTTGCTATTAGAAGGTCATATACACTTGTCAGAGGAAGAAGTAAACAGTGTGTATCTTTTAGGACAAGCCTTTGTGACACCATTGTTCAGAAATGTTACTGTCAGCCTAATCCAAATATTACTAAATCTAACTTTAGATTAGACTGCTTATCTTGCAGAAGACAGTATTTTTAAAGAATGAATGTGTGCTTTCCATTTCACATAATTCTTTTTGAACTATTCCAAGGATGAATAGTTATGTTATTCAATGAATTACTTGTTTCTCAATCAATAAGATTGATGCTATAGATAAATATGCATGACACACTCGACCTGAGGAAATATGAGTAAGAGAAAATATAACACACTACCAGAGGTCAAGGTATATCAGCAGCAACCAAAAACTGCCTCAAGGATTTTCTTCTTATTCAACCATTAGTTAATGTCTTCATGAAACCCAGTGCTCTCGAGGACGATAAAGATGGAGTCATTGTCTCTAGTTTTTCAATTAACCAGCTCTAATGGGTGGATTAATGAAGTGTGGCAAGTAATATTTATCTGGGAAGACTTGCTATAAACACTTGCTCATCAGAGATGCTGTTTTTATTTTTTTAAAAGCATAGATTAACCCTGTTCTGTAAATAAATATTCATTCAAGTATTGGTAGAAAAAAATAATTATGATGTTTTTGAATTTAAGTGATAAATATGATCAGGACATTGATCTTAGAACAAACAAGATGTATGATAAAGAAATCCTTGGAACAGTTCTTCTGGGAAATGGCTAAAGCAGATCTATGGGACAGGCTTGACAAACTACCAAAGAAAAGGGAGAATCAGTCAGGGTTACTACATTTATAAAGGAGAATTGGCCATTTTGATGGGTTGACATTTTGCCATGACAAGTTCAGAACCTTAAGTGATCTTAGAAATGTCAGAAAGGAGCTTAATAGGCACGTCAATGAAAACATTAACTACACAATTAAACTTAATGAGAATAAATTCTGCTTTTATGAGAAAAAGGTCAACGCTAGCCTGAACTTAGGAAAAAAAGGGGGTATTCTTACACAGACAGAGAAAGCCAATTAGAGAACTCAAGTTAATGCAGTGTTGCAAATAGAGAGGTTTTTTTAATCGTATTTTTCGATTATTAGTTTCACGTTAATTCAAATTTGAGTGATGGGATGTATGGTTTCATAATATCTATAATCTTTTAGACAACACAAATTTTTAAAAAGCTTTAGGATTCTAATACTTAATAACTTAGCTTTTTATTTCATTTTTTTCACATTTTCCTAGCAATGACACAGCGACAATTTTTAAAAATTGACATTATATCAGTGATATATAAATGAAAACTAAATCCATTAATTGAGGCTTTTATATAATTATGACATAGTTGAATGACTTAAAGTGAAATATTTTATCAACTATTGTGTTAATATATTTACATATCAATAAAATTAATGAAAAATCGTAGAATTAATCCCTATGAGTTATCACTCACAGAGTTAATCATTGAGTTAATATCACTCTCATTTTTCCAGAGTCGTATTCTTATCAAAGACAAAACTTTTTAAACATAAATATCTCTACTCTTATATCAGAAATCATGGTCAGTAATCTCCATAGGTTCCCAAGAGTGGGGCAATAGAAGGAGATGAATAGCAATAGATGTGAGAGGCAATAGGCTTCAGAGAGGAAGTTATCATTATATGCAGCTAATTACCTTTCATATGGAAAAGAGTTGCTTAGATGCAGGAAAACACATTTTGACATGTGCATATGCAAGAGAAAGAGAGTTAGGTGTGGTGGCTCATGGCTGTAATCTCATCACTTTGGGAGGTCAAGGTGGGTGGATTGCCTGAGCTCATGAGTTCAAGACCAGCCTGGGCAATAAAGCGAAACTCTGTCTCTACTAAAAATATAAAAATTAACTGGGCGCGGTGGCAGGCGCCTGTAGTTCCAGCTACTTGGGAGGCTAAGGGAGGAGAATTGCTTGAACCTGGGAGGCAGAGGTTGCAGTGACCCCAGATCACACCACTGCACTCCAGCCTGGGCAACAAAGCAAGACTCTGTCAAGAAAATAAAGAGAGAGAGAGAGAGAGTTAGTACTGTTGCTACAAAATTATTTGTGATCTTGAGCTCCAACTATGTCATAATAATGAAATCCTCACAGCAATACTATTGGATATATAATATGATTATTTTATTTAACATACTAGTGAGACACTAAGTCTAAGGATTGGGTCAGCCAGCCACCCAGGTTTCAAGAAGCAAAAACTTTATTTAGTTTCTAAAAGGTTCAGAACAGAATTTTATCTCTGGATTTCCTGTTTGTTTCTGGGATTTTTATGAAAAATCTGCCATATGAAACTCACATTAATTATTATAATGCTTAAATGGTATTCCATAAAGGCATATGTATGTATTTGTGCATATGCAACATTGAACAATGTAGTTAAAATATGGCTTCATGATTATTAAACAAAATTGTATAGATATTTTGAGTATTCGCCCTGAATAAAAGTTTTTAGAAAGACTCCACGAACTCATTTTTTCTCATAAGTAGCTTACAATCTAGCAATATAGAAATGATATCACTTAGTACATATAGAATCATGCAAAGAGATTGATATAATTAGTATGAGAGCAATATTTTACAGTGCAATGAAGCTTTAATAGAGTAGAGGTCAAAGTAATTTTAGGGGATTCAGGAAGACTTAATAAAAAGAATGAACAGTTAAATTTAATGCAAAAAATAAAGTCTTTTGGCAGGTAGAAAAAGTGAACACAAAAAGGAATTTTTGTTGTTGTTGTTGTTGTTGTTGTTTGAGACGGAATCTCACTCTGTCACCCAGACTGGAGTGCAGTGGGTCAATCTCGGCTTACTACAAACTCCGTCTCCAGGGTTCATGCCATTCTGCTGCCTCAGCCTCCCGAGTAACTGGGACTACAGGTGCCCACCACCACGCCCGGCTAATTTTTTGTATATTTAGTAGAGACAAGGTTTCACCATGTTAACCAGGATGGTCTCGATCTCCTAACCCCATGATCCAACCAACTCAGCCTCTCAAAGTGCTGGGATTACAGGTGTGAGCCACCGCACCACCTACAAAAGGGAATTTTAAGCAAAGCTACCAGTAAAAACAAATTATCAATCTATTATATGGGGGAGATTTCAGAAAGCCTGCAAAATATAACACATGTAGATAAAGACTGGTGGTATAAGTACAGTCTGTTACAAAGGGAACACATCCTGTGAAGATTCTAAACAGAAAAAGAACATGATTATATTTGATGGTTTTAAAGTGCTCTCTAGGACAAATTGGAGAAGTTTTAGAGAGATTTGTGTGAGGAATATTTATGAAAAAGTTGGAAAGGTCACTATAGTCTTCAATTTAACATTTTCTACATATCAGATTAAGATGGTATATATTTAAGGGTGATAAAGCAATCCAACTTTTTTATTTTCTTTCCTTTTTTGGTGGAAATTACTTTCCAACACAACATCATGGTATATTTAAGAACTAATATTTCATAATTTCAAATATTACTTAACGTTAAACTTTCATACACAACATTGCTAACACATTTTTATCTATGTGAGCTCATGCCCACCTTCTATGTTATAATCACAACTTATTTAAAATTTTCTTACACACACATACACATACATATTTTACAAATACAACATATAAAAGATAGAGTGAAGGAGTAGATTTGAGAGGTATTTGAAATCTAAGGTCACCAACTTGTGGACTGTCACACAGATCTGGTCTTCAGATGCATTTTCTGCACATTGTTTCACAAACACTTAACAATTTCCCATGAAAGTAAAGAAGTTTAGCTTCTCTTTCAATAATCAGGTTATCTGCCATGACCTATTTCTGAATGGCAGCATGCATTGGACTTGCAGACCATACACTCCCCCATGAGAAAGACTCCACCACTCCGGTGGCCCATCAGTTAGAACACCACCTTCATACATGTGCTGTGCCTGGTCCCTGTGGCTTTGAACTGTAACCTATGATATAGAGAAATAATCAGGAGGACATGATGACTGACTGGATAAGGAGAGTAAGAAGAATTAGAGAAAGGAGTCAAAAAAAGGATGGCACATTTTCAATTCAGTTTGACACAAACAAAAATAAAGTAACTAAATGTAAGAGATTGTTGAAATGCTGGGATCCTCACCTAATTCTGATTTAGTGTGAATGTATTCTTAAGGTACCCTCATGATCGCTGCTGCTTCTTCGTACCCTTGTATGAAGTCCTCAGACAACTGTGTGATGGAACTGTGAATTGCTCCTAACCTACAGAATACAAAAAATATGTGGTATGCCTGATGCACTCATGTGTCTGTAATTTTGTGATTAAGCTACACAAAGTCATAGTGCCTATCTTGCCAGAATTGTTCACTATCTTCCTGGCTCAGGACTCAAATGGTTATAATGGGGAACCTCAATGGCAAAGAATGTAAGTGGCCTTTAGGAGCAGAAAGCATCCTTCAGCTCACAGATAGCAAGGAGCTGAAACTCCCGGACTGACAGCTACAAGGTCTGAATGGTGCCAACAACCACATAAGTAGGGATGCATATCCTACCCCAGTCGAGCCTGCAGATGAGAATCCAGTATACTGGCTGACACCACGATTTCTGCTTTGAGACACTGTAAAGTAAAGGACTCAGTTAAGCCACACCCAGACTCCTGACTCATGGGAACTGTGAGCTACTAAATGTGTAGTATTGTAAACTGTTATTTGTGTGGTAATATTGTTACACAGCAATGAATAACTAATGTACTGCTAATTTTTTATTTCTTACCTTAGAGTTGTTTGTCATTTTTTCCAACAAGTGTTGAGGATGTTTTCCTTTATCTTCTCCCTCCCTTCGCTTCCTTGAATCTGGTGTGGGTGTGTGACTACTTAAAGTAATAACATAGCACTGAACTGATGCGATGCTATGGCAGATCTAGCGTTGAAAAGATTGGCAGCTTCTTTCTGATTCCACCATTTTATAAACTATTAATCATGCTGCAAGGAATTCCAAGTGGCTTTGTGATGCGTCCCACATTAGAAAAAATTGAGCCATCCTACAACAGCTCTAGCTGAGCTTCCAGCCATCAGCCAGCAATATCTTTGCCAGCCATGTGAGAGAGAGATCTTGGAAGTTGATTCTCCAATCCAGTTTTGTGCCAGCCCAGGTGACAACACATACAGCACAAATAACCTATCCCTAGAAACCACAACCAAATTGCAAAATCATGAATAAATTACTTAGTTTGTTTCAACCTCTACGTTTTTGGTGGATTTACAGCCATAGACAATCAAAATATTAGAGACAATGGGTACATCCCCAGTGTTGAAAAGGGTAATTGTCACACAGGAGCTCAATCTATACTTATTGAGTGGAATAATGTTACATTGTCTTCCCTATTGATAGAGATTTACTGGAAGTAATCATATATGAAGATAAGGATAGAGATGTAATTATGGATATAGATTTTCATGAGAGCACATTTGGGTTCGGAGATGCAGATTACTTCTATAATCAAGAAATAACTGTGGAAAGAATTGAAGAAATAATTTTGAAAAGCTTAGAAATCCTCAAAGTAAAAAAAGACAGGAAAATAAGATACTCAACAAAAAGACAGCTATTAGCATAAAGGCATAGAAAATTCTAGCTTCTATGTTTATTTTTATTTTAAATGACATGTTATTATTACCACATTTTAAAAATTCAGCTGAAGAATACATACTATTCTAAAAGGAAAGACAGATTTTTCCCCTGAGGTTTAATGCTTACTGTGACTCTACATTAGGGCATTTTGAGCACACTCGTTTAGAAAATTTTGCCCAACTAAACTTTTCAGGCAACCTAAGCATTCTAAATTTCTTTTAAGGCAATATCTAGACGTGCAGGACTTTCTATTACTCACATTTGAAAACAGTATAGCTTCACTATTTATTAGGACATTTTTACTTGCTATGTGACAATGTTTAAGTGCTTTCCATTTGTCAAGGAAGAAAGTTATCAAATAAAATAGCTTCTCTCTAATGAGTGAAATGAAATTAGTTTCTAGTGAAATGGTGTGGAAAAATAAGAGGGACAAAATGTATCTTCAAATTATTTAAACATCTTCTGGCAAATGTTTCTATGTAGTCCACTTAACATATATCTTCTTCTCCATGAGGGTAATAAAACTTTTCTTAAAACACAATGTCACTTCAGAGGTCAAGGCTCAGAAATTCAACAAATACTAGCTGTTTTTATATATAACGTCCTTCTCTAATTGTGTTACCTAACACCTTACATAAATGACTATGATTCCCTATATATACATGTATATATTTATTTGGAAAACTTTCGCTGATAAGCTATAGTAATATTATATCCTTTGAGAAGTCCTTCAGTAATTAAATTTACCTACAGTAGCATGACTCAAGTATAATTAAGTAGAGTTTAACTGAGGGATAATTATTAACTGTATAAGAAAATAATGTTTTGCGGTACACACACTGGGAGATGTTATTTTAGGTGGGAAATATTTCAAAATTCATTTACCCCAACCTCTCAGGAGGTGAAGAAATAAGTTTATTAACATGATCCTATGTGTGGCAAGAACATAGAGTTTGCAGGCATAAGAAAAGCTAGTTTTACACAACTCCTCTATTTATCATAGTAATCATCTTAGGTGCAGCAGCTATTTTCTATGAGTCTCAGCTCCACTGTTGGTAAAATAAAATTATTTTGACAATTAAAATTTGTCCTGTAGAAATAATATGTAAACCATATATGAATTTTCATAATTACTATCTCAATCATTTTATCTATCTCTGCTCAAATAATAGAAACTTTACCTTAAAAAGTCACACCCTCTTACTGTTTAGTGATTGTAATTGTTTTGTCATTATTATTTTACTTTTTATAATTGACAATTAAAAATTGTACATATTTATTGCGTAAAATGTAACATTTTGATATTTATATATACTGTGGAATGACTAAATTGAGTTAATTAATGTGCTTTACTTCACTTGCTTATCATTATTTGTGGTAAAAGCACTTAAAACCTGCTCTCTTTGTAATTGTCAAATATACACTACATTGTTACCAATTATAGTCCCCATGTTTTACAATAGATCTCTTGAACTTGTTCTCCCCTCTAACAGAAATTTTGTATCCTTTGTCCAACACTTCCTCAATCCCTTACCACACCCTGCCCCATTCTACTCTGCTTCTGTGAGATAAAGTTTTTCAGATACTACATATGAGTGAGATCATGTTGGTATTTGTCCTTTTGTGCCTAGCTTATTTCTCTTAACATAATCTACAGGTTTATCTATGTTGTCACAAATGACAGGTTTCCTTTTTTTTTTTTTTTTGAGATGGAGTCTCATTCCGTCACCAGGCTGGAGTGCTGTGGCACGATCTTGGCTCACTGCAACCTCTGCCTCCCAGGTTCAAGCTGAGGCAAGATTCTCCTGCTTCACCCTCCCTAGTATCTGGGACTACAGGTGCATGCCACCACGCCCAGTTTTGTCTTGTTTGTATTTTTAGTAGAGATGGGGTTTCACCATGTTAACCAGGATAGTCTCGATCTCCTGACCTTGTGATCTGCCCGCCTTGGCCTCCCAAAGTGCTGGGATTACAGGCATGAGCCATCATGTCCAGCCGATTTTCTTCTTTTTAAGGTTGTGTAGTATTCCATTGTGTATATATACCACATTTTCTTTATCCAATCATCTATTGAAAGACATTTAGATTAATTCCATATCCGGGCTATTGTGGATAGTGCTGCAATGAACACGGGAGTGCATCTGCGTCTTTGACGTATTGATTTTATTCCTTTGAATAGATATCCAGTCGTGGGATTGCCAGATCATATGGTAGTTTCACTTTTAATAATATGAGGAACCTCCATATTTCATAATGGCCGTACCGGTTTGCATCATTCCCACTGTCAGTGTACATGGTTCCCTTTCGCTACATCCTCATCAACATTTCTTATCTTTCATCTTTTTGGTAATAGCCAACCTAACAGCTGTGAGATGGTATCTCATTATAGTTTTAGTTTACATTTCCTGATAACTAGTGATGTTGAACTTTTTTTTCATATGCCTATTGGGCATTTGTGTGTCTTCTGAGAGATGTCTGTTTAGGTAATTTCCCGTTTTCTCGATTGGGTTATTTGTCTTATTGTTATTGATTTGTTTGAATTTCTTACATGGCTTGAATATTGACCCTTGATCAGAAATAGGATTTACAAATATTTTTTCTAGTCTGTGAAGTGCCCCTTCCTCTGTTGTTTCCTTGCTATGCAGAAACAGTTTATGTAACCTCATTTGACTGTCATTTCAAATTACAGGATTTCCTCTTTTTTCAGGCTGAATAGTATTCTACTGTGTTTATATCCATTTATCTAATTGTTTTAAAGATTTTCTTTGATGTGATTGAAAATTTGACTCCTATAATCTCACCTAGTGAATCTCAGCCTTCACTTAAATTATACCTTGAAAAAAAGGTGGGATTATATCATGTTTTTGAAAAGAAAGACTCAAGCCCATAACAATAGCAATTCCTTAAGTTAGTTGATAAATTAAACGTAATTTCCATAAAATCACCATCAGATTTTTTTTCCTAGCGTTACCAATTTAACTAAAATGCTTATTTCCTCTGTATGATTAAGCAAGTGGGAAACTTGGAAAGGAAATGACATGTTGGATGGTGTCTAGCAATTGAAGATGTTAATGTAATGTTATTAGAAAAGGCAGATTACCCAAGGAAACAAAATAGAAAATCCAAAAAAATACTCAAGTAGACATAGAAATTTAGTGTGTGACAAAACACTGATTTTGCTGATAAATACAAGTAAAATCTTTTTTAACAAATGGTATTGGAACAATTGGATAGTCACACAGATAAAACAACTGATCCTCACACCATCCACCAGTGTTAATTCTAAATAAATCAGAAATCTAAGTTCATAGGAGAAATAGTGCAGACTGTGGTAAGTCATTCCAGGTACTACCCAAAACCCAGAAAAAAAAAGATCGAACAATTTAGTTACATTAGAAAGAATTTGCATGCAAAATACCATAATCAAAGTTAGGAGATCAACAGTATGCCAGAAGAAAAAGCGTTTACTTTATATTACAATCAAGTGTCAGTATTCATTAGATAGATATTTTAAAAGTATAGAAAATACTAACAACCGGTAAGTGGACAAATACATAGACAGCTCACGGAAAAAAAGAAATGTAAACTGCATTTAAACATATACAAAGGTAAATCCTTCTCATAATAAAATAAACATGGGTAAATTCTCCCAGAAAAGTCATTTTTTTTTGCAAGCTATTTTTTATAATACTGGGAGAATAAAAAAGTGTTTCATAATACATACGGTATAATCCCTATGAACAGTGAATGGAATTATATTCAACTTGCAATGTCCATGCTTGCTGAATGTTTTTATTAAATCTCATATGATCACACCATTTTCAGATATAATTTTTAAAATTTTCTTTTTCAATCCTTGTAAAGTTATCTGCTCTGATAAGGATTTCACATACAACATTGAATAGAAGTAATGATTGTGGACCTCCTTGTTGCATTCCTGACTTGAAGTCAATACATATACCTTTTCAGAGTTCAGTGTGTTCATTCCTATAAAGTGTTTTGTTTTGTTTCAAGCTTTTGGTTTTATTTGTTGGCGACTTTGTTTTTACTTTGATTACTGTATACCAATCATCAGGTGAAGGTATTTTCTTATGTCTTGAGTTAGTTAACAATTTTTATAAATTAAAAAAATGGGCCAGGTGCAGTGGCTCATGCCCAGCACTTTGGGAGGCCGAGGTGGGTGGGTCACCTGAGGTCAGGAGTTCACGACCAGTCTGGTCAACACGGCGAAACCCCATCTCTACTAAAAAATATAAAAAATTAGTTGGGTGTGCTGGCGGACACATGTAATCCCAGCTACTCGGGAGGCTGCAGCAGCAGAATCGCTTGAATCTGGAAGGCAGAGGTTGCAGTGAGTTGAGATCGTGCAAATGCACTCCAGCCTGGGCAACAGAGTGAGGCTCTGTCTCAAAAACATAAAAAATAAAAAATAAATGATTGCTATTTTGTATATCTATTTTTCTGAAATTTCTTAAGTTGATACTTTATATTAGATTGCTTATAACAATATAATTTTTCATGGTCAGAATAAATTGAATTTTTTGTTGCCTTACATTTGTTCACATTTTGTTTAGAATTTTTATATATGCTCATGATTGAGTTTGACATATGATTTTTTTTTCACAAGTTAAAAATCTGCAAGTGTGGGACTGTAAACTAGTTCAACCATTGTGGAAGACAGTGTAGTGATTCCTCAAGGACATAGAACTAGAAATGCCATTTGACCCAGCCATCCTGTTACTGAATATGTACCCAAAGGATTATAAATCATGATGCTATAAAGACACATGCACATGTATGTTTATTGTGGCACTATTCACAATAGCAAAGACTTGGAACCAACCCAGATGTCCATCAATGGTAGACTGGATTAAGAAAATGTGGCACATATACACCATGGAATACTATGCCGTCATAAAAAAGGATGAGTTCATGTCCTTTGTAGGGACATGGATGCAGCTGGAAACCATCATTCTAAGCAAACAATCGCAAGGACAGAAGACCAAACACCACATGTTTTTATTCATAGGTGGGAATTGAACAATGAGAACACCTGGACACAGGATGGGGAACATCACACCCTTGGGCCTGTCGTGGGGTTGGGGGGAGGGGGAGGGTTAGGAGATATACCTAATGTAAATGATGAGTTAATGGGTGCAGCACACCAACATGGCATATGTATACATATGTAAGAAACCTACACATTGTGCACATGTACCCTAGAACTTAATGTATAATAAAAAAATAAAAATCTACAAGTGATCTTATGTATTAATGTGATATATTCTTTGTGACGGCTGTAAGATGCTTGAAAGTAAAATTCATGTTGTATTTCCAATCATCTTTATATTTTGTCCTTGTATTTCTGTAATTTGTAAACGAAGGAATATAAAAAGCTAAAAACTTGACTCAGCTGGCTGGGCACAGTGGGTCACACCTGTAATCCCAACACTTTGGGAGGCCGAGGTGGGCAGATCACTTGAGGTTAGGAATTCGAGACCAGCCTGGCCAATATGGTGAAACCCTATCTCTACTAAAAATACAAAAATTTGCCAGGTGTGGTGGCGGGCACCTGTAATCCCACCTACATGGGAGGCTGAGGCATGAGAATCACTTAAACCTGGGAGGCAGAGGTTGCAATGAGCCAAGATTGCAACACTACACTCCAGCCTGGGTGACTGAGCGAGACTCTGTCTCCAAAAAAAGAAAAATCGACTCCAGCTCTGATGCTTCTCCTCCAAGAAGCCTTGGCCTAGGTGGTCCTTGTGTGTACTCATCAGTCAAAATTGGTTTCTCCTTCAAAATTCACCATAGCCTGTGACCCTCTCTGTTGGTTTCCTTACTTCCTTTCTTAAATTGTGCATAATAATTTTGTATAGATTTCTTCATATGTTTTATAATTAATGAATGAAGGCCATAGATATGAAAAAATACTTATTAACAAGAAAACTCTAAAACTAGTCTTCTCTATTTCAGGGTTAGTAAAGTGGAGAGAATCTGAGATTCCACAGTGCTGCTAAATGTGAGGATTCCTAGGGCTTAGAAGATCCTGCATTTTAACTCACATGTAGCTCAAACATCAGGAGCTTAAATTACAGCAAAACAAATTAAGAACTGAAGAACATATACATCTTCAGAGAGACAATCTCTTAATTGCCATTACAAGGAAATTTTTAATTTCTATGGAAATGCTGTTTCAGAATTGACCTTGATAAATTCTGTTGTTAACTCATTTATATTTCCCCTGGGGACAAGTGTAGTTGAAGTTTGGTCCAATGACCAGAGTTCTGCATCAGATCAATTGTAAAAATAATAAACGATGCATCACAAACACAGATGTTCAAATAACTTCTTTAATATCCTAAAATATAGATTTATGCTACAAGTCTTATGCATAGGCAGAAATGTCCACATTGAACAAATAAAGGTTTCAAAAGTACTATACATGTATTTATAGACAAATAAAACATTTTCTTATAACTTTTTGGGCCTAACCATCATAGTAATGTCACAATAAACATTCACTAGAGAGGTCCTAAATGTCCTTTTATTTTTCCCCTTTAGATATTTAGAGGGATTTGGGGAATTAATCTGAATGTTTTATATGTCTTTTAGAAGCTTGCGCAGCAAATCGCATGACCGTTTCTATCTCTTAATAAATATTCCTGTAGCACATAAACGGAATTCAAAAATCTATCTGGATTCCTCCTAGAAAATAGTTTAAACCTATCCATTCAGCTTACAAATACATTTTATAGGCATTCACAAAAATGCTGCTGATGATAAAATGCACCATGATATTCCCATAGTGCTTTACTCATCAGATTGCACTTTCGCAAATGTTAATATAAAACTTCTTTCCATACTGTAAGGTAGATAGAAAAAAGCATATATAAATTTTGCAGTTTAAGTTATTCTCTACTGTTTTTAATATGCATACAGATCTGCTTGAGACTCTGATCTTAATGTTCTTCCTCACTCCACCACATTTGTTATTTTCCTATATCTCATCTTCTTCATTTCCAAAATGTTTGATGAATGTATTTCTTTCTCTAAATATTTTCTTTAATTGGTGTCTGACATAGGCACACTGCAGCTCCTGGAGGTAAGCGGTGTGTACAGATTACATGGCCAGTGAGTCATAGAACCAGGGGATTATCTGAGAGGAAGCTGCAGCTTCTTGTATCAGGTTGCTAGTTTATCTCCTTTCATTGTTATCATACCAATGTCAAGCTTAGTCATCATGATTTTTAAAAAGTCACAGAATCTCTTCCCTTGTGTTCAGTATGTGGAAGTTTAGAGACAGGGAGTTCAGACCTTTGTCTTGATGATCGTTGACAAGGGTTATTTTGGTGGCAAGTGACAGATGTATATGAGCTGATTGTAGCAGTGTAAGTCCAAATGTGTTTGTGTGGGTGCCTGTATGTCTGGGTGTGTTTGTGTGTCTGTCCCTATGAGTGTTTTTAGCATAAGTTTTATACCTCATCTCTTAGACCTTACAGCATAACATCCTGTGACTTATGCTGAGCCACAAGGTGATACATCGCTCAATAAATGAAATTAGTAAACTTTAGTAAAGTTTAAAATGACATGTAAGAGAAAGAACATGTCATTTATCTGATTGTGTTTTCAGGTGTCTTATTCATCTTATTCATCTGCAGCTATCCTGTATACCATGAAGTTTTTGACTGGTGACTTAAGCATTAGTAGGATGCTGTCTTTCTGAACTCACTTATATATCATGGATATTTCCTCCTCCTAAACAATCTTCATAGATATGACTGCATGCCAATTATCAATAATATTCATTGTGGGGAGTAAAAATTTTTTAAAAATCACTAAGAATATATGAGCATCAATAAGAAAAACAGCAATGTAAATATGGCTAATCTGTGTATCTCATATATTGTGGCATAAATACATGTCATGTAAATATTGTTGAATGCATGTTAATATGATCAAAAAGACCTGATTAAATGAATAGGAATGTCTTGAAAACATGAGTGAATGAATTCATCAGTCAAATGTACAGTAATATTTCATATTGCCTAGAATACAAATCTTCCCAGTGGCAGAGTGTCCAACAGAGGAAGGAAGAAAGGGGGAGAGAGAAAGAGAGTAATTTTTTAAAAAAGGAAAAGAAAACCAGAAGAGTCATGGCAACTTTTCCCTGTATGCTGCAGAGAACAACTGTTCAAGTAGCATATCAGTCTTGTGCCAAAAAGGTACACTCAATAATTTTTTTGGTCATCTGTCTCGTAAGTGCTGTAGTTCCCAAGATTCCATTTCTATTCACTTTTCCATTACAAAAATACAATTTAAATGCCACCTAGATACCCATTTGTCTGCTCTTGATTTGTTTAATTCTATTGAATAAGATCCAACAATTCCCATTTAACAGCTCTTTTTTCTAAATAAGTCAAATTCTATACTCAGGTTAATCCAATGGGTTTAAGACAAGTTAGCCCACAGTGTATTATGGAATGTCTGCCTTTGAACTTCTATTCACAACTCCTTTGGAAAAAATTAGTAGCTAATTGAATTCTTTACATCCAAAGTTAGCAGTTTCCCCAAAATGCATGGAAATGCTGTCTTACAAACCAATGCCAGTTTTATAGATTCCTTCAGTAGGTGCTGGCAGACATCTTACTTTCTCATATATAAACATTTACAAGTCTATCATCAGCAGAGTCAGGAAAAATATGAAGTTAAACTGCTTGACTAATTGACTGACATTAACTTAATTAAACATATTAAGATCCAGATTGATAGTCACCAAGTGACTTTAACGATTACAACGTTCATTTCCATTAATTTGTCATTAGGCCTTTAATGTAATGGGCTCCATAGAACTCAAAATTATTTTCAAAATTTTTGACATATGGGATATCATTAAAATACCACCATAAAGTTATATATTTGATAATGAAGGCTAATTGTAAGAGGTTTGTAGTACTTATTATGGTGGCCCTGTTATAATTTGGATTTTTTCATTTTGAAAAATATTAATTAAAAATTAGAATTTGCTGTAGAGAAATTCACTGTTGGCTACTTTTCTTTAACACATTAATTCATTTCTTTTATGACCTTCTAAGTGCATAGGAGTACAAGAGGTTTGGAGAAACCCTGGAGGGTGGAAAAAGCAGTTTGGCAAGGTTTTCATAGTATTACAAAAAACAAATAAAATTCAACCATTAGTCAAATGAAAAATATAGTAAGATAATTTCCTGCAAACAAAACAATACAGTACAAAGGAAATAAGAAAAATGACTTTAATACAGGTAACTTTGGGCTGAGTTTTCAAATGAGGTGGTTCTTATACATATTTCTATGTGTATTTATTTATACATAGAAAATAAGGAAGCTTCAAAAATTTGCGAGCAGTACCTGGGATAAGAATGCAGCACAGAGAAATTAGAAAAAGTAGACAGACTTTATATTAAGAACCAAGCATAGGTTATGTTTTCTAATTTATTATTTTAAAAAATTTTCTTACTAGATTGTTATAAAATTAGAAATTGATATGGAATGCCTAAGACTGGTTTGTATGACTATAACAATCTATACCTATTGATGTATTGTCTTGTATTTTTTTCTGTTTGCCCTAGGACTTTTTTTTTTTTTTTTTTGAGACGGAGTCTTGCTCTGTTGCCCAGCCTGAAGTGCAGTGGCGAGATCTCGGCTCACTGCAAGCTTCACCCCCTGGGTTCACGCCATTCTCCTGCCTCAGCCTCCCGAGTAGCTGGGACTACAGGGGCCAGCCAGCCTGGCTAATTTTTTGTATTTTTAGTAGAGATGGGGTTTCACCATGTTAGCCAGGATGGTCTCGATCTCCTGACCTGGTGATTCTCCTGCCTCGGGCTCCCAAAGTGCTGGGATTACAGGCGTGAGCCACTGCGCCTGGCCAGGACTTCTTAACTTTAGAGAGGTTGGAAGCAGGATTTACTGTCTCATTTATTCCAAAAGATGTTGACAAATTATGTGTTTTCAAATCTTGAAAACAAGTTCAAGTGTGATGATTATTTCTCTAGAGCCCATCAAATAGAATCTAGTGCAATACTTAGATCTTGCATACAGTAGAAATTCAACAAAAAATGTATTTCATCTTAAAGCACATTTTGTAGTCTTTGATCATGACAAAGGAGAATTATGTATATTTTGGTATAGGTATAGATATAAAGTCTAAACAATCTCAATTATGATTGATGTTTAGTCTGATGATTGCTTCATGCTTGGGATAGAACAAGATCAGCCAAATGAATTACCATCTATATCCTAATATATATATATTTTATTTACTAATAACAATTTATTATGAAATTACTGAATTTTTAAGCATGATTAGAGAGAAAACAATACTTGAAAAATTATTTATTTGCTTATATATTTTTGTTTATTCAAGAAGATAGGACATAATGCATTACATATAAACATGGTAAAGTAAATGAACAAACAGGGTATTCCAATTAATTTTATTCCTAAAGACAGATGTTATGACAAATGAATAAATCTGAATAATGAATATTTTAGATAGGATACTAATGCTCCAGGTTAAACCAATATTATTTTCAATTAAAATATTACTTAATTTCCTTGACCAATGATTATTAGCAAGTATTTTAAAATACAAAGTAGACAATTAATTTAAATCTGATATATTTTAAATAAATGATGGTTCCCTTTCTTGTGTTTACTTTATGTACATACCAAGGCTATAAAATAATTTAAAGTATAGTCTCTGCCTATAAGGTTCTTATAAGGATTTTACAGGTTCTAGGAAGGTATTACATATACCAGAACTCAAATATTCTAATTTCCTAAAAGTGGGAGCTAAGTGGTTACAATCTGTTTGGAAAAAAACACCAAAAAAACCCTAAGTTTGCATGTTATAGTAAGCGTACCATATAGACTTCAAATACAGGCAAATTTGAGGTGATTGTGGTTGTTCCGCCTAGGAAAAGTATTGGAAGAAAATTCTTGGAGTGGGGAAGGTAGAATCAGTTGAGAGGGAACTGAAATTATAGTTTTCTGTAGAATCAGATAATGGAGCAGGTTGAATTCTAGATCTATATCACAAAAGATACTCACGTTCTATTACACTCTTCCAAGAACCTTTATTATTTTTCCTTTCCTCTATAAGCAACCACAGTAGTTACCCTGATTCCGAATCTAATCAGAGAGTGGGGAAATGTTTCAGTAAGAGACAAGAGAACTAACCCTTATATCTATCAGACATTTTTCTTGATTCACTATCTACTAACTCTACCTGGGAAAATCAATGAGACTGTGACAAGGGCCAGAATTAATTTTTGCCTGAAGTTCAGCCAAATCCAATTTTGCATCAGTTTCCTTCCTTCTTCCATAATAACTAGATCATATGTTTAGATGGATTCATTAATCAATGAGTGGTCAAGGATATTTCATGAGCAATCTTTAATTAATCAAAACAATATTAATAAACTAGATAAGGAAACTGGTAGATGACACTAAGGTAAGAAATAACAGATTCAAAAGTCTACGTCATCTTCCAAGTATGATTATCTGAGCTCCCTCTTTGGTTCCTCTCTGAACTTGACTTCTAGGTCCTCAATGACCTTATAACAACGAAAAATTATGGGTCCTGTGTAAGCAATTACAAACTGGGGAAGATGTCTGCCTGACACATATGGCGTTTCAATGGACTAATCATCTTGTAGTTAGTTGACAGACAGTAAATCTCTCTTTTTAAAAGTAGATGATCTCATTTATTTCTTTACCAGAAGTACACTATTAAGAAGCCATGTGGGCCTGAAAGTGAACCATACCACACATTTAATGATGGGAGCCAAATCCCTTAGTAAGACAGTTTGTCTGTCCTATTCAGAAGTCCCTTCTCATGGCCAAAATCCATATGCAGCAAGAGAATAGAAGGTGTTTCTGCTATTTGTTAACACAATTCATTTATCAGGATTCCACTCAGAAAAAATTGGAAGGAGAAAGATCAAATCGTTAAGTGTAACTTACAAGATCTACCAAGTGAAGTTTTACAACATGAAAGCAAGGTAGTAAGAAAAAGGTAACAGTTTAAAGTAGCATGGGCAGAAGAAACAACATCTGATGACTGTATGTTAGTATTTAGAAAACAGAAAAAGCCAAAAATGCTCAATACCCTCAGCCTGGATGATAGAGACGATACAAATTTTCAAAATGTTTTCATTACAGATGATTGAAAAATTTCTGTCTTTATTCTTGTTTTGATTTTCACCATATTATTCTAAAACTTTCTGTGATATCTGAAGAAAGGAAAGACAAAGACACTATCCTACAAAATATTAGTTTGAAATAATTAAAAAGGAGTCAAAAAGCATCCAGGGAAGCGCATTCGTCCTTTGTGAGACTGTTTGCGGTTGAAATCCCATTTAGCCAAGTGTATTTTTTTTTTTTTTGAAGTTGTAGGATCAGCAGGCATTATTATCCTGTTAGATGATGCATTTGCCCTTTTCTTCAGCATCATCATGACAGATCAGGTCCGACTTCTTGTTGGCATAGTACTGTGGAGACAGCCGGCAGATGTCCTTTTATATGTTATTTATTTATTTATTTATTTGGACAGGGTTTTCCTCTGGAGACAGCTGGCAGATGTCCTTTTATAGTTAATTAATTAATTAATTAATTAATCTAGGCAGGGTTTTCCTCTGTCACCCAGACTGGAGTGCAACAAAATCTCAACTCACTACAGCCTCAAACTCCCGGGCTCAAGCAATCCTCCCATCTCAGCCTTCCAGGTACCTAGGACTACAGGCACATGCCACCAGACTCGGCTTTTTTTTTTTCTTTTCTTTTTTTTTTGATTTTTGGTAGGGACGGAGTTTTGATGAGGTTGGTCTCGAATTCCTGAGCTCAGGTGATCTGCCCCCCTCGGTCTTCCAAAGTGCTGGGATTACAGGTGTGAGCCACCATGCCCAGCAGCAGATGTCCTTTTGAAAAGAGGGGATGACAGGGCATTAGAGTGTCTACGAGCTCCCATGCAAGATTATCTGGGACTGAACATTGTTATATAAACAACTAGGACCAAGTAGAGGTAAGGAAAGCTGCCTGGTACAAGTTTCAGAGAAATGTTTATATAATTTCTGTCCCTTGAAAGAGAAAGGGAGGTTCTCCTGCATCCGTGCATAATGTGGTAGAAGAGACTAGTACCCTTTGGTATAGCAAAAACAATCATGCATGCAAAAGAGAATATGGAAACATTATGGTAGAGTCTGATGTAGAGGCCAGACTCATTTGCATGACTTTGTGCCACACACTTAAGCTCCCACCTGAGAGGAATCAGACTGGCCACTCTTGAGAGGAATGTTGAGAATGGGATGGATAGAACCTTCGTGCTAATATACAGGCATGCTCTGAAATACAAGGGTAGTGAGGTATTCTGCTTCTCAGGCCCTACAGATTTAAATAATACACAAGTTAAAAAATTTAAAAATATAACAGATATAAAGTTTACTTTAAAAAGGTAGCAGAGGTTGGGCATGGTGGCTCATGCCTGTAATCCAAGCACTTTAGGAGGCCGAGGCGGGGAGATCACCTGAGGTCAGGAGTTCAAGACCAGCCTGGACAACATGGTGAAACGCCATCTCTACAAAAAAAATACAAAAAAGAATAAAAATAGCCTAGTGTGGTGTCAGACACCTATAATCTACTCAGGAGGCTGAGGCAAGAGAATCGCTTGAACCTGTGAGGCAGAGGTTGCGGTGAGCCGGGATCACGCCATTTTACTCCAGCCTGGGCAACAAGAGCAAAACTCCATCTCAAAAGATAAAAATAAAGAAAAAGGGCCGGGCGCGGTGGCTCAAGCCTGTAATCCCAGCACTTTGGGAGGCCGAGACGGGCGGATCACGAGGTCAGGAGATTGAGACCATCCTGGCTAACATGGTGAAACCCCGTCTCTACTAAAAATACAAAAAACTAGCCAGGCGAGGTGGCGGGCGCCTGTAGTCCCAGCTACTTCGGAGGCTGAGGCAGGAGAATGGCGTGAACCCGGGAGGCGGAGCTTGCAGTGAGCTGAGATCCGGCCACTGCACTCCAGCCAGGGCGACAGAGCAAGACTCTGTCTCGAATGAGAGAGAGAGAGAGAAATAAAAAAGGTAGCAAAACAGAGATTCATGTTCGGAAGTAAAGAATGATGGTGAGGTGGCTTGTAGGAAGGTGGTGAGGAGGATCTTCATTTTGTATATATGTTGAAGCTCACAGGATTTGTTGTCAGACTGAATATGGAGAAGAGTTAAGAATTATTTCCAGATTTTGTAGATGGCAGGGAGATATGAAGAGAGATGAGCAACTGGATTGACAGCATTGCTCTTAAGTGAGATTATAAAATAGGAGTTTAGCAGATAATCTAGTTTTGAACATGTTATTTGAGGTGCCTACTGGCATCCAAGTGAAATATCAAGAAAAAAGTTGGATGTATAAATGAGAGAAAAGATCTAAAATAAATATACAAATATAAGAATCAGCAACATGTAGACTGAGCCATGAGATCACTAAACAGGCATAGTCATGATTGGGTGTACTGGTTGTGCACTGCACAAGCACAGTCAGCTAAAAGGTGAGCAGTAGCTAACATCTCGCATAACCTCTCACCAAACTGTGTGTTCTGAAATGGGACTATATCCACCTGGAGAAAAAAAACAAAAACAAAAACCTGTAATTAGTAAAAGTAGTGCCCCAGGGGAAACAGAAGCCCTAGAGAGAAGATTAAAAATGAAATAATTGGCCCATATATTACACCAATACTAAAAGTCAGAAAATGCCAGGGGTTGCCTGAAGCTGAGTTGGGAGGTATGAGGTGTCAATCAATGGCAAAGGAGCATAAAGCAAATTCTGGATATAATGAAATGTTTTATTTCTTAACTGGAAAAAGTATACGTTTGGGGAGGCGAGGCAAGTCAAGCAAAATGGTTTGAAAATGAGGGGCTAATGATGTAGAGTGGGATAAAACAAAAACAATCAAGCTTTCTGTCCTGGAAGACACAAAGTGTTTCAGAAGAAGAATGATCCAATGAATGAGTATTTTTTGTTGAAAATGCAAGTAAGACTTAGGAGTTTGAATTAGCCATCGAATTTAGCAAACTGGCAATTGTTGGTGAACTTGACTGGAATTAGTTTGATAAAGTGATGTTTAAATGAGTGTACAAGAGAATAAATAGAAAAAAGTATGAGACAATGAATGTAGCCCCCCAAATTTAAAATATTTTCTTTTAAAGGGGAGCAGATACATGGGGCAGTAGTTGAAGGGAGAAATGGGTTAAAGAGAAGATGTTTTTAAGTGTAGAGTTAATGGCAAATGTGTCTGTAGGCTGATGAGAATAACTCAGCAGAGAAACTGACTCAGAAGAGAAAGGGGATGATTTCTGGAGCAAAGTTCTTGTATGGGTATCTGGGAACAGAACCAAGTACAAGTTACACACACACACACACACACACACACATACACACATACATGCATACATTTGCATTTCCAATAAAAATGATTTTTGACAATGAAACTAATGAATAAAACGAAAAGAAACCTCTTTGAATATTTCAGACATTGAATTGTAGTAAACTTTTTCTGTGAAGAATTAGGATATGTAACGGGCTGAATTGTGTTTCCTCAATATTTATGTGTTGAAGTTCTAGCTCCCTGTCCCTCAATATGTGATTGTGCTGTGAGATAAAGTCTTTAAAGAGGTGATAAAGTTAAAATGAGGTCTTCAAAGTGTGCCCTGATTCAATATCACTAGTGTTCTTACAAAAAGAGAAAATTTGGCCATACAGAGAAGGACATTAGAAAGAAACACACACTGATGGAGGATCACATGAGTCCACAGTGGGCAGTTAGCCAGCTGCACGCCGAGTGGGATTTCAGAAGTAACCAAACCTGCTGACACTTTGATCTTAAACTTCCAGCCTTTACTATGAGAAAATAAATTTCTGTCATTTAGGCCACCTCATTTCTGATGTTTTGTTACGGTACACCTAGCAAACTAATACTGAATGTAAGCCATTTGACACGAATCACCATGTCTCCTACTCCTTTTAAGATAGCAATTGCTATTAAAGGTACTTAATAGATATATAATAAAAATGAACTTTATTCTGTAACAAATGACTGGTTAAACTATGGTTTATGTGTAATATCTCTAATTATAGTTCACTGCACCTGAATGTATTTCTTCAGCAACAGTGCAGTTACATATTTATGGTAGTGAGGATAATACATGAATTATCCAAAGGGAACCATATGGAGTTTCTTTTCAATTGAATGTTAAGTAATATTAATGTGAGGCAGTAATGGAGACATCTGAAACGTTAGCTCCCTTCCTAAAGGCAAGAGAACACCTTGTTCTACATTTCTGGAACCTTTCAGGACCAATAAATTAATGTTAAAAAATAAAACCCTCTCTGAACATATGTTCTTGGGATAATCTAAAACCCATCAGGAAGGGTTTTTCACTACAATTCTAATTCTTGATTTAAAATAATTGTATTTCTAATTTATGTGCACACACTTGTAATTCTTCTATAAAGCACATCGAGGAATAAAAATCAAATAACTCACAGCCATATCAATTATTTGGTTGAATATGATTTCTAAATCAATAATAATTAATGTGCAACCAATGAATCAAAATTATTGCATTTTACTTTCTTTGAAGTAGCTCCTTGCCTTGTTTTTATGCTAGACATGAAACCACAAGATGTAGGACTTTAACAGGGCAAAGGAAATTCCTCGTTTTAATGTACTGCAGTTGGTTTTTATGCGTAGTTGCTTAATGTGTTGCATCTTTGTGCATGATAGCAGTCACTGTCTTTGTAATCACATTTCAATCACTATCCAAGTGGTATGTTGCTGAAAACATTAATTTTTACTAATGCTAGGAAAACGTTTTCTGAAAGCAAGTTTGCTCATGCATGCCTTTTGCAAATGTCTTTGTATTCTTTGCAATCAGCTGAGTTGACATTTTAATTGGTCTGTAAGCCTGTGAAGAGTGCTGGCTGAGAAACAAGCATGCTTTCGGGCATTGCTTTCCCTCTGACAGCATGTTACATGCTGACTCTCTGCACATCTCAGTTTAGTTGAATCCATATTTGTAATCTTTCTATTGCAATTATGACAGGGATAAATCAGACAACCTGCCTTCAATGTAATCTTAAAACTCATTTATAGCTAGTAATTTCTCATATGCTAGAATATCATAATGGAAACATAAGCAAGGATCATAACTGTTTTTTTAGATGGAGTCTCACTTCTTCACCCAGGCTGAGGTGCAATGAATGACGCGAACTCAACTCACTGCAACCTCCACCCCCCAGGTTCAAGCAATTGTCCTGCCTCAGCCTCCCAAGTAGCTGGGTTACAGGCATGTGCCAGCACGCCTGGCTAATTTTTATATTTTTAGTAGAGATGGGGTTTCACCATATTGACCAGGCTGGTCTCGAACTCCCGACCTCAAGTGATCCACCCACCTTGGCCTCCCAAAGTGCTGGGATTACAGACATGAGCCAACGCACCCGGCCCATAACTTTTAAGTACTGAATATTCACATACTTTCAAAAAAGTGTGTTTGCATTTGTGCATGAGAAAAAGAGAGAGAGGAGGGAGGGAGAAATTGAGAGAGAGATCTGGCAAAGTTGTGTGTGCATGCACAGACTAAGTCAAAGTAAATTTACGTAGTTTTAGTTAGAAACTCACCTATTTTGTATTAAACTTTGATAAATTATTCCTGTATTTTATCCATATGAAATGAGTTCTTTTCTATCCAATGATTTAAGACAATTTGATTATAAACATTGTTACTCAGATTCACATAGGAAGGGCCACTTCACTAAAGCACCACTCACTACAGTCCCTGCTGATTTGCAAGTTAGTTTCTTTAGTATTTAATTGTTTAAAATCTTGTTTAACAAACAAATGTTTCTCATTGTGAATTTAGTCTTGTATAAAATAGATTATAATTAGTTTTCTTAGATTCAGATATATCTTTAAACAGAACAGTAACCGTTTCTACTAAATACACTAATTAATAAATGCAATTTTAACATACTTTTCTATTAAAGACAATGTTTGTTTAGTCAATTTGTTATGGACATTATGGAGACCAAAGCTCTCTAAACTTTGATAGCACATTTTTTCTAAATTTATTTCCACTGTATTGCAGTTACTTCTTTATTAATATGTGTACATTATCATTATTTAATATATCAGGAGACAATACATAGTTGCTTAAGGTTATTATTAAATTTATTGTCCACATTTTATATATGTATGTATGTGTACATATCCATACACCTGCATTTAGTTGGCCCTTGAACAATGCAGGATTTAGGGGCACCAACCCCCCTAGTTG
Source organism: Colobus angolensis palliatus (assembly GCF_000951035.1). Classification (NCBI taxonomy): domain Eukaryota; kingdom Metazoa; phylum Chordata; class Mammalia; order Primates; family Cercopithecidae; genus Colobus; species Colobus angolensis. The sequence continues at coordinate 10,630,493 of NW_012113919.1, read as the reverse complement.
AAAATCCACATATAATTTTTGACTTAATTACTAATAGCATACTGTTGACCAAGAGGCTTACCGATAACAAAACCAAAGTGGATCAAAACAGCCACATTTGAAATAAGGATTTAAAATCACTTGGCAGTAGCTGTCAGTTTTCATACCTAGCCATCTAAATTTCTTTCCATCCTCAAACTTTGACAGAACATTTTTATGTGTTTATTTGCAATGGTGTATAACAGTTTCATTCATAGCAACATGTGCTACCTTGAGTTAAATGTTCATGCTGAGTGAGACAGTTTGCTAGCAATCTGACATGTGTTACTGCTAATCTTAACACAGTTTCTCAAGGTTAATACACACATGTCCACTTAATAGATGAAGAGACTAAACAAATGACAAAGAAAACTTAAGTGTCATGTTCAAATACACAGTTGTTAAGTGACCAAACCCAGATTTGAGTCAGTATTGCCTAAATTTTAAGTCATTGCTATTTTTACCATATTTTAATATGTGGTCTTCCTTTCATACTACCTGAATACTGTATCATTTCTAAGAGCATTAGGCCTTTAAAAAAAAAAAAAAGCTGAATCTATCAATAATCACCTGATCTAAGGAATGCATGCAACATAGATTTCTGCAGATGAAGAATAGAATATTGGGCTTGGCATGGTGGCTCATGCCTATAATCTCAACACTTTGGGAGGCCAAGGCAGGAGAATCACTTGAGTTCCAGAGGTCAAGACCAGCCTGAGCAACATAGTGAGACCTCATCTCTACAAAAAATATTAAAAAACTAAAGAATTAGCTGGGCATAGTACATGTCTGTAATCCCAGCTGCCTGGGAGGCTGAGGTGAGAGGATTGCTTGAGCCTAGGAGATTGAGCTGTTGTCATGCCACTGCACTCCATCCTGAGCAACAGAACAAGACAATGTCTCAAAAAAAAGAAAAAAAGAAACTTTATTTGTAAGCCTGGAAATTCCTTACACCCATTTTATAAAGAAAAGACCATTACTGTAATAAAAACTAAATATAACTTTATCTGTACCTATATGTATGCCTATATAACATGTGGACTCTCCATATATGTGTGTGTTGGATACTCTATAAGACAATTTACTCCTTTCTCTTCAAAACTCTATTCCTCAAGAGAACACTAGCTTACGTTCTCATTTTTTTGTGTGTAGGAAAAAAGAAAGTGACAACCTTATGGTTGACACTTCCTCAGTTTAACATATGATCGACCAAACACAACATGAATTATCTAACTGGACATTTACGCTTTTAGTGATTGGTTTGACTGACTTGAAAGTATATTTTCCATGAATCTATACAGTGACCCAGCATTATACACAATTGTATTTTCGGATCACACTTATTTTGGTAAGATTATTTAACTCCATATCTACAGTTTGATATGTACTTTTTTAAAGTCAATTTTCTTTTGTCTTCATTATCTCATTGCATAGAGTTATCCTTCTTGTTAGCTTTTGTTGGCTGGGGATTGGTGTTGAGTTTGGGGTTTTAAAGAAGAATTCCCTTTTAGAGAAAAAGGCTGGTAAAATCAGCTTTAATATGAAAAGTAGAATTTCACAGCTAGATACTAGGTGTAGAAATAGGTATTGTTGAGAAGAAAAGGGTTTTCCAGGTCCTTTATGAGTGTTTTAGCTATCAAAAACCAAGCCCTGAGGTCTTGAGTTCATACTTTCATGCAATGTAGACTATAAATCTCCTTGTTAACTCAGTAAAGGCCTGCTGTTCCAACTCAGAAGGAGGATATAATATAGGCCACAGGAGTGAGAAGAAGAGAAGATAGTAACAAGGTTAGAACCCACAGAGTATGTCCCTTCAGGAGTGAGAAGAAGAGAAGATAGTAACAAGGTTAGAACCCACAGAGTATGTCCCTTCTCTAGTCTCTTGCTTGGGGAAAAGAAGGCCAAGTTTATGAGATGATTAAAGACTTTCTGAGGGCTGCTGTTGGCTTGCAAACATATTCTCTGTTTAGGAACTTGAATGCAACAACCTGAGGAGCAGCAAGATGAGCAACAGGGCATGGTTGGACCAAGACATTCTGTAGCTCTACAGTTTAACTTTGTAAGGATACACTTCATTCTGGAAGGAAGCCCAGAAGCCCTGAGATTCTTGCTGGTGAAACTGCTGGACAGATTCACTACTAAAGGTCTGAGATGTTCTTTTTGAGAATGCTGCTAACAGAATTACAAAGTCTGGGGCTTAATGATTACCAGTGCCAGAGCTCCAGGGTTCTGTAGTGTCAGCATTTGCTGAGGCGGGGTTCATCTTGGCCTAGGATCACTGTGGATTTGTCCACATAGGACTTACACAGACCGCAGAATTTACAGGCTGAAAAGCGACACCCTGGAAATCAGAGGGGGCAGATGGCTCCATGTTCCAGGACACTTATTCTTCCCAACTACCACCCATAAATATGCCTGCCCCACCTTTTTTCTGCAATTCACCTGGAGAAAAATGAAAAAAAAGAGAAGGAGCTGGCTGGGCAGTTTACTACTCAGGAGATGAAGTTGCTTAAACAGTATATGACTCCTTAAATCAGTTGACCCTACTCAACTTCAATTGGATTGATCATTTTGACAAAATTATCACTCCAACTGATCTGCAAGTGAGTTTTGTGAAGAAAACTAGATTAGCAAAAAAAAAAGATAAAATAATTATATTTCATTTTTCACTTAAGGTATGAGGTAAACATATACTTCAATTATTTTATATGCCTCCACTACACACACACACACACACACACACACACACACACACACACACATATACACATTGAGCCAGGACCTTAATTGATTCACTCATCCACTCATCTTTAGCAATATTTTATGACTCAAGAGTTTTTAAATTCCAAATGTATCTTTCTCTGAATTTAAAGAAAAAACAGGAGAGTGTCTTGTGTGACAAGAGTAGCAAAAGAAAACAATATTGGCCAGTTAAGAATGCAATAAGCTCACTGAAGCTCTAGTTGGTAGTTTTCCTCTGCCAGTGCATGGGAGGCTGGGAGGTTTGGATTGGGTGGTATTCCCCACAGGGCAGCACAGCATCTGTGGCAGATCGTGGCCAGACTCTTTGTTTAGGTGAAACCTGGATCCAACCCTTTTTACCAGGCAGGGCCTGTAGGAATTTTAACAAACCAAGCCAGGGGGTTGCAGACAGAACTCTCATTTCCCTGGGACAGAGCACCTAGCGGGGGGAGGCAGCCATGGTCTCAGGTTCAGGGACCTAATCTTTCCTGCCTGCTGACTCTGAAGAGTCCAGACATTTCAGACCAGAGGGATTTCCCCACAACAGCACTCCAGCTCTGCTAAGGAGCAGCCAGACTCCGTCCATAAGAGGGTCTTTGATCCTGTGCCTCCTGACTTGGGGAGACCTCCCAACAGGGGTTTCCAGACACCTCGTACAGGAGAATTCTGGCTGGCACTAAGGTCAGTGCCCCTCTGGGACGAAGCTTCTGGAGGAAGGATCAGGCAGCAACCTTTGCTGTTCTGCAGCCTCCACTGGTGATACCCAGTTAAACAGGATCTGGAATGGACCCCCAGCAAACTGCAGCAGACCTGCAGAAAAGGGGCCTGACTGTTTGAAGAAAAACAAACAGAAAGCAAAAACAACAACAGCAGCAACGTCAACAAAAATGACCCCAACGAATGCCATCCTAAGGTCAGCAGCTTCAAAGACCAAAGTTAGGTAAATCCACAAAGATGAGGAAAAAACCAAAATGGAAAAAAAAACAAAACATAAAAGTGCTGAAAATTTCAAAAGCCAGCATGCCTCTTCTCCTCCAAATGATCACAACACCTATCCAGCAAGGGCACAGAACTGGGGTGAAGCTGAGATGGATGAACTGACAGAAGTAGGCTTCAGAAAGTGGCTACTAATGAACTTTGCTGAGCTAAAGGATTATGTTCTAACTCATAGCAAAGAAGCTAAGAACCATGATAAATGATTACAGGAGCTGTTAACTAAAATAACCAGTTTAGAGAGGAACATAAATTACCTGAGAGAGCTGAGAAACAGAGCATGAGAACTTCATGTTGCAAACACAAGTATCAATAGCTGAACCGAACAAGTGGAAGAGAGAATATCATAGCTTGAAGACCATCTTGCTGAAATAAGGCAGGCAGACAAGACTAGAGAAAAAAGAATAAAAAGGAATGAACAAAATCTCTGAGAACTATGGGATTATGTAAAAAGACTGAACCTGTGACGGACTGGAGTACCTGAAAGAGACAAGGAAAATGGAACCAAGATGGAAAACATACTAGAGAATATCATCCAGGGGAATTTCCCCAACCTGGCAAGACAAGCCATTATTCAGATTCAGGAAATTCAGAGAAGCCCAATAAGATACTCAACAAGATCAACCCCAAGACACATAATCGTCAGATTCTCCAAGGTTGAAATGAAGGAAAAAATGTTAAAGACAGCCAGAAAGAAAGGCCAGATTACCTACAAAAGGAAGCCAATCAGACTAACAGCAGACTACTCAGTGAAAACCCTGAAAAGCCAAAAGAGATTGAGGGTCAATATTCAACATTCTTAAAGAAAATAATTTCCAACCAAGAATTTAATATCCAGCCAAACTAAGCTTTGTAAGAGAAGGAGAAATAGAATCCTTTACACACAAGCAAAAGTTGAGGGATTTTGTCACCACCAGGCCTGCCTTGCAAGAGCTGCTGTAGAAAGCATCAAACATGGAAAGGAAAAACTATTACCAGCCATTACAAAAACACACTGAAGTACACAGGCCAATAACACTATAAAGCAACTACATAAACTAGTTTGCGTAAGCATTATGAAAACAGGATCAAATTCACACATAGTAATATTATCCTTTAATGTAAATAGGCTAAATATCCCACTTAAAAGACACAGAATGGCAAGCTGGATAAAATGGCAAGACTCATTGGTGTGCTGTATTCAAGAGACATGTCTCACATGCAAAAACACACCTAGGATCAAAATAAAGAGATGGAGGAAAATTTACCAAGCAAATGAAAAGCAGAAAAAGGCAGGGGTTGCAATCCTGGTTTCTGACAAAAATAGACTTTAAACCAACAAAGGTCAAAAAAGACAAATAACATTACACAATGGTAGAAGCTTCAATTCAACATGAACAGCTAACTATCCTAAATATATATGCACCCAATACAGGAGTACCCAGATTCATAAAACAAGTCCTTAAAGACCTACAAAGAGACTTAGACCCCCACACAATAATAGTGGGAGACTTTAATACCCCACTGTTAGTATTAGACAGATCATTGAGACAGAAAATTAACAAGATATTCAGAACTTGAACTCAGCTCTGGACCAAGTGGACTTCATAGATATCTACAGAACTCTCCACCCAAAAACAACAGAATATACATTTTATCTCGGCACCACATGACACTTATTCTCAAATTGATCACGTAAGTGGAAGTAAAACACTCCTCAGCAAATGCAAAATAACTGAAGTCATAACAAACTGTCTTTCAGAACACAGTGCCATCAAATTAGAACTCAAGCTTAAGAAACCCACTCAAAACCACACAACTACATGGAAATAGAACAACCTGTTCCTGAATGACTTCCGAGTAAATGATAAAATTAAGCCACAAATCTTTGAAACTAATGAGAACAAAGAGAGAATATACCAGAATCTCAGGGACACAGCTAAAGCAGTGTTAAGCACTAAATGCCCACATGAAAAAGCTGGAAAGATCTCAAACTGACACCCTAACATCACAACTGAAAGAACTAAAGAATCAAGAGCAAACAAACCCCAGAGTTAGCAGGAGACAAGAAATAACCAAGTTTAGAACAGAACTGAAGTAAATAGAGACACAAAAACCCTTCAAAACATCAATGAATCCAGGAGTTGGTTTTGTGAAAAAAAAAAAAAAAAATCAGTAAAATGGACAGACTTCTAGTTAAACTAATAAAGAAGAAAAGAGAGAAGATTCAAAAAAATACAATCAGAAATGATAAGAGGGATACCACCACTGACTCCACAGAAATACAAACAGCATCAGAGAATACAATAAACACCTCTATGCAAATAAACTGGAAAATCTAGAAGAAATGGATAAATTCCTGGACACACACACCCTTCCAAGACTGAACCAGGAAGAAGTTTAATACCTGAATAGACCAATAACAAGTTCTGAAATTGAGGTAGTAATAAATAGCCTACCAACTGGGGAAAAATAAAAGTGCAGGACCAGATGGATTTACAGCTGAATTCTACCAGAGATGCAAAGAGGAGCTGGCATCATTTCTTCTGAAACTATTCCAAACAATTGAAAAGGGGGACTCCTTTAAAGAGGTCAGCATCATCCTGATACCAAAACCTGGCAGAGGTACAATAAAAAAAGAAAACTTTAGGCCAATATCCCTGATGAACATCGATGCAAGAATTCCCCCCAAAATACTGGCAAACTGAATCCAGCAGCACATCAAAAAGCTTATCCACCACAATCAAGCTGGCTTCATCCCCAGGATGCAAGGCTGGTTTAACATACACAAATCGATATACATAATTCATCACATAAACAAAACTAAAGATAAAACCAGATGATTATCTCAATAGACACAGAAAACACCTTCAATAAAATTCAACATCTTCTCATATAAAAAACTCTTGATAAACTAGGTATTGAAGGAACATATTGCAAAATAATAAGAGTCATATATGACAAACCAACAGCAAATATCATAATGAATAGGCAAAAGTTGGAAGCATTCCCCTTGAAAACCGGCACAAAACAAGGATGCTGTCTCTCTCCACTCTTATTCAACATAATATTGGAAGTTCTGGCCAGGACAAATAGGCAAGAGAAAGAAATAAAGCATATTCAAATAGGAAGAGGGGGGTCAAATTGTCTTTGTTTGCAGATTACATGATCCTATATCCAGAAAATCCATCAACTCAGCCCAAAATCTTCTTAAGAAGATAAGCAAATTCAGCAAAGTCTCAGGATACAAAATCAATGTGCAGAAATCACAAGCATTCCTTTATACCAACAACAGACAAGCAGAGAGCCAAATCATGAATGAACTCCCATTCACAATTGCCACAAAGAGAGTAAAATACCTAGGAATACAGTTAACAAGGGAAGTAAAGGACCTCTTCAAGAACTACAAAACATTGCTCAAGGAAATCAGAGAGGACATAAGCAGGTGAAAAAACATTTCATGCTCAAGGATAGGAAGAATCAATATTGTGAAAATGGTCATGCTGCCCAAAGCAATTTATGGATTCAATGCTATTCCCATTAAATTGTCATTTATATTCTTCACAATTAGAAAAAAAAACTAGTTTAAAATTAATATGGAACTGAAAAAGAATACAATATAGCTAGGACAATCCTAAGCAAAAAGAACAAAACTGGAGGCATCACACTACCTGACTTCAAACTATACTACAAGGCAACAGTGACCAAAACAGCATGGTACTGGTACAAAAACAGGCACATAGACCAATGGAACAGAATAGAGAACTCATAAATAAAACCCCACATCTACAGCCATCTGATCTCCAACAAACCTGACAAAACAAGCAATGGGAAAAGGAATTTCTATTGAACAAATGGCACTGGGAAAACTGGCTAACCATATGTAGAAAATTGAAACGGGTCCCCTTCTTTACACCTTATACAAAAATTAACTCAAGATCGATTAAAAACTTAAATGTAAAACTCAAAACCATAAGAACCCTATAAGGAAACCTAGGCAATACCATTCAGGACATAGGCATGGGCAAAGATTTTATAAGGAAATCACCAAAAGCAATTGCAACAAGAGTAAAAATTGACCAATGTGATCTAATTAAACTAAAGAGTTTCTACACAGCAAAAGAAACTGTCATCAGAGTGAACAGATAACCTACAGAATGGAATAAAATTTTTGCAATCTATCCATCTGGCAAAGGTCTAATACCCAGAGTCTACAAGGAACTTAAGTAAATTTTCAAAAAATGAAACAAACAACCCCATTAAAAAGTGGGCAAAAGCCATGAATACACACTTCTCAAAAGAAGATATTTATATGGCCAAGAAACACATGAAAAATAGCTCAACACCACTGATAATTAGAGAATTGCAAATTAAAACCACAAGGAGATACCATCTCACATCAGTCAGAATGGTGATAATTAAAAAGTCAAGAATCAACAGATGCTGGCGAGGCTGCAGAGAAATAGGAATGCTTTTACACTGTTGGTGGGAATATATATTAATTCAACCATTGTAGAAGACATTATGGCAATTCTGCAAAGATTAAGAACCAGAAATAGTATTTGACCCAGAATCTCATTACTTGGTATACACACAAAGAAATATAACTTATTCCACTATAAAGATGCATGGATGTGTATGCTCATTGCAGTGCTATTCACAATAGCAAAGACATGGATTCAATCCAAACACCCATCAATGATAGACTGGATAAAGAAAACATGTACATATACACCATGGAATACCATGCAGCCATAAAAAGGAATGAGATTATGTCCTTTTCAAGGGACATGGATCAAGCTGGAAGCCATTATCTTCAGCAAATTAACACAGGAACAGAAAACCAAACACAGCATGTTCTCACTTATAAGTGGAAGTTGAACAATGAGAACACATGAACACAAAAAGGGGAATAAGCAACACTGGGGTCTGTTGTGGGAGGGCGGGCTGAGGGCAGAGCATTAGGAAAAAGAGCTAATACATGCTGGGATTAATAGCTTAATAGTGATGGGTAGATAGCTGCAGCAAACCACCATGTTACCTATGTAACAAACCTACACATTCTGCACATATACCCTGGAGCATAAAAAATAAAATTAAAATTTAATTTAATTAAGAAAAGAAAAAAATATAGTAAGTTCATATATTTTCTTCCAGGTGCAAATTACAAAATTCTCCTGCTCAAATGTATGTATTTATATATGTGTGTATGTGTGTATGTATAACAATGTACTAAAATAGTATTTGTATTAAAGTATTTAATACGTAAACTTTAAAATTCTACCTTACAAGTTTAATGGAAAGAAAAGGACACAGCACCTATTACTAATTCTAGCTATACCATTAAAAATGAACTTAAAAAAGACAAACACTAACAGAATAAAGAGTCTACAGAAAATGCTCTGATTCTGTACAATATCCAGAAATGTGTATATTTCACCTTGCTTCAGATTTCAGATTTTAGGTCCTATTCATTGTGAATTACATTAATTATATTTATATCCATATTTTACTTTCTTATACATTCTAATGCAGTCACTAACAAGTGTTTACTTTGCTACAAATGCCTAACTTCCCTGAGAATCTTTTTTCTCCTGTACTCCATGCTAAAATAATTTGCCAGAAATATCTTTTTTTGTACTATCTCTAACTCTAGTGTTTTCCTATATTATAATATTTTAATCGAAACTCCTCAACCTCACGTGACTTTCTTTAACTGATTTCCCTGTAGTTCTATAGTCTTAAATATTATTTCTGAAGACTGATGCAGTCAGAAGCCCAAGATGATATGCATAGAGTGTCTTAAGTTACTTATTGCTGTCTGACACCCAGAATGTTTTAGTATATCTCAAATATTTAGTTCCATGTCTTTTCTCTGCCAATACGTATTTCTGACAATTCATTCTATTAAATACTTCAACACCTAACTCAAAATCTCAAGCTTTCTAGAAAGTCTTCCAATAGGTTTCACAATAATCCATTGTTTAGTTAACAATAAATAATCTCTGTTAATATTGATGTGTTTTACATTATTTTGTAGGTGTTTGTAAAACTTTGTTATATCAGACTGTGATCTTTTCTGGAGACATCTTTCCAGAGGCGATCAAGTTAAAATGAGGCCATTAGGTTGGGCTGTATTAACCCATGTCAATCGATAGAGAGAAAATTTGGAAACCGACACTCACTCAAGGAGAATGCCATGTGGAGGTGAAGGCCACAATCCAAATGATGCTTCTGCAAGTCAAGGAATATCTAAGGTGAACAGCAAATTACTAAAAGAAAAGAGGCACAAAACAGATACCTTCAGAGCCTTCAGAAGAAACCCACCTTGCCAACAACATGATCCTGAATTTCCAGCCTTCAGAATTAAGAGACAGTACATTTCTATTGTTTAATGTACTGTCTTACAGTTCTTCAGGATTATGATAGCCCTGGTAAATTATTGCTCCTTCAAGAGGGAAAGAAAGGGTTTATTTCTACACTTGAAAATCATGCTGCTTACACAGGGAAGCAGTAGACATGCAAAATCAGTTTTTGACTCAGAAAGTACTGAATGAGTATGAGCCTTAATCTTAAATAAATACATAGAACAAAATGTGTTGATTTTAGATGTGTAAAAAAAGTTAATAGATGGAATAAAGATTTTACTTCACTGAAGCAGAGTTCAAATAAGTGTACTGTCTTCTATTTCTGGTTATAAAGACTAATGAATTATCAACACTATTTGCATTTTCACAATATTCATAAGTTCAGTACATCTCCTTTTCTGTGATTCTTCATTTATTATCCCTTTTACACTGTGAAAGTTGATATAAATATCTTAATTTTATTCATGTAAATAGGCATGTCCATTTTGTTTTATATTTTGACCTTGGATGATATTCTTTTATTCTTTGCATATTTATAGTAGTATATTTGTAAGAACTGACACAATAAACAATGCTTAATTAAATTTTATATTAATCAAAAGTTTATGTTGATATTGTTACTTTAAAATGTCACAGATTTTTATATATAAGCTAAAAGCTTTTGGGGTCCTAAGTAGAGTTAAAAATTTTAAATGTTATTATCCATATGACATACTCTCATCATTTTAACTCCTAATTAACATTTTCATAAGGAAGAATGTCTTGAACATATGAAGTACATTAGAGGTTGACTAATATTATACCAATTGATTCATCTCTCCTTGTTTGTAAAAATTACAGATCATACCTTTGCAAATGGCACATTCAAATAAAGATAAAAATTCAACAAAGCTTTGGTATTTGAACTACTTTTGAATTAGTTAATACTAGTTTTTACAAACTATGGTTATTCTTTAAAACACATATAAACTTCAATACAAGTAAGTGCTTCTTTCATTTAAAAAGTATTATTTGATTAAATATAGCTTGATAATCAAAGATACTAATTTGAATGTCTTGATATTGCACAAAAAGCATTCAAAATAATCAAATCATATATGTTTGAAATGAAATGAACATGTATATTTTCGTACATACCACCGTAGAGATACAAAACACAAGAACAGAATACAATTGTCTTTGGTCATCTTCACGAAGGCAATCGACCGTTTATGAGTAAAAAAAAAGGTTGCTTTTTTGTCTATCTCCTAAAATAATCCAAAGTTTTCTTCATAATGGAAAACAAAATTTTTCCATCATTTATAGTGATTTTGATTGAAACAGACCTATCCTTTATTAAATTTGGAACTATGTAGTTCATATTTTTTCACCTATGCCATATCTTACAGGCTGTAAATTTTTTCATATTGTGCCTTTATTGTTACTTGTTTACCAAAAATATGTTAATGAAACCTGGACATCAACTTATTTAGCACATCATTGATTACTGAGTTCTGAACTCTGTTAGCTTACTGTAAATACATTTATTTATTTATTTAGAGTCAAGGTCTTGCTCTGTTGCCCAGGCTAGAGTGCAATGGCACAATCATAGCTTGCCATAAATATATATTAACACTTTTGATATTTTTTATTCTTAAGGCTTGCATTATGCTGTGATTGTAGCCTACCTTTGATCAATCAAGGCTCCCTGATAATTACAGCATTTTTTTCACTTCATGTTTTTTACTTTGGATGCAAACATATAAAAATATAGTGTCAAAAAACCATAGATTCAGAAAGCAGTCTTCAAGAGCAACCACTTGTTTATATTACTCAATCTCTACAAAGACATACTAGGGAGAAACCAATTCCTTATTCACTCATGTTGTTGGTTGAATTCAATTTCTTGTGGTTGTACGACTGAAGTGCTGATTTGCTTTCTGACTGTCAACTTAGGGTTGTTTCAGCTTTTAGAAGTCACCTTATTCCTTGGCTCATGGCCCCCTTGCTTTACCCTAAAACCTGGCATAGCAGATCAAGACCCTTTCAAGTTTTAAATTCCCCATTTTTTCCCTCTGCTGCCCAATCTCTGGTTGACTGTTACTCCTTCCTCATTCACTTTTAAGGACCATGTAATTATATTTAGCCCATCCGTATAATTCAAAATAATCTTCCAGCTTTAACATCCATAACTTTATTTCCACCTGTGAAGTCCCTTTTGCCAAGTAACATAATCAAGACCAGGAATCGCACCTTAAGTGTGGAGATTAGATTTTTTTTGTGCAGGAGGGTATTATTCTGCCTATCACAGAAAGCCCTTTTGTGAGGAATCTTCCCAGTGTGCCATATAATTCAGATTTCTCTCTTCTGGCTGCTGAGATAATGAACTGTTTTCAATTCTCGAAAGTGTTTTACCTAATGAATTCTGATGATTTTTTTTCCACCCTTCAGTAGCTTCCTCTCACACACACGCGGTGGAGAACCCAGACAAGAGCTCACAACACCAAAGTGAATATATCTGGAGATTTCTGTGCAGCATCTCCTCACAGTAGTTCATCCTGTAAATTTTAATCACCTTTACCTCTCTGAATTCTGATCTGTGTTTCCTAATTCATCCAGAAGGCTGGGCTGTATTTCACTTCCTACTTCTACATTGCATCCAAGGAAATATCTCACCTGATCTGTTTTCCTTTCTTCAGAGACTACAGTCTTATGCTGTTTATTGCCCAGTACCTAAAACCAATGTTTCATACATTTAGCCTAGTTTTATAATTTTTTAAAATAGCTTGCATACAATTTTTATAAAAGTTAATCTTTATGAGCAGAAACTGAAATCATTCAGTATATGTTCAGAGGATTTTTCTTATAGCAGTTTACATACTACATATCCTCTAATATAATAATGAATTGATCAGTTTGAGAATGTGCTTTTTGTTAGCATGAATTTTTTTTATCCATTATAAAATCTAGTTTATTGAGTAGTAGTTTGGGACTGGGGGAAAATAATACTGTAGCAAATATAGCTCCCAGTTTGAATGGAGTTCTTCTGTATTTTTATAAGAATAGGTGATAAGAATGTCAATGCTCAGGATATCAAAGATCTGCAATACCAGTGAGGAAAAAATAAAAAGCCATTACTGCTTGAAGTAAAGGCAATGTTTGCTCAAATAATGGATTTGCACAGTGATGTTTAGGCTTTAAACTGTGTATTTACAGCTTTGAAAATTCTAATTGAAATTCTCCTAGAAAAAAGTAAATACTGTGAGTTTGAAGTTATCTTGTACCTAACCCCTAAGCACTACTCATTTTCTATTAGTGAAACATTTTAATAAATAATTTTTGGTAATGTATGCAATTCCAGGAGAAACATTTTCTTTTATAGATTAATAGACTGTATTTCAATAAGGACACATTTATCTTTTATAAAAACTGACACTGTTATGCTCTGGATGGATTCTGGACAGACAGGTATGGATAACCTTGATGGAAAATATAATTGAACATTCATTTACACCTTCTTCCTAAGCACTGAAACACAGAAGGGCTGTTACAGATGTTCTTCATAATGTAAGGAATAAAGCTAGCCACCATTTATCATATCAAGTTGGTTCTGTCTGTATCATTCACAAAATGAGACTGCTTCACCTAACACAATTCTTTTCAACATTGTTTATATATTCGAACCACCTGCAAAACTTGAGACAATACCTCAGAAAAAAATGTAAATGAATAAATAGAAACTTCCTGAATGATGTTATTATATGCCCAGTGTTAAACACTTCTTAGATAAAAAGGAACTAGAATTAGACAAATAACCAAGTAAATTAGTGTCTAAAAGCCTAAATATTGATTAATATGATTAAGCCACACATAGCTGGGATACCTTGCTTCCTAGACTTTGTGGCTTTGTTTAAAGAATCAATAGATTTTTTTTCCAGGTGTAATGAAGTCTATCTGGCTATATTTTCTCTTACCCTTTTATAATTTAATGAGTGAATATATACTTGACTTCCTTTAAATGAGCATCTGCTATCTATCTATCCATCTATGTGTGTGTGTGTATATATTTCCTTTTCATTAAAAGATACCATATTTTCTGAATGGTTTTTATAATATTGCATTATTCCTGGACACAAAATTACTTTTCTTAAGATTTAATTTTAATGGGGATAAAAAGGACAAACAAACCAATTGCCAGTATAAAGGAGGTAAAGTTGTATTTTTCATTCTAAATATATGGATAAAATGTCTACCTCTTCTTTTCTACCATTACAGAATAACTAAATTATTTTGCAGTCAATTCATTCTCCGAAAGAGCCCCGTGACAACAGTTCTCTGCTCTCCATACCTCACTGCTGCTGACAAAATCCTTCTATCCAATTATTTCCTATTTAATGAACACATTTGTTCTTCCTCAGAGTATGAAATTCAGTGAATACCAACCAGAAAACAGCTAAAAGAATACAAGGACGGAAGTGTTTTGACAAGAATAAACTTCCCTCATGCTTCTGGTGCTGTAGACCTGAACGATGCCTGGGAGTCAGTACTGGTGCTTCTGAACTACTTCTTATAAACAGGAAGGAAATGGTTATAATGGGGGTTTACAGAGGAGCTTGCTAAAACTGAGTTAGCCTGTGGCACTACAAGTTATTATAATAGGCAATGACTTTCAGAAAAGGCTTTCAACTTAGAGAAAATGGGCAGCACAGAACAACCACTGGTCAGAAAGTAGTTTGGATTGTTCTAACTTCACAGTTCAGAAAACCCAAGGAGGAGGCTCTAGCTTCATTCTGCATGAAATGAGTATTATATTTTTGATTATTAGAGATCTAGAAGATATTGAGCCGGGCGCGGTGGCTCAAGCCTGTAATCCCAGCACTTTGGGAGGCCGAGACGGGCGGATCACAAGGTCAGGAGATGGAAACCATCCTGGCTAACCCGGTGAAACCCCGTCTCTACTAAAAAATACAAAACACTAGCCGGGCGAGGTGGTGGGCGCCTGTAGTCCCAGCTACTCGGGAGGCTGAGACAGGAGAATGGCGTGAACCCGAAAGGCGGAGTTTGCAGTGAGCTGAGATCCGGCCACTGCACTCCAGTTTGGGCGACAGAGCCAGACTCCGTCTCAAATAAATAAATAGATAGATAGATAGATAGATAGATAGATAGATAGATAGATAGATAGATAGATAGATATTGAAAAGGGGCATGAAAATGGGAATGTTTTCCTCCCTTGTCCCACCACATAAAAACAGCCCATTGGAGCCTTGGTTGGTCTCAGTGGTCTAAATCTGGAAGTAACCTCCCCTGAATTGGCTAGGGCTGCTTACCTCGCTAATCTAACAGTCATATTCTGTGTGGGAGGGTGGACTTTTGTCCTGCCTATGGTGTCTGCCTTACCACCGGTCTGTGTCAGAACCTGCTGGGCACCAGGTTTCAGCCCATTGCAGGGACGTCTCTTTTTCTCACATAATCTTATCATAAACCATAACAGTGCTGATAACTAGTAAATAGAGTTTTGCTCGCGGGTGTCTAATTTTTTCATGCACATATTTCCTGTTTCTCTTCTATCTTAGAAAATTTGGGAATAAGGTAATAAGAAACAAAAGAATATATGTTTCCAAAAATATATGCATCTATATTGAGTTGCAACAAAATGTTTGTGATTACAATAAAACAATGATCATCACACAGATGTACATCTTGTAAATAATTATTAATTCTTATAGCAATGCTAACATCTCTTAAAAAAACTGATTTTTTTATTGTGGAAAGTAATGAGATCTATTACTTGATTTTTACACATATATTAAAAATACATTGTACTATCTAAACTGATTGTACTTTGACACCTTTAAAAATATATGACAAAACATGGTCCTATTAATTAATTTTTTTAAAACCCTGGAAATAAGAGCTGAGGACAATAGAAGACTCACAGCTGCATCTCTGAGCGCTAAGCTCTTAGGGTTGAAAATACTTGATATCTGTAAGTCATAAAAAATTAAAAGTCTTATCATTCAAACACTGAATATCTACAATTCAACTGGCACAAAGACCAACCGGCAACATAAAACCATTGTCAAATACTGCTTAGTGTGTACAAAAAAACTAGAGAAAAAAATTATAAAGAATAAAAATGAAAATATTTCTATAAAATATCTATCTTTGGGAAATGTATTTTGTCCTCTGTGTTATCAAAACCTGGCTGCATTTGCCTGTAGCAATTGAAAGTTGTGCTGCCTCAACCCCACACAGGTGAGGATTATGAAGTCATATTTAGTAAAAATCAATTTTAAATGTATAGGTATTTCCCAACAGAGTGTAGAATTAATCTTCTCTTTGTATTTTAGAGAGCTAAATTTGAAGCCCATTCTATTTTTTGACAGGAAATATACCTTCTATTTTTACCCATAAGCTCAGAATTATGAGTTTACTTGCCAATAGAAAGAGGGAAGTGCAGAGACACCGAAGGACAAAAGTCCCATTCTGCAAAAATGCAGAACACATAACTATGAATGTAAGAAATGGGCAGAAAGTCAAAATCCACACTTCACAAAACAGAATGATCTAAAATAAGAAAGGGGGATGCAGACGTGGGCAGGGTGTGAGAACTGCTTTCAAAACTACTCCTAATTAAATTGATCAAAGCTGGTTTTCTAAAGCATTTCTCATGAGGATATGCTGGATGCTTCAAAAATAAATGGTGATTTCATCTATTTATCTTATGATTCTTCATAATAGAATCCACCGCATAACCCAGTATGTCCACGTTAACATTTTAATTATGTAATTGTGATGGTATTTGCTATGAGCATGCATGTCAGAATGAAAGAATAACAAGCTGCTCAGTAACTTGACCTTTTGGTCTAGTCTGGCTTTGTGGCTGAAAGTCTATGTGGCACTGATAGTGTCTCATGCAGAATAATGACAAAATAATGGCCGGGGCATGCAACTACAACCTATAGGGAGTTAATCATGACCATTAATCTCCACCAGATTCTTCTATTATTTGAGGACTAGGGCATTGACAGAAAGATATTTCATTTTGTTTACTTAATATAAATGAATCTTAAATAAGCTTCTCATCTTCTTGATGGCCTTGGAGAAGAAAAATATTGCATGTTAGCTAATTTGAAGGTGCATATTGTGTGAAACTGATAATCACATCTATTGTGGAATATTGGACTTTTGAATTGAGGTGGCCTCATTTTCAGATTCAGTGGATATATATCCACATAGCCAACTTTTTTTTTGTTTTGGTGGCCCAGGCTGGAGTGCAGTGTCACGATCTCGGCTCACTGCAACATCTGCCTCCCGGGTTCAAGCGATTCTCCTGCCTCATCCTCCCAAGTAGCTGGGATTACAGGCACCTGCCACTACATTCTGCTAATTTTTGTATTTTTAGCAGAGATGGGATTTCACCTTGTTGGCCAGGCTGGTCTCTAACTCCTAACTTCAAGTAATTCGCTCACTTCGGTCCCTGAAAGTGTTTGTACTACAGGTGTGAGCAACCACGCACACACCTTCTTATAATCAGTGTCCTGTCACGGGGATAGGAAAGCAAATTCGTGGGAAATAAACTTTCTTTTTTTAAATTTTTTTTATTATACTTTAAGTTCTAGGGTACATGTGCACAATGTGCAGGTTTGTTACATATGTATACATGTGCCATGTTGGTGTGCTACACCCATCAACTCGTCATTTACATTAAGT